>NC_092342.1:125222500-125540000 GCF_046630445.1 Rutidosis leptorrhynchoides | reverse complement strand
ATATATATCAAATCGTAACAACAGACCACAAGATTTCATATTTCAATACACATCCCATACATAGAGATAAAAATCATTCATATGGTGAACACCTGGTAACCGACATTAACAAGATGCATATATATAAGAATATCCCCATCATTCCAGGACACCCTTCGGATATGATATAAATTTCGAAGTACTAAAGCATCCGGTACTTTGGATGGGGTTTGTTAGGCCCAATAGATCTATCTTTAGGATTCGCGTCAATTAGGGTGTCTGTTCCCTAATTCTTAGATTACCAGACTTAATAAAAAGGGGCATATTCGATTTTGATAATTCAACCATAGAATGTAGTTTCATGTACTTGTGTCTATTTTGTAAATCATTTATAAAACCTGCATGTATTCTCATCCCAAAAATATTAGATTTTAAAAGTGGGACTATAACTCACTTTCACAGATTTTTACTTCGTCGAGAAGTAAGACTTGGCCACTGTTGATTCACGAACCTATAACAATATATACATATATATTAAAGTATGTTCAAAATATATTTACAACACTTTTAATATATTTTGATGTTTTAAGTTTATTAAGTCAGCTGTCCTCGTTAGTAACCTACAACTAGTTGTCCACAGTTAGATGTATAGAAATAAATCGATAAATATTATCTTGAATCAATCCACGACCCAGTGTATACGTATCTCAGTATTGATCACAACTCAAACTATATATATTTTGGAATCAACCTCAACCCTGTATAGCTAACTCCAACATTCACATATAGAGTGTCTATGGTTGTTCCGAAATATATATAGATGTGTCGACATGATAGGTCGAAACATTGTATACGTGTCTATGGTATCTCAAGATTACATAATATACAATACAAGTTGATTAAGTTATGGTTGGAATAGATTTGTTACCAATTTTCACGTAGCTAAAATGAGAAAAATTATCCAATCTTGTTTTACCCATAACTTCTTCATTTTAAATCCGTTTTGAGTGAATCAAATTGCTATGGTTTCATATTGAACTCTATTTTATGAATCTAAACAGAAAAAGTATAGGTTTATAGTCGGAAAAATAAGTTACAAGTCGTTTTTGTAAATGTAGTCATTTCAGTCGAAAGAACGACGTCTAGATGACCATTTTAGAAAACATACTTCCACTTTGAGTTTAACCATAATTTTTGGATATAGTTTCATGTTCATAATAAAAATCATTTTCTCAGAATAACAACTTTTAAATCAAAGTTTATCATAGTTTTTAATTAACTAACCCAAAACAGCCTGCGGTGTTACTACGACGGCGTAAATCCGGTTTTACGGTGTTTTTCGTGTTTCCAGGTTTTAAATCATTAAGTTAGCATATCATATAGATATAGAACATGTGTGTAGTTAATTTTAAAAGTCAAGTTAGAAGGATTAACTTTTGTTTGCGAACAAGTTTAGAATTAACTAAACTATGTTCTAGTGATTACGAGTTTAAACCTTCGAATAAGATAGTTTTATATATATGAATCGAATGATGTTATGAACATCATTACTACCTCAAGTTTAGTAGGTAAACCTACTGGAAGTGACAAGAAATGATCTAGCTTCAAAGGATCTTGGATGGCTTGAAAGTTCTTGAAGTAGGATCATGACACAAAAACAAGTTCAAGTAAGATTTTTACTCGAATTAAGATAGTTTATAGTTATAGAAATTGAATCAAAGTTTGAATATGAATATTACCTTGAATAAGAAAGATAACCTACTGTATATAACAAAGGTTTCTTGATCTTATATGATTACTTGGAATGGATTAGAAAGCTTGGAAGTAATTTAGTAAACTTGAAAGGATTTTTGAAGTGTTCTTGAAGTGTTCTTCCTATGATGATTATAGCTTGATTCTTGAAGTGATTTTTGATGAAGATGATGATTAACTACTGGAAAAATACGTTCATAATAGTGTGTGTGTGTTGAGAGAGAATTAGAAAGAGAATTGGAAGTGAAATGAAGTGAATGATGAGTGGTAATTGGTGAGTGGGGTTAAAAGGAGTTCTAGTTAGTTGACTAGCTCATGGTAGAAGTTAAAATTGATTAGTCATACATGACATAATCAAGAGTGGAATCCCATGCTAGTTCCTATTGGTATATACTCATAGTAAGTACGTTTTGAAGCTGTGTATAATACGGGTAAGAATACGACTAGAATTCTTGATGAAAGAAAAGAATGGAAAAGTAACTGTAACCATTTTCGTTAAGTATGAGTGTTTTGATATATGTCTTGAAGTCTTCCAAAAGTATTTTAATACATCTAAATACACTACATGTATATACATTTTAACTGAGTCGTTAAGTCATCGTTAGTCGTTACATGTAAGTGTTGTTTTGAAACCTTTAAGTTAACGATCTCAATTAATGTTGTTAACCCATTGTTTATTATATCTAATGAGATGTTAAATTATTATATTATCATGACATTATGATATATTAATATATCTTAATATGATATATATACATTTAAATGTCGTTACAACGATAATCGTTACATATATGTCTCGTTTTGAAATCCTTAAGTTAGTAGTCTTGTTTATATGTATATAACTCATTGTTAATATACTTATGGAGATACTTACTTATCATAATCTCATGTTAACCATATGTATATCCATATATATATCGTCATGTCATTTTTACAAGTTTTAACGTTCGTGAATCGCCGGTCAACTTGGGTGGTCAATTGTCTATATGAAACATATTTCAATTAATCAAGTCTTAACAAGTTTGATTGCTTAACATGTTGGAAACATTTAATCATGTAAATATCAATCTCAATTAAAATATATAAACATGGAAAAGTTTGGGTCACTACAGTACCTACCCGTTAAATAAATTTCGTCCCGAAATTTTAAGCTGTTGAAGGTGTTGACGAATCTTCTGGAAATAGATGCGGGTATTTTTTCTTCATCTGATCTTTACGCTCCCAGGTGAACTCGGGTCCTCTACGAGCATTCCATTGAACCTTAACAATTGGTATCTTGTTTTGCTTAAGTCTTTTAACCTCACGATCCATTATTTCGACGGGTTCTTAGATGAATTGGAGTTTTTCGTTGATTTGGATTTCATCTAACGGAATAGTGAGATCTTCTTTAGCAAAACATTTCTTCAAATTCGAGACGTGGAAAGTGTTATGTACAGCCGCGAGTTGTTGAGGTAACTCAAGTCGGTAAACTACTGGTCCGACACGATCAATAATCTTGAATGGTCCAATATACCTTGGATTTAATTTCCCTCGTTTACCAAATCGAACAACGCCTTTCCAAGGTGCAACTTTAAGCATGACCATCTCTCCAATTTCAAATTCTATATCTTTTCTTTTAATGTCAGCGTAGCTCTTTTGTCGACTTTGGGCGGTTTTCAACCGTTGTTGAATTTGGATGATCTTCTCGGTAGTTTCTTGTATAATCTCTGGACCCATAATCTGTCTATCCCCCACTTCACTCCAACAAATCGGAGACCTGCACTTTCTACCATAAAGTGCTTCAAACGGCGCCATCTCAATGCTTGAATGGTAGCTGTTGTTGTAGGAAAATTCTGCTAACGGTAGATGTCGATCCCAACTGTTTCCGAAATTAATAACACATGCTCGTAGCATGTATTCAAGCGTTTGTATCGTCCTTTCGCTCTGCCCATCAGTTTGTGGATGATAGGCAGTACTCATGTCTAGACGAGTTCCTAATGCTTGCTGTAATGTCTGCCAGAATCTTGAAATAAATCTGCCATCCCTATCAGAGATAATAGAGATTGGTATTCCATGTCTGGAGATGACTTCCTTCAAATACAGTCGTGCTAACTTCTCCATCTTGTCATCTTCTCTTATTGGCAGGAAGTGTGCTGATTTGGTGAGACGATCAACTATTACCCAAATAGTATCAAAACCACTTGCAGTCCTTGGCAATTTAGTGATGAAATCCATGGTAATGTTTTCCCATTTCCATTCCGGGATTTCGGGTTGTTGAAGTAGACCTGATGGTTTCTGATGCTCAGCTTTGACCTTAGAACACGTCAAACATTCTCCTACGTATTTAGCAACATCGGCTTTCATACCCGGCCACCAAAAATGTTTCTTGAGATCCTTGTACATCTTCCCCGTTCCAGGATGTATTGAGTATCTGGTTTTATGAGCTTCTCTAAGTACCATTTCTCTCATATCTCCAAATTTTGGTACCCAAATCCTTTCAGCCCTATACCGGATTCCGTCTTCCCGAATATTAAGATGCTGCTCCGATCCTTTGGGTATTTCATCCTTTAAATTTCCTTCTTTTAAAACTCCTTGTTGCGCCTCCTTTATTTGAGTAGTAAGGTTATTATGAATCATTATATTCATAGATTTTACTCGAATGGGTTCTCTGTCCTTCCTGCTCAAGGCATCGGCTACCACATTTGCCTTCCCCGGGTGGTAACAAATCTCAAAGTCGTAATCATTCAACAATTCAATCCACCTACGCTGCCTCATATTCAGTTGTTTCTGATTAAATATGTGTTGAAGACTTTTGTGGTCGGTATATATAATACTTTTGACCCCATATAAGTAGTGCCTCCAAGTCTTTAATGCAAAAACAACCGCGCCTAATTCCAAATCATGCGTCATATAATTTTGCTCGTGAATCTTCAATTGTCTAGACGCATAAGCAATCACCTTCGTTCGTTGCATTAATACACAACCGAGACCTTGCTTTGATGCGTCACAATAAATCACAAAATCATCATTCCCTTCAGGCAATGACAATATAGGTGCCGTAGTTAGCTTTTTCTTCAATAACTGAAACGCTTTCTCTTGTTCATCCTTCCATTCAAATTTCTTCCCTTTATGCGTTAATGCAGTCAAGGGTTTTGCTATTCTGGAAAAGTCTTGGATGAACCTTCTGTAGTAACCAGCTAGTCCTAAAAATTGACGTATATGCTTCAGAGTTCTTGGGGTTTCCCACTTTTCAACAGTTTCTATCTTTGCCGGATCCACCTTAATACCTTCTTTGTTCACTATGTGACCGAGGAATTGAACTTCTTCCAACCAAAATGCACACTTTGAAAACTTAGCGTACAATTCTTCCTTCCTCAATACTTCTAACACCTTTCTCAAATGTTCACCGTGTTCTTGGTCATTCTTTGAGTAAATAAGTATGTCATCAATGAAAACAATGACAAACTTGTCAAGGTATGGTCCACACACTCTGTTCATAAGGTCCATGAACACAGCTGGTGCATTAGTTAAACCAAACGGCATGACCATAAACTCGTAATGACCGTAACGTGTTCTGAAAGCAGTCTTTGGAATATCATCTTCTTTCACCCGCATTTGATGATACCCGGAACGTAAGTCAATCTTTGAATAAACAGACGAGCCTTGTAGTTGATCAAATAAGTCGTCGATTCTCGGTAGTGGGTAGCGGTTCTTGATGGTAAGTTTGTTCAACTCTCGGTAGTCGATACACAACCTGAATGTACCATCTTTCTTCTTGACAAACAAAACAGGAGCTCCCCACGGTGATGTGCTTGGTCGAACGAAACCACGCTCTAAAATTTCTTGTAATTGGCTTTGCAGTTCTTTCATCTTGCTGGGTGCGAGTCTGTAAGGAGCACGAGCTATTGGTGCAGCTCCTGGTACAAGATCTATTTGAAATTCAACGGATCGATGTGGGGGTAATCCCGGTAATTCTTTCGGAAATACATCGGGAAATTCTTTTGCAATGGGAACATCATTGATGCTCTTTTCTTCAGTTTGTACTTTCTCGACGTGTGCTAGAACAGCATAGCAACCTTTTCTTATTAGTTTTTGTGCCTTCAAATTACTAATAAGATGTAGCTTCGTGTTGCCCTTTTCTCCGTACACCATTAAGGGTTTTCCTTTTTCTCGTATAATGCGAATTGCATTTTTATAACAAACGATCTCTGCTTTCACTTCTTTCAACCAGTCCATACCGATTATCACATCAAAACTCCCTAACTCTACTGGTATCAAGTCAATCTTAAATGTTTCGTTAACCAGTTTAATTTCTCGATTCCGACATATATTATCTGCTGAAATTAATTTACCATTTGCTAATTCGAGTAAAAATTTACTATCCAAAGGTGTCAATGGACAACTTAATTTAGCACAAAAATCTCTACTCATATAGCTTCTATCCGCACCCGAATCAAATAAAACGTAAGCAGATTTATTGTCAATAAGAAACGTACCCGTAACAAGCTCCGGGTCTTCCTGTGCCTCTGCCGCATTAATATTGAAAACTCTTCCGCGGCCTTGTCCATTCGTGTTCTCCTGGTTCGGGCAATTTCTAATAATGTGGCCCGGTTTTCCACATTTATAACAAGCTACATTGGCATAACTTGCTCCGACACTACTTCCTCCGCCATTACTCGTTCCGACACCATTTGTTCCTTTTGTTCTATTAACCCCAGGTCCGTAGACCTCACACTTCACCGAGCTATGACCATTTCTTTTACACTTGTTGCAAAATTTGGTGCAGAACCCCGAGTGATACTTTTCACACCTTTGGCATAGCTGCTTCTGATTGTTGTTGTTGTTGCGGTTATTATTGTTGTTGGGATGATTGTTGTAGTTGTTGTTGTTGTTATTGTTGTTGTTGTTGTTGGGCCGTTTGTTGTAGTTGCAATTGATGTTGCGATTGTTGGGATAATTGTTGCGATTATTGTTGTAATTGCTGTTGTTGTTGTATTGATGATTCTTATCACCGTTTTCCTCCCACTTTCTTTTAACTTGCTTCACATTGGCCTCTTCAGCAGTCTGTTCTTTAATTCTTTCTTCAATCTGGTTCACTAGTTTGTGAGCCATTCTACATGCCTGTTGTATGGAGGCGGGCTCATGTGAACTTATATCTTCTTGGATTCTTTCCGGTAATCCTTTCACAAACGCGTCGATCTTCTCTTCCTCATCTTCGAACGCTCCCGGACATAATAGGCACAATTCTGTGAATCGTCTTTCGTACGTGGTAATATCAAATCCTTGGGTTCGTAACCCTCTAAGTTCTGTCTTGAGCTTATTGACCTAGGTTCTGGGACGGTACTTCTCGTTCATCAAGTGCTTGAATGCTGACCACAGTAGTGCGTACGCATCGTCTTGTCCCACTTGCTCTAGATAGGTATTCCACCATGTTAACGCAGAACCTGTGAAGGTATGCGTAGCGTACTTCACTTTTTCCTCTTCAGTACACTTACTTATGGCAAACACCGATTCGACCTTCTCGGTCCACCGTTTCAATCCGATCGGTCCTTCGGTTCCATCAAATTCCAAAGGTTTGCAGGCAGTGAATTCTTTGTAGGTGCATCCTACACGATTTCCTGTACTTCTAGATCCAAGGTTATTGTTGGTATGTAGCGCAGCCTGTACTGCGGCTATGTTTGAAGCTAGAAAAGTACGGAATTCCTCTTCATTCATATTCACGGTGTGTCGAGTAGTCGGTGCCATTTCCTTCAAAATAGTCAAATGGAACAAGTTAATCATACAGAATATTAAGAGTAGTTGATAGTATTTCGTAGCATAATATGAACTCATTTATATAAGATTTTTCTTCATATTAGCGTTTTATAAGTTTAAATTCGGGTAGTACCTACCCGTTAAGTTCATACTTAGTAGCTAATATACAATTCAACTACTACAATTCTATATGAAAAACTGATTATAATAATATTTCGCGTTCAAACTTTTACACAATATTTTACAAACTTACAATACCGCTTATTTTACATATAGCATGAAATATAGTACACAATAAATTTGATACAAGATGGTTGTGAAGATAATTCTAGCTAGTACACAAGTCGTTCAGCAAAGGCAATAAAGACACGTAATTCATACGTCCAGAAACAAGTCATGCATTCTGGTTTTACTAGGATTACTTCCCATCCTTGGTCTTGTGGAACATAACCGTTATGGCCGTTGATAAGACAGTGTGTTGTAACGTCGTCAAAGGGACGAGGGTTACGTAATGTCCAACAGTCCCGTAACAATCTAAAAACCTCATTTCTTACCCCAATTACCGACTCCGTCACTTGTGGGAACGTTTTGTTTAATAGTTGTAGCCCGATGTTCTTGTTCTCACTTTGGTGAGAAGCGAACATTACTAATCCGAAAGCATAACATGCTTCTTTATGTTGCATGTTAGCCGCTTTTTCTAAATCACGAAGTCCAATATTCGGATATATTGAGTCAAAATAATTTCTTAACCCATTGCGTAAAATAGCATTTGGGTTCCCCGCAATATATGCGTCAAAGTAAACACATCGTAACTTATGGATTTCCCAATGTGATATCCCCCATCTTTTGAACGAAAGCCTTTTATAAACCAAGGCATTCTTGGAACGTTCTTCGAATGTCTTACAAACTGATCTCGCCTTAAATAGTTGTGCCGAAGAATTCTGACCAACTCTAGACAAGATTTCATCAATCATGTCTCCGGGTAGGTCTCTTAAAATATTGGGTTGTCTATCCATTTTGTGTTTTTATACTGTAAAATAGACAAGAGTTAGATTCATAAAAAAAATACTTATTAATACAAGCAATTTTTACATATATCATAAAGCATAAGCACACTATATTACTTATATTACACCACACGAATACAACTATCTTATTCCGACTCGCTTGTTTCTTCTTCTTTGATTTTGGTTCGTTTTGCCAAGTTTCTAGGGATATATGATGTTCCCCTAATACGAGCCGTCATTATCCACATTGGTTTAGAAAAACCTGGTGGTTTAGAGGTTCCCGGGTCATTGTTACAACTTAAGGACTTCGGGGGTTGACGATACATATAAAGTTCATCGGGGTTGGAATTAGATTTCTCTATTTTTATGCCCTTTCCCTTATTATTTTCTTTTGCCTTTTTAAATTCAGTTGGGGTAATTTCTATAACATCATCGGAATTCTCGTCGGAATTCGATTCATCGGAGAATTGGTAATCCTCCCAATATTTTGCTTCCTTGGCGGAAACACCATTGACCATAATTAACCTTGGTCGGTTGGTTGAGGATTTTCTTTTACTTAACCGTTTTATTATTTCCCCCACCGGTTCTATTTCTTCATCCGGTTCCGATTCTTCTTCCGGTTCCGATTCTTCTTCCGGTTCCGACTCTTCTTCCGGTTCCTCTTCGGGAACTTGTGAATCAGTCCACGAATCATTCTAATTTACATTTGACTCTTCATTATTATTAGGTGAGTCAATGGGACTTGTTCTAGAGGTAGACATCTATCACATAATATCAAACGCGTTAAGAGATTAATATATCACATAATATTTACATGTTAAAAATATATAGTTTCCAACAAAATTTGTTAAGCAATCATTTTTCAAGTAAACACGGTCGAAGTCCAGACTCACTAATGCATCCTAACAAACTAGATAAGACACACTAATGCAAAATTCTGGTCTCTAAGACCAACGCTCTGATACCAACTGAAATGTCCCATTCTTATTGATTAAAAACGTTCCATATTAATTGATTTCGTTGTGAGGTTTTGACCTCTATATGAGACGTTTTTCAAAGACCGCATTCATTTTTAAAACAAACCATAACCTTTATTTCATAAATAAAGGTTTAAAAAGCTTTACGTAGATTATCAAATAATGATAATCTAAAATATCCTGTTTACACACGACCATTACATAATGGTTTACAATACAAATATGTTACATCGAAATCAGTTTCTTGAATGCAGTTTTTACACAATATCATACAAACATGGACTCCAAATCTTGTCCTTATTTTAGTATGCAACAGCGGAAGCTCTTAGTATTCACCTGAGAATAAACATGCTTTAAACGTCAACAAAAATGTTGGTGAGTTATAGGTTTAACCTATATATATCAAATCGTAACAATAGACCACAAGATTTCATATTTCAATACACATCCCATACATAGAGATAAAAATAATTCATATGGTGAACACCTGGTAACCGACATTAACAAGATGCATATATATAAGAATATCCCCATCATTCCGGGACACCCTTCGGATATGATATAAATTTCGAAGTACTAAAGCATCCGGTACTTTGGATGGGGTTTGTTAGGCCCAATAGATCTATCTTTAGGATTCGCGTCAATTAGGGTGTCTGTTCCCTAATTCTTAGATTACCAGACTTAATAAAAAGGGGCATATTCGATTTCGATAATTCAACCATAGAATGTAGTTTCATGTACTTGTGTCTATTTTGTAAATCATTTATAAAACCTGCATGTATTCTCATCCCAAAAATATTAGATTTTAAAAGTGGGACTATAACTCACTTTCACATATTTTTACTTCGTCGAGAAGTAAGACTTGGCCACTGTTGATTCACGAACCTATAACAATATATACATATATATTAAAGTATGTTCAAAATATATTTACAACACTTTTAATATATTTTGATGTTTTAAGTTTATTAAGTCAGCTGTCCTCGTTAGTAACCTACAACTAGTTGTCCACAGTTAGATGTATAGAAATAAATCGATAAATATTATCTTGAATCAATCCACGACCCAGTGTATACGTATCTCAGTATTGATCACAACTCAAGCTATATATATTTTGGAATCAACCTCAACCCTGTATAGCTAACTCCAACATTCACATATAGAGTGTCTATGGTTGTTCCGAAATATATATAGATGTGTCGACATGATAGGTCGAAACATTGTATACGTGTCTATGGTATCTCAAGATTACATAATATACAATACAAGTTGATTAAGTTATGGTTGGAATAGATTTGTTACCAATTTTCACGTAGCTAAAATGAGAAAAATTATCCAATCTTGTTTTACCCATAACTTCTTCATTTTAAATCCGTTTTAAGTGAATCAAATTGCTATGGTTTCATATTGAACTCTATTTTATGAATCTAAACAGAAAAAGTATAGGTTTATAGTCGGAAAAATAAGTTACAAGTCGTTTTTGTAAAGGTAGTCATTTCAGTCGAAAGAACGACGTCTAGATGACCATTTTAGAAAACATACTTCCACTTTGAGTTTAACCATAATTTTTGGATATAGTTTCATGTTCATAATAAAAATCATTTTCTCAGAATAACAACTTTTAAATCAAAGTTTATCATAGGTTTTAATTAACTAACCCAAAACAGCCCGCGGTGTTACTACGACGGCGTAAATCCGGTTTTACGGTGTTTTTCGTGTTTCCAGGTTTTAAATCATTAAGTTAGCATATCATATAGATATAGAACATGTGTGTAGTTAATTTTAAAAGTCAAGTTAGAAGGATTAACTTTTTTTTGCGAACAAGTTTAGAATTAACTAAACTATGTTCTAGTGATTACGAGTTTAAACCTTCGAATAAGATAGTTTTATATATATGAATCGAATGATGTTATGAACATCATTACTACCTCAAGTTTAGTAGGTAAACCTACTGGAAGTGACAAGAAATGATCTAGCTTCAAAGGATCTTGGATGGCTTGAAAGTTCTTGAAGTAGGATCATGACACAAAAACAAGTTCAAGTAAGATTTTTACTCGAATTAAGATAGTTTATAGTTATAGAAATTGAATCAAAGTTTGAATATGAATATTACCTTGAATAAGAAAGATAACCTACTGTATATAACAAAGGTTTCTTGATCTTAGATGATTACTTGGAATGGATTAGAAAGCTTGGAAGTAATTTAGTAAACTTGAAGGGATTTTTGAAGTGTTCTTGAAGTGTTCTTCCTATGATGATTATAGCTTGATTCTTGAAGTGATTTTTGATGAAGATGATGATTAACTACTGGAAAAATACGTTCATAATAGTGTGTGTGTGTTGAGAGAGAATTAGAAAGAGAATTGGAAGTGAAATGAAGTGAATGATGAGTGGTAATTGGTGAGTGGGGTTAAAAGGAGTTCTAGTTAGTTGACTAGCTCATGGTAGAAGTTAAAATTGATTAGTCATACATGACATAATCAAGAGTGGAATCTCATGCTAGTTCCTATTGGTATATACTCATAGTAAGTACGTTTTGAAGCTGTGTATAATACGGGTAAGAATACGACTAGAATTCTTGATGAAAGAAAAGAATGGAAAAGTAACTGTAACCATTTTCGTTAAGTATGAGTGTTTTGATATATTTCTTGAAGTCTTCCAAAAGTATTTTAATACATCTAAATACACTACATGTATATACATTTTAACTGAGTCGTTAAGTCATCGTTAGTCGTTACATGTAAGTGTTGTTTTGAAACCTTTAAGTTAACGATCTCAATTAATGTTGTTAACCCATTGTTTATTATATCTAATGAGATGTTAAATTATTATATTATCATGACATTATGATATATTAATATATCTTAATATGATATATATATACATTTAAATGTCGTTACAACGATAATCGTTACATATATGTCTCGTTTTGAAATCCTTAAGTTAGTAGTCTTGTTTATATGTATATAACTAATTGTTAATATACTTATGGAGATACTTACTTATCATAATCTCATGTTAACCATATGTATATCCATATATATATCGTCATGTAGTTTTTACAAGTTTTAACGTTCGTGAATCGCCGGTCAACTTGGGTGGTCAATTGTCTATATGAAACATATTTCAATTAATCAAGTCTTAATAAGTTTGATTGCTTAACATGTTGGAAACATTTAATCATGTAAATATCAATCTCAATTAATATATATAAACATGGAAAAGTTCGGGTCACTACATATCACATAGCTTCGGTGGGTGTTCCACTTGAACATATTATGCGTCCTGATTAAGGTTAAAAAAAGGTAGCATGAGATAATTAATTTATCAAGCCTTCACTGAATCCTAATCATGATGTGGAATTTGTTTAAGTAAAATACCAACTGAAGCTATGCAATATACTTTCCGAAGTTTGCGCAACAAAATAAATATCATGCAGTTTTTCATAATCATTTACTTTTGGTGTGTCAGATGGTCGACAATCTGGTCATTTCGAAAACTTTTGTTTATAAGTCGAATATATCTTCAATTTTTTACCCATTCAGGTATCCATTACGCATCTCATTGTTATGATTAATTGTAATTGGATCTTTCATATTATTCAAACTACTGTCTAAATATTACATCGTACATGAATATATAGGATCACAAGAGTATTCTAGATAATGGCACAAGGCCTTACAATAAGTGGGCCTAATATCAATAAGTCTAGTAGGCTAACATCCCCCCGTAGTTGGAGCGGGAGTGCTGCAGACGCTTAAACTGGATCTGAATTCGTCAAAAAGAGCGTGCGGAAGACCTTTAGTGAAGATATCCGCAAACTGGTATCTAGATGGGACATGAAGCACGCGAACATGTCCTTGAGCAACCAAGTCTCCGACAAAATGAATATCGATTTCAATGTGCTTAGTACGCTGATGTTGAACAGAATTAGACGAAAGGTAGACAGAGCTGATGTTGTCGCAGTAAACGAGAGTAGCAGAAGTAAGAGGGCAGTGCAGTTCGCGAAGAAGGTTACGAATCCAGCAAGTCTCTGCCACGGCGTTTGCGACGCCACGATATTCTGCTTCGGCACTAGACCGTGATGGTGTGAGTTGCCGTTTGGACGACCATGAGAGAAGATTGTTGCCTAGAAAAACACAATAGTCGGATGTAGAACGTCGGGTGGTAGGGCAGCCAGCCCAGTCTGCGTCAGAGTATGCAACCAAGGAGGTAGGTGAGGATGTGTAGAGTTGCAAGCCGAGGTGAGTAGTGCCCTGAATGTATCGAAGAATCCTTTTGAGCGCATGAAGGTGCTGCTCGCAAGGATCATGCATGAAAAGACAAATCTATTGCACAACATAGGAAATATCTGGTCGTGTGAACGTCAAATACTGCAGTGCGCCGGCAAGACAGCGATATAATGTCGGATCCTTCACAGGAGGACCATGAGTAGTGAGCTTGGCCCCTGGCTCAACCAGGGTCCGACATGGATGACATGTGGTCATATCTACACGATCAAGGATCTCAATAGCATACTATTTCTGTGATAAGAATAACCCTGTGCTGGTACGAGTAGCGGAGATACCCAGAAAATAGTTCAGTGGCCCAAGATCTGTCATGGAGAATTCTCTGTGAAGGGATGTAATGATCTGCTGAAATAAACATGTAGATGAAGCAGTGAGAATGATGTCGTCAACATATAAAAGTAGATAGGTGATGTGCGTAGGGGTGTATACGAAATAGCTTATATTTTACTAGGAAATACTATTAAATACGATACATTTTTACACAAGTTATTTATTTATTTATAGAGTGGATATACCTAAACCTTGCTACAACACTTATAGGCAGTGTACCTAATCGTACAGTAGTATAGTTTTTAGTAAGTCCAGTTCGTTCCACAGGGATCTAGCCAAGTTTAACGCTATATTTTTAAAACTATATTTGTAAATATATAAATATATATAAAAGTAGTATTATTATTATTATAAAAGGGGGTTTTTACCGTTTAATGACCGGTTTGTCGATTTTAAAACTTTAGTCGCAGTTAAAACCTAATGTAAAATATTAAAAATAAATATAACTTAATTTAAAGCGTAAAGTAAATGACAATAATTAAAGTACGATAAATTAAAATGCGATAAATAAAATGACAATAAATAAAATTGCGATAATTAAAAAGCACGATAATTAAAAGTGCAATTAAATAAAATGACAGTAACTAAAAGTGCGATGAAATATGAAATAAAGGAATTATGCTTATTTAAACTTCCGTAATCATGATGTTTGACGTATTGATTTTAGTTTATTACCATGGGTTAATTGTCCTTTGTCCTGGATTATTCAATATGTCTATCTGGTTTTTGTCCATAACAGTCCATCAGTCATAAATATAAAGTGCGAGTGTCCTCGTCAAATTATCCTTATATCTGAAGTCAAATATTCCAACTAATTGGGGACTTAAACTATAATTACACCAATTTTCCTTGTATGTAATTCACCCCTGTTTTAATAAGTCCATTGACTATTAATCCATTCCCGTGTCCGGTTAAATGAATGATTATTAGTACTTATAAATATTCCGCCCATCGTGTCCGATCGAGTGTATATGGTTATTTATAGGTATGTCCAATTGTAAATCTTTATATTAAATTCATGAACTATCATTCAATTAAACAAATATAAAGCCCATTAATAGCCTATAGTCTAATTTCTACAAGTGTCGTTCTTTTGTCCAAACCCCAATTATGGTACAAAGCCCAATTACCCCGTCTTTAATATTTTAGCCCAACATCACGATTACTTCGGCTTAAATAAGCATAATAATAACTTAGCTACGAGACATTAATTTAAAAAGGTTGAACATAACTTACAATGATTAATAATAGCGTAGCGTTACACGGACAGAATTTCGACTTACACGCTTACAACATTCGTTAACATACCCTTATTATTATTAAATTAAAATTAAAATTAAAATTAAAATTATAATATATATATATATATATATATATATATATATATATATATATATATATATATATATATATATATATATATATATATATATATATATATATATATATATATAACGTGAGAGATAGAGAGAAATAAGTGTGTAAATTTCGGCCAAAACACGCGAACTTTATAGGACCTGAGCTGATACTGTTCACCATGCGAACGCATGGTTTTTGGTCTTCCTGGCCATGCGATCGCATGGCCTTCTTTTACAGCTCACATGCTTTTGTTTTTTATTTGCCGACAGTTTTTATTAAATAATATATATATATATATATATATATATATAATTTTAAGAATTAATTATATATTATATTATATTCATGTGCATAGTTGACTTGTAATTTTTAGTCCGTTGCGTCGAGCGTTGAGAGTTGACTCTGGTCCCGGTTTCGGATTTTCGAACGTCCTTTCGTACTATTTAATATCTTGTACTTTGCGTTTTACGTCTTGTACTCTTGTAATTTTGAGATGTTTCTCATCAATAATTTGAACCACTTTGATTGTACTTTGTACTTTTTAGCTTTTTGGTCGTTTGCGTCTTCAAATCGTCGAATCTGTCTTTTGTCTTCACCTTTTATTATTTAAACGAATATCACTTGTAAATAGAACAATTGCAACTAAAAGCTTGTCTTTTTTGAGGGATAATGTTATGAAATATATGTTAGTTTTTAGCATTATCAAATATTCCCACACTTGAGCGTTGCTTGTCCTCAAGCAATATAGTCTTGAAATAAAAATACTATAATCACTTCTTTATTCTTCACACTTTGTACATCAGTGATTTCTATTTGGCGGTATGAACAATGATAGTAACGTTGTGGTTTACAGTCCCACATGACTATGAAAATTTAGATCCTTAAGGAAATTGGATCTTTATGAAAACATTTGATCTTTTAAAAATTCAATCTAGCTTTTACCCTAGATAAGTTTTTCGGAATAACCCTTTACCGGTGTTTGCGAAATTGTTTTTGTGGTTTTTGTGGGTTTCAGATTTGAAAATTTTAGCTCAAAACTTATGGTTTTGTGTCACCCACTTGCTAACCTTGTATTGGGAAAGCAACACATCCAGTAAACTTGCTCCGTATATTACCTTTCGGTAAACTACCATCCGGTTGTAAAGGAAAGCGTTGAACAAGCAACTGTTAAGGCAATGTCCCGTGACATGCTATTGATTATGGTCTATAATGTATCGGATGCAATTACTATCCTTTGTAGGAGCAATAGTAAAGATCACCCTATAATTTTTAGGTCTGGCACAAGGTCCTGTCTTTGACCATGCTATGCAACCACCGTTCTTAAGGTTGACACCCGATTTGGTTCAGGTGACCTAATGAATTCCAGGTGAATTCCTAGGATTTTACGTTCAATGGTAATGAACGCATTGAAACTAGGGTTTTTAGAAAACAAATCGGTTTGTAATTTGATCAAAATATTTTCTCGTTCAAGCTCGAGTTTAGATATCATCGAATTCCATGAGTTTGTAATTCTCAATCTTTAATGTCAATCTCAAGGATTGAGTAATATCAGGCTTAAAAGCTAATTTTTGATCTTTAAGGAGATTATCCTTTCTGGGGATCTGATTCATTAGTCTTATAAGCTAATTTTCACGGTGCCCCTCATTGTACGAGACAGATCCTCTCATGGTTAGGATAAGTCTGACCACTTGGCGACCCTGTTTGATGCTGAGGTCCGTAGATTTCCAGCTGATTTTCGAGAAAACTTTTCAAGGTTTTTCGTAGACTCTACAACTGGTCTGGACGACAACTTCCTGACCTAAATCAAGAAACGCGTGTCTGTTTCGGAAGACTTTACTTCCTTTTAATGATGGAATTGATTCATCGTGTAGATCCATCTTTCTTTCAAATATATTATAAGAAATTGGGTAAAACTGATAAAATTGTCCAAAACAAAAGTATCTTCAATTATTTGTACAAAAATATGTGATATATGTTCTAAATAACTTGGTAAATTTTTCCTACACTTGGCTTTTATTTTTCCTTTATTTTTCTTTTTATTTTCCTCTATTCCATTTTAAATGAATTCTAACATTTTAGGTTGTTTCTCAATTTATGTCCTTTCCGAGGTAACAATAATTTCGGTGTTAACACCTAGTTTTATAGTTCATAAATATGTATAAACATGATTTTGAGTTCATTTAGTTGAAAATTTTGAAAATTTTTTACTAGAAGTGGGTAGTCAGTATATAAGACTAGGGATATTCTTTATTATCAGAGAGCACTAGATTCTAATACAACTACTGCGTTACTAGTATTTTTAATGGTAACCAAGTGTTTAAATTAAAATTTTTAAAAATCCGAAAGAATTTAACCCCTTCTCACACTTAAGATCTTGCAATGCCCTCATTTGCAAGAAATCAGTAGCAATTTAAATTATTGAGGGTGAGTAGCGTAGAAAAATGATTAAATTTTACCAAAGTTTCCAAACATATTGGCCTTTTTTTTTAAATGTTTTTGGCATACTTTAGATCAATAAGATTAAAAATAATGATAATAAAATTTCTCGTCCCGCCCTCGGGTAAAGCAATTTCGGTTCAATGACCTAGTCTTCAACTCACGACGAATTTTAAAAATCATATTTTTAGCTTAGTGAAATAAAGTAAATTTTTGTTTTTAAAATCACACCAAACTTAAATTTAAAATTCATAATATTAAAAATTCATATTAATATTATTAATATTTTTATACATTAATTTTACAAACTTATATTAAAAATATTAATTTTTAAAATATTTAAAAAACTTAAATATATTGGTTCTAAAAATTTACAATATTAATTTAATATTTATATATTAATTTTAAAAACAAGGTAAAAATTAAAATTAAAAATCTTTTTGGTCTTTTATCCCACTTTAAACAATCAAATATTATCAAAAATATGCGCCCCTCTTTTCGATAAAGTAATTTCGGTTCCATAACCTAGTTTTACTCCTAATGAATTTTTGAAATATTTTGGGTTGATTGATTAAAGATATTTATACCTTAAGAATAAACGGTAAATTTCGCAGTGATGTAATAAATTTTTGTGTAAGATATCAATAATTTCGGTTTTGCATACCTAATTTTATTGAATACCAATTTAATACTTTATAGCGAACGATTCAGCGTTTATTATAAAAAGGTTAAAAGCAATAAAATAAAAAATAAAAACTGTACATACTTACCCGTGAGATAGAATTCTCAGAGACCTGCTTTAGCCAACTCATAGGAGAGTCGTGTGATTTGGTTCTCCATAGCTACATAAGCGTAACCTCGATTCTTCAATATCTTTTCTTCTAAACATATGAACGGTCCTTCTCTGCATAGAGTAACAAATTCGGTATTTGAATATATTTGATTATTTGAACATTTACCTTCGTGTGACCATTTTCCGCATTTATAACATATTTGAAGGTGTCGTGCTCTTCTTTTTGTTGCGGATTTTGATTTTCCTTTACCAAAATGTATCTTATGATGATCTTTCCTGAGTTCTTTTCTTACTCCGTCCATTTTGCCTCTTATGAATGATACCAATTCACTCGGAAGGGTGTCATTATTACGTTTAGTAATCATAGCATGTAGCATTAGACCATGGTTTAGTTCAAAGGAATTCTTCATCTCGTAAAACCTAAAAAAAAAAAAAAAATTCAGAATGGAGGGAGAAGGCTAGTTCTTTAGGGTCTGCTAGGGAAAGACCATTCGGATTCCATTTTCGGAAACTACACGAAAACAGAATATCTAACTCTAACAAAAATAACTATTATCCTAAAAAGATTCGAACCTTACCACACTTAGTTAGCTGTGGTGTCAAAATTGTGATTAGCTTCATCTTCAACTTCCATTAGATTATCTATGTAATGTTTAACTCTGTGACCATTCACTTTAAATTCAATCCCATTTGAATTTATTAATTCTACTGTTCCGTACGGGAAAACTCTTTTGACTATGAATGGTCCAGACCATCTTGGTTTAAATTTTCCAGGAAATAGCTTGAATCGTGAATTGAAAAGAAGAACTCTGTCTCCTTCTTTAAATTCTTTTGAACTTCTGATTCTTTTATCATGCCATTTCTTCGTTCTTTCTTTATAGATTAATGAATTTTTGTATGCTTCATGTCTTAATTCTTCTAATTCGTTTAGTTGACTTAACCGTAGACGTCCGGCTTCATGTAAATCAAGATTACATGTCTTCAAAGCCCAAAATGCTTTATGTTCAATTTCTACTGGAAGATGACATGCTTTTTCATAAACGAGTCTAAAAGGTGTGGTTCCAATTGGAGTTTTGTAGGCTGTTCTAAAAGCCCAGAGTGCATCCTCCAATTTCATGGACCATTCCTTCGGATTTGATCCTACGGTTTTCTCTAGAATACGTTTTAAAGATCGGTTGGTATTTTCAACTTGTCCACTTGTTTGTGGATGATAAGCGGTTGAGATTTTATGAGTTACTCCATATCTTTTGAGAACTTTCTCAAGTTGATTATTACAGAAATGAGTACCCCGATCACTTATTAAAGCTTTTGGTGTTCCAAACCTTGCAAAAAGACATTTTAAAAAGTTTACTACAACTCGTGCATCGTTAGTTGGGAGAGTTTGTGCTTCCGCCCATTTAGATACATAATCAATAGCAACGAGAATGTAGAGATTATTATGAGATTTTGGAAATGGACCCATAAAGTCAATACCCCAAATGTCAAATACTTCACATAGTTGAATGACATTTTGTGGCATTTCATCACGTTGACTTATTTTTCCGGCCCTTTGTCATGCATCACAGGATTTGCAAAGAAGGTGTACGTCTTTGAAAATTGTAGGCCAATAGAATCCAGCATCGTAAAATTTTCTTGTTGTTAGTTGAGGCCCATAATGCCCTCCTGTTGGTCCTGTGTGACAATGGTTTAAGATTTGTCTAGCTTCATCTCCGAATACACATCGGCGTATTATTTCATCAGGACAACTTTTAAACAAATGTGGATCTTCCCAGAAATAGTGTTTTATATCACTAAAGAATTTCTTTCGTTTTTGGTACGACAACCCTTTTTCAAGGAATCCACATACTAAGTAATTTGCGAGGTGTACTAGGAAATAGTATTATTTTTACAACGAAATACTATTAAATACGATACAATTTTACACAAGTTATTTATTTATTTATAGAGTGGATATACCTAAACCTTGCTACAACACTTATAGGCAGTGTACCTAATCGTACAGTAGTGTAGTTTTTAGTAAGTCCGATTCGTCCACAGGGAACTAGCCAAGTTTAACGCTATATTTTTAAAAACTATATTTGTATATATATATATATATATATATATATATATATATATATATATATATATATATATATATATATATATATATATATATATATATATATATATATATATAAGTAGTATTATTATTATTATAAAAGGGGGTTTTTACCGTTTAAAGATGTGATGACCCAGAAATTTCTGATCAAATTTAAACTTTAATCTCTATATATTCCCGACACGATAAGCAAAATCTGTAATGTTGAGTCTCGAAAAGTTTGAAACTATATTCATGTAATCAATTACCCATTGACCATCCATTTTTCCGATGATTCATGAACGTCATAACTTGTATTAATATGGATATATATGGATTATATATAACTTGAATATATGATAATTAAGTATCTCATTAAATATATTAACAATGGATTATATATACATAAAATGAGACTACTAACTTAAGGACTTTGAAACGATATATATATATATATATATATATATATATATATATATATATATATATATATATATATATATATATATATATATATATATATATATATATATATATATATATATATATATATATATATATAAATAACGCTTAACGACGTTAAAACTTCTAAGTTAAAATAAATATATATATATATATATATATTGTATTAAGATGTATTAATACACAGTTTCTGGATGTATTTACTATTGGAATATACTAATAGGAAAACATCATTTTCAACCTTTTATCATGGAAAAATACATCTTTGTTATTACATATGACTCATGAGACATCTTTAGACATCAAGACAAGGACATTTTATACCCGTATTATACCCGTATAATACACAGCTTCTAGATGTATTTACTATTCGTATATATAAATAGTAAAACATCATTTTCAACTTTTTTTAATTATGGAGGAACATGTTTAGACAAAGTTTAACCTTTAGTGTCAAGTAGTTTAGCTAAATTACAACTTGAAAATCTATTTTTGATTCCATTCCAAAATTGTGATATTACATATACATGTATATTTATTTTATTTTTCCATCATTACTTCATAAATTCTCTTAAAAATCTATCCTCTTTAAACACCTACTCAAGAACACTCTAAATTCCAGCAAATTAATCTTCATCATCTTCAAAAACTACTTCAAGAATCAAGCCCTAATCATCTCATAATAATCATTCAAGAACACTTCATGAAGAACATCCATTTCAAGTTTATACTTTTAATCTTTTGAACCTATTTCAAAAACTCTTTGAAGATCAAGAATTATACTTCCTTTCCAGTAGCTTTATCCAAGTAACTTGAGGTAGTAACCTTATTCATAATCTTATTCGATTCATATTCATAAAGCTATCTTATTTTGTGGTATAAAATTTTAACAACAAGAACATAGTTTGAATGATTTCAAACTTGTTCGCAAACTAAATAGATCCTTCTAACTTGACTTTTAAAACACTTCAAGACCTGTAATATATCATAATGATATGCTAACTTAACAAGATACAACTTGTTTTTACAAAGAACACCTTAAAACTGAATATACGTCGTCAGAGTGCAACCGGGGGCTGTTTTGGGTTGGATAATTAAAAACCATTTTAAACTTTGAATTGGAAGTTCATATATTGGAAAAATGATATCTCTTATGAATATGTTAACACATAAAAATTTCATGGTTTAACTCAAAGTGTAACTATTTTTATAAAAATGATCATCTAGATGTTGTTTTTATGACGGAAATGATCACTTTCATAAGTTTTACCAAAGTTTGACCTATAACCTGTGATTTTGAATACAAACTAAGGTATTTTCAGTTCATAGTCTTAAAATTTGACTCGATCCAAGGAAGTGGCAAGTTGAACCAATAAAAACAGAGTTGTAATGAAGAAACTACGACTAAAACAAGATTGGGTATCCGAAGCTAGTTTAGCTACGAAAATATTTGGAGAAAAAGTAAATTAATCATATCTTTTCTAATTAATATGATATTTTATATATAATTACTTATGATTTAATTTTATATATTTCAGGACCACCCGTAAACAACACGAGAAGATTAATCATAAGACCTCATGATTGTACGCAACACGTCATTTGACAACACGGTACTTTATGTACGCAACACGTCATTTGACAACATGGTATCATGGGTCGAGATTAATTTTGATCAATACGAATACGACGGGGTCTTTATTTATTTTATTTAAGTAACTAATTGTGGACCACTAACATCGGACTGCTAACTACGGACTAAGAAAATATTAAAAGTATATATATATGTAACGATTACTTAAAAAGAAAATATGTTGATATATTATATATATGGTTAGGTTCGTGATATCTATCAGAGACCAAGTCGAATTAAATACCTTCAAGGCAAAAGTGAGTTTAATTAGCTCCCTTTTTAATTGCTTTTGCAATATATATTTTTGGGCTGAGAATACATGCGCTGCTTTTATAAATGTTTACAAAATAGACACAAGTACTTAAAAATATATTCTACGTTGAGTTGTACCACTGGCATATTTCCCTGTAGCTTGGTAACTACTATTTACATGGGTATTGTAAACGCGAATCCTGTTGATAGATCTATCGGGTCTGACAACCCCAACCGGACTGGACGACCAGTATTCAACGGTTGCACAGTACTTCGTTTTGGTGACTACACTTGGTACGGTGTAGTGAGATTTCATAATAAAGGGAATATGCGACGTTGATTAAATGTTAAGTATGGTTACCAAGTGCTCAACCACTTAGAATGCTTTACATACACTTGCGAGTGTATTATGTTTATGATTATGAAATCTTGTGGTCTATTAACATATTGAAATGATTGTCATGATAAACCTATGAACTCACCAACCTTTTGGTTGACACTTTAAAGCATGTTTATTCTCAGGTACGAATTAAGTCTTCCGCTGTGCATTTGCTCAATATATGGGCATTACTTGGTGCCGATCATCGCAATGGGACCAAATGTTGATGACTTCATCCAGGTGGATTAGGACGGGTCCTTTCAGTTGGTATCTGAGCAGTGGTCTTAGCGAACCAGGTCTTACATTAGTGTGTCTAACAAAGAGTCGTTATGTTACATTAGTAAGTCTGGACTTCGACCGTGTCTGCATGTCAAAAGTTTTGCTTATCATTTCTAGTCGGAATTCATCTACTTATCATACTTAGGAAATTATCTGCTTATCATCTTAAGTCTAGATGCGTTTTCCTGCATTTATTGCATAATAGTGTATAGACGAATTCTTATCTTAGCATATCTGTTACTGTGAACTTTGACTGATATTTTTTCAAAGATTCTTCGTAATTTATGGGATTTGGTATTATATATACATATGTAAATTATGTATTGAAGAGTACCAAATCTAACTCCTATAATCTATTCCATACCAAAAATTCATTTTCCCCATTATACAAGATGGATTCCGCATCTAGTTCGAATTCTTCAGATTCCGACAGTTATGCCGATATGGATTTCCATTCGGGCACCGAAAGCAGCGTCACCGGAATGGATCAACCAATTTCCCATCATCTATTCTGGATGAATTGGGGATGGGTTCGTAATATACTAAATCACTGGAGATAAGAAGAATAATATCCCTTCATTCCACCGAATTGCCCTCTTGGCAATGAACCCGAAGCACTTACCGGTGAACCTGTTCGAGAAACCATTTTCTCTCTCATTTCTAGAGTATCTCGTCACGATTATATACTATCCCATATTACGAATCTTATTTATCCGCTCGCTCCAACCGTCAATCATCCCGGTATAATAGAAGAAGTCAACAACTTCGCGCTCGAGTAGTGGCTTTAGAGAATATGATGCGAAGGTTACAAACACCAGCAGCAGCCCCAGTAGCATAATCAGCACCACCATCATCAACGCCAACGGTACTTTTATTACCCCCAACCACAACCGCGTCGTAAACCTCAACATCACAATCTGTACCTTGGATATCAACAACACACGCCTCAATATCACCATCTGTACTTCGAGTATGATCTTCGTTCTACATATCGTTCTACATCAATTATCTTCGCTTTACGTATCGTTCTACCTCATTTATCTTCGTTCGACATGGCGATTATGTAATCTCTAATGTTTTAGAGATCATGTAATCTAGTACTAACGATAAATCAAATGAGTTTAATATCTTATTGACTCATTAAATCCATGATTACATCTGAAGAAAATATATATGTATGTATATTTTCATAAAGATTGTAACTAAAAATTCTTTTGCACAAACTGTTAATGATGAGAATATTTTAACGGGTAGGTAATACCCGAGGAATATTTAGATTTCACATTAATAAGTTACACTGTACATTCTTCAAATCTGATTCAATGATCATCTATTACCCTGTTTACATTCACCGATATATGAATCTGTACACCACAGAATAACCATTTTCATTCAATTTCATATTTGGGTTTTGACCTATCAGAATCCAACAAGTGGCATAATGAAGAAAACATTGGATAAAATTTGTTAGAAGCAAACAATCTAACTATGAGAAGAATTTTGTTAAGATTCCACGCTAACTGTTCCTAGCTAACTGTTCCTAGCTAACTGATTACATTTTATTTATCGCAATTTATTTATTGCAATTTATATTCTCGCAATTTTATTTATCGTTATTTAATTTTTGTTATTTACTTTACGCACTTTAAAAATCGGGACACATGTACACAATACGTCGGATTAATTCTGAGACAATACGTTGTACAATGGGTCATGATACGTCGATTAATTCTATATACGCACTGCTAACTGTGGACTGCTAACTGTAGACTATCGACATTGGACAATTAAAACGAATTAAAATATTGATTATAACATATGAAACTAAACACTTCTTCAAGCTTGCCACTTGATTTCATCTTCAACCTCATTTGTATCTTGATGAATACAATCTGCGTTCAAACCTTTCATGATTCTTGAAAACATCTCAATCGGGAGAATGAACCAACCGCACCTCATCTACGGAAGAAAAGATTTTTGCATATATTTATGCACCTGAAAAGCTCTCAGAAACTAAGTAAATATTTAACCCGTATCTGTGCCAGCTTCATTGGCATTGATATTATCAAAAATAATTTTACGATTCCGTTTCAAAGTAGCCAATTTTTGTCACAGTTCCAGCAAGTCAACTTCGACTAGCCTTATTCTAACCTCGATAGACACATTGCCCTTTCGCCATCGTTATTAGGGAACCTTTCATATTCTACCACATCAGCAGTAAAATTACCAACAACTCCATTACTCAATGGTTTAAGTCTTTCTGAAAAGCCATTATAATTGTTCGTTAAAACTTGACCGTATATTCACCCACATCATGTACCAAGAATTAACGTACCAATTACCGGGAATCAGCAATCAGTATTTTGAAAATCTCGCAGAACTTCTCCAGTTATACCTATAACGTCTATTCCCAAGAATTACATACTTCGAATGTGAAGTTTCTGAAAAACACCCCGAACTACGAACTAGTTCTTGAAATGCTGATGAAGCAGCAAAAACTGTAAACGACTTTAACTGTCAAAAGTTTGATGATAAAGTATAATGTGTTTGTAAAGCTCAGAAAAAGAGAAGGTTTAGAACTGGAAAACGGATTGAGCAAAGTATGAAAGAGGCTGTAGATAAATCATAAAGACTAAACCTGCCTTCAAAGGATCCAAATGATTCAGTGTCTGCTGAAATCGTTAGCAAACACCTCACTTCTTATTCTAAACCTTTCCAGATGATATTCTTCATCATCATCTTATCTTAAATATTATAAGATATCTTCGCATCTTTCATTATATATATTCTCCATATTTTTGGAGATATTTTCACAACTATTCTTATCTGAGATCATTTATCTCTCCATAATATCTGTCCTACATCATAAAAGAAACTATGTTAGTTTCTAAAATCTGAAACCTTCGAAATTGAAGTATGAATGTTTTTGAAGTAGTGTTGGGAACTGAAGCATGAATTAGTATAATATAATGACACTTGATCAACGTCATTATATTACAGTAAGTCATGTTGAGTTTCTAATGGAATGTGATGATTCACAGTACCATCATCATGTGCCATATTACACGACTCTTACATTCTATCCAATCTCCAAACATATTAAGAACATATCATCTTGATAGTTCTATCTTTCTGGATATACTGGTAATTTGACAAATCAAGATCATGTCATTACGATTCCCTCCTAAGAACATTAACTATGTTCAATTCAAAATCTATACCTACAAATTCCAGACCATTATTCGCTTGACTTGAAGTCGGAAAGAGGAGACAAAAGTATATAACTCTTGAATATAAAAGAAAATATAAAGCTCGACAATAGCACATAAATTACAAATCATGTATATCAATACGTATTGCAACGTAAAGACACGGGAGAATTAAAAATATTTTAATCCCAAGGAAATAATAGAAGTGAATAGATTCTTCCGGCGGTAGATGAAAGAGAAGAATTACAGATATGAAAGTTAAGAGTATATCAAGGATCAGAATGGGATGAAGCATATTAACAAATGCTTTAATGTATGAATTGAGTAAGAAAGAATAGAATTTGTGGGTTGTCTGGAAATGGAGAGTGTGGATTTATAGGGAAATATCCGACAGAACAATCGAAGCAGATTATCGCGTATAACCAAAGAAGATCTGAATCTCCTTAGTTACCGAAGAATCAAATCTTATTATGAAGATTTCTTCTAAATTCCTTGAATTCCGGAAATCAATCTTGACTACGCCACCGGTTAAGTCAAATCTGCATTTATTCATTCTTATGCTATAGCTTCGCTTATACTCCTCGTGTAATCAAATTGTTTTATCTATATTACCCAATGATGATAAAACTTTATTATCAACTCATATTCGTCATGAAAATATTTTTATAGTTATCCATGACGACCTCACTCAAATTTCGGGACGAAATTTCATTAACGGGTAGGTACTGTGATGACCCAGAAATTTTTGATCAAATTTAAACTTTAATCTCTATATATTCCCGACACGATAAGCAAAATCTGTAATGTTGAGTCTCGAAAAGATTGAAACTATATTCATGTAATCAATTACCCATTGACCATCCATTTGTCCGACGATTCATGAACGTCATAACTTGTATTAATATGGATATATATGGATTATATATAACTTGAATATATGATAATTAAGTATCTCATTAAATATATTAACAATGGATTATATACATAAAATGAGACTACTAACTTAAGGACTTCGAAACGATATATATATGTATATATGTATATATATATATATATATATATATATATATATATATATATATATATATATATATATATATATATATATATATATATATATATATATATATATATATATAAATAACGCTTAACGACGTTAAAACTTCTAAGTTAAAATAAATATATATGTATTGCATTAAGATGTATTAATACACAGTTTCTAGATGTATTTACTATTAGAATATACTAATAGGAAAACATCATTTTCAACCTTTTATCATGGAAAAAGACATCTTTGTTATTATATATGACTCATGAGATATCTTTAGACATCAAGATAAGGACATTTTATACCCGTATTATACCCGTATAATACACAGCTTCTAGATGTATTTACTATTCGTATATACAAATAGTAAAACATCATTTTCAACTTTTTTTAATTATGGAGGAACATGTTTAGACAAAGTTTAACCTTTAGTGTCAAGTAGTTTAGCTAAATTACAACTTGAAAATCTATTTTTGATTCCATTCCAAAATTGTGATATTACATATACATGTATATTTATTTTATTTTTCCATCATTACTTCATAAATTCTCTTAAAAATCTATCCTCTTTAAACACCTACTCAAGAACACTCTAAATTACAGCAAATTAATCTTCATCATCTTCAAAAACTACTTCAAGAATCAAGCCCTAATCATCTCATAATAATCATTCAAGAACACTTCATGAAGAACATCCATTTCAAGTTTATACTTTTAATCTTTTGAACCTATTTCAAAAACTCTTTGAAGATCAAGAATTATACTTCCTTTCCAGTAGATTTATCCAAGTAACTTGAGGTAGTAACCTTATTCATAATCTTATTCGATTCATATTCATAAAGCTATCTTATTTTGTGGTATAAAATTTTAACAACAAGAACATAGTTTGAATGATTTCAAACTTGTTCGCAAACTAAATAGATCCTTCTAACTTGACTTTTAAAACACTTCAAGACCTGTAATATATCATAATGATATGCTAACTTAACAAGATACAACTTGTTTTTACAAAGAACACCTTAAAACTGAATATACGTCGTCAGAGTGCAACCGGGGGCTGTTTTGGGTTGGATAATTAAAAACCATTTTAAACTTTGAATTGGAAGTTCATATATTGGAAAAATGATATCTCTTATGAATATGTTAACACATAAAAATTTCATGGTTTAACTCAAAGTGTAACTATTTTTATAAAAATGATCATCTAGATGTTGTTTTTATGACGGAAATGATCACTTTCATAAGTTTTACCAAAGTTTGACCTATAACCTGTGATTTCGAATAAAAACTAAGGTATTTTCAGTTCATAGTCTTAAAATTTGACTCGATCCAAGGAAGTGGCAAGTTGAACCAACAAAAACAGAGTTATAATGAAGAAACTACGACTAAAACAAGATTGGGTATCCGAAGCTAGTTTAGCTACGAAAATATTTGGAGAAAAAGTAAATTAATCATATCTTTTCTAATTAATATGATATTTTATATATAATTACTTATGATTTAATTTTATATATTTCAGGACCACCCGTAAACAACACGAGAAGATTAATCATAAGACCTCATGATTGTACGCAACACGTTATTTGACAACACGGTACTTTATGTACGCAACACGTCATTTGACAACATGGTACCATGGGTCGAGATTAATTCTGATCAATAAGAATACGATGGGGTCTTTATTTATTTTATTTAAGTAACTAATTGTGGACCACTAACATCGGACTGCTAACTACGGACTAAGAAAATATTAAAAGTATTAAAAGTATATATATATATGTAACGATTACTTAAAAAGAAAATATGTCGATATATTATATATATGGTTAGGTTCGTGATATCTATCGGAGACCAAGTCGAATTAAATACCTTCAAGGCAAAAGTGAGTTTCATTTGCTCCCTTTTTAATTGCTTTTGCAATATATATTTTTGGGCTGAGAATACATGCGCTGCTTTTATAAATGTTTACAAAATAGACACAAGTACTTAAAAATATATTCTACGTTGAGTTGTACCACTGGCATATTTCCCTGTAGCTTGGTAACTACTATTTACATGGGTATTGTAAACGCGCATCCTGTTAATAGATCTATCGGGTCTGACAACCCCAACCGGACTGGACGACCAGTATTCAACGGTTGCACAGTACTTCGTTTTGGTGACTACACTTGGTACGGTGTAGTGAGATTTCATAATAAAGGGAATATGCGACGTTGATTAAATGTTAAGTATGGTTACCAAGTGCTCAACCACTTAGAATGCTTTACATACACTTGCGAGTGTATTATGTTTATGATTATGAAATCTTGTGGTCTATTAACATATTGTAATGATTGTCAAGATAAACCTATGAACTCACCAACCTTTTGGTTGACACTTTAAAGCATGTTTATTCTCAGGTACGAATTAAGTCTTCCGCTGTGCATTTGCTCAATATATGGGCATTACTTGGAGCCGATCATCGCAATGGGACCAAATGTTGATGACTTCGTCCAGGTAGATTAGGACGGGTCCTTTCAAAAGACCGGTTTGTCGATTTTAAAACTTTAGTCGCAGTTAAAATCTAATGTAAAATATTAAATAAATAAAAGACTTAATTTAAAGCGTAAAGTAAATAACGATAATAAAATTGCGATAAATAAAAGTGCGATAATTAAAAAGTACGATAATTAAAAGTGTAATTAAATATAATGACAATAAATAAAAGAGCGATAATTAGAAATGCAATTAAATATGAAAATAAAGGAATTATGCTTATTTAAACTTCCGTAATCATGATGTTTGACGTGTTGATTTTAGTTTATTCCCATGGGTTAATTGTTCTTTGTCCTGGATTATTTAATATGTCCGTCTAGTTTTTGTCCATAACAGTCCATCAGTCATAAATATAAAATGCGAGTGTCCTCGTTAAATTATTCTTAAATCCGAAGTCAAATATTCCAACTAATTGGGGACATAAACTGTAACAAGGTTTTAATACTTTGTTAACAATTACACCAAGTGTCCTTGTATATAATTTCACCCCTGTTTTAATAATTCTAGTGACTATTAATCCATTCTCGTGTCCGGTTAAATGAACGATTATTCGTACATATAAATACCCCGCCCATCGTGTCCGATTGAGTGTATATGGTTATTTATAGGTATGTCCAATTGTAAATCTTTATATTAAAATTAACAAACTATCATTTAGTTAAATAAATATAAAGTCCATTAATAGCCCATAGTCTAATTTTCACAAGTGTCGTTCTTTTGTCCAAACCCCAATTATGGTACAAAGCCCAATTACCCAATTTTAATATTTTTTGCCCAACATCATGATTACTTCGGCTTAAATAAGCATAATAATAACTTAGCTACGAGACATTAATGAAAATAACATAAACATAACTTACAGTGATTAAAAATAGCGTAGCGTTACACGGACAGAGTTCCGACTTACAAGACCTTAAAACATTCGACTAACCCAACCTTATTATTATCACTAACTTAAAATTAAAATTACAAATTGAGATTACTAATTGGAGTGATACTTGGTACATGGGGTTTTTAAGAAAAAGAAAATAAAATAAATATATGTGTATATAAAACGTCCGAAAATGCTGAATTTATAGATCCTGACTTCACTGTAGACCTCCGCGAGTGCTGAGGTTTCCTTCATAAAAGTACCGTGAGTGCGGAGGTATGGAATACAGCTCATCTCTTGATTTAAACGTGGGCTGCTGTATTTTTTTTTAATATATATATAATTTATATAATTATATATATATTATATTATATTCTTGTGCATAGTTGACTTGTAATTTTTGGTCCGTTGCTCGCGCACTAAAAGTTGACTTTGGTCCCAGTTCCGGATTTTCGAACGTCCTTGCGTACAATTTAATAACTTGTACTTTGCGTTTCTCGTCTTGTAATTTTGAGACGTTTCTCACCAATAATTTGAACCATTTTGATTATACATTGTACTTTTGAGCTTTTTGGTTGTTTGCGTCTTCAATTCGTCGAATCTGTCTTTTGTCTTCACCTTTTATTATTTAAACGAATATCACTTGTAAATAGAACAGTTGCAACTAAAAGCTTGTCTTTCTTGAGGGATAATGCTATGAAATATATGTTCATTTTTAGCATTATCAAATATTCCCACACTTGAGCGTTGCTTGTCCTCAAGCAATATAGTCTTGAAATAAAAATACTAGAATCACTTCTTTATTCTTCACAATTTGTACATCAGTGATTTCTATACGGCGGTATAAACAATGGTAGTAACGATGTGGTTTACAGTCCCACATGACTATGAAAATTTAGATCCTGTATGAAATTGGATCTTTATGAAAACATTTGATATTTTGAAAATTAAATCTAGCTTTTACCCTAGATAAGTTTTCCGGGATAACCCTTCACCGGTGTTTGCAAAATCTTTTTGTGGGTTTGGTGGGTTTCATATTTGAAAATTTTAGCTCAAAACTTGCGGTTTTGTGTCACCCACTTGCTAACCTTGTATTAGGAAAGCAACACGTCCAGTATACTAGCTCCGTATATTACCTTTCGATAAACTACCGTCCGGTTGTAAAGGAAAGCGTTGAACAAGCAACTTTAAGGCAATGTCCCCTGACATGCTTTTAATTATGGTCTATAACGTGTCGGATGCAATTACTATCCTTGGTAGAAGCAATAGTAAAGCTCACCCTTATAATTTTCCGGTCTGGCACAAGGTCCTGTCTTTGACCATGCTATGCAACCACCGTTCTTACGGTTGACACCCGATTTGGTTCAGGTGACCTAATGAATTCCAGGTGAATTCCTAGGATTTTACATTCAATGGTAATGAACGCATTGAAAATGGGTTTTCAGAAAACAAATCGGTTTGTAATTTTGATCAAAATATTTTCTCATTCAAGCTCGAGTTTAGATATCATTGAATTCCATGAGTTTGTAATTCTCAATCTTTAAGGTCAATCTCAAGGATTGAGTAATATCAGTCTTTAACAGCTGATTTTTAATCTTTAAGGAGATTATCCTTTCTGGGGGTCTGATTCATTAGTCTTATCCAGCTAATTTGCACAGCGTCCTACCCATTTTACAAGACAGATCCTCTCATGGTTAGGATAAGTCTGACCACTTGGCGACCCTGTTTGATGCTGAGGTCCGTGGATTTCCTGCAGATTTTAGTGATGACTTTTCTAGATTTTTCGTCAACCTACAGCTGGTCTGGACGACAACTTCATGACCTAAATCAAGAAGCGCGTGTCTTTTTCGGAAGACTTTACTTCCTTTTAATGATGGAATTGATTCATCGTGTAAATCCATCTTTCTTACAGTAAATCGGGTAAAGCTTTTTAGTTTAGTCTAAAGCAAAAGCATCTTCAGTTATTTGTAAAAAAATATGTGATATATGTTTTAATTAACTTGGTAAATTTTTCTCACACTTGGCTTTTATTTTCTTTTTTTTTTTTTGCCTTTTTATTGTCCTCTATTCTATTTTAAATGAATTCTAATATTTTGGTTTGTTTCTCAATTTATGTCCTTTCTGAGGTAACAATAATTTCGGTGTTAACACCAAATTTTATCGTTCATAAATATGTATAAACATGATTTTGAGTTCAGTTAATTGAAAATTTTGAAAAATTTTACTAGAATTGGGTAGTCAGTATATAAGACTAGGGCTGTTTTTTATTATCAGAGAACACTAGATTCTAATACAACTACTACGTTATTAGTATTTTTAATGGTAACCAAGTGTTTAAGCTAAAAATTTTAAAAATCCGAAAGAATTTAACCCCTTCCCACACTTAAGATCTTGCAATGCCCACATTTGCAAGAAATCAGTAACAATTTAAATTTTTGAGGGTGATTAGCGTAGAAAAATGATTAAATTTTACCAAAGTTTCCAAATATATTGGCGTTTGTTTGCTGAATGATAAATGGTGCACATCATTTGTTCATTCCGTCTTGTTGTTACATCACATTTGTTTTTCATTTTATCGTCAAAAGTACTAGCTTTTGCTGAACTTAATACCAGTCTTTGAAAATGCGCTGTTTTACCCTGTTTTGTACATGAGAAAAACTACAAACATATATATACATATTTTTGAAGTTGGGTATATCACCCCACATTCAAAAATAATTAAAAATCTAATAATAAAAGTTAGAAAATAAAAACTATTAAAATATCAATAGAAATATTAAAAGTATAAAATTACAAGTTATCAAATAAATAAAAATAAAAATAAAAGAAATCAGGGTTGATAAGGCTGGTGCCAGTATGGATCCCATTCATAGCCTTATGTACTGTAGAATGCTTGAGCTGGATCATATGTAGGGTACGGTGGTCGGGTCTGTATAGTCCAAGGAGGAAATACGGGCATTGGAGTCGCAATGTAAGTTGCATTTATGTGTCAGTATAAGAGTTATTCCCCCCACGAAATCGTGTATGCCTAGTCATTCTACTCCATACACCATTCATATCAAAATTCTCATCAATTCTCCTACCATTAAGTATCAACCCTTGACAATCTGTAGATGCCAACTACTCTGGCGTATATATACACAAAGCCTGAGCCATGTCTAGTAGAGACATATGGCGCATCACTCCTCCTAATAAAAATCTAATAAAACTACGATCGGTTAAGGTAGATACTCGATCATTTATTTCAATACTACACAATAACTCCACACACCATTCTCTATACACACGTCTACGTATATTAAACAAACGTTCCCAATCAGTAAAAGTAGAATTACCATACCTTTGTGTAAGTAATTCTCTGATTGTACCGGCTAATCCAACTGTTTCTAATGGTTCCCAATCTATGACTCTAGGTACTTCAACAACATTAGACTGAAGGGTGTGCAAGTTCCTCTGGTATTTTGGATAATCTAGCCAATGGCGATCAAACCTTAAATTAGGATGTAAATCTGCCAATTCTATATTTTAATATGGAATGTATTGATGTGATAGTTCTTGTCTATATAGGTCATTAATCTCCTGTTCTGCTGCATTCTCAGGAGGAGCATTGTGAGCCTGAGATGCGGATGAAGATTCACCCCTTTCAGTCTGCAAAACATATCAAACACAATTTTTGTGCATCCAAATATGCATTAGTGTTAGCAAAATCATAAATCAAAATAATTACAATGACATGTTTAATCTATATTAAACTTTATACACATTTTCATAATATTAACAATTCTACACTTTTACAAATGAACATATATGAGAATGTATACAATGATCTTTAGCTTTTATCTCAAATAACATGTCAAAATAATCATTACTAGCAATTAAACAAGTTCCAATTGGCATTCATATCAATTAAATTGAGTTCATGCATTTTTGACTCAAAAAGTCCACTTTAATTTTTGAAAATCATGTTTAGGATCAAAGTTTTGATTATTTAGTAACCTAAACATGTTACACTACTCAATTTAGTATAAACTAACAACAAAATTCGGCCATAACCCGTTTATATCAAAAAGCCCCAATTTTGCTCAAGAACACAAACCCTAGATTACTCAAAAATTGAAGTTTAAGGCTTCTAATTATGTTAAATAGCATCAATCTAGGTTATACAAGCATAATATACGAACAATTTAAACACAATTACACTAGAAATCATCAAAATCAAATTAGGAATATTTTTGTTCAAGAACACTAATAACCCAAATTAAATAGTGTTTAGATGTAGAAATTACCGATTTTATTGAGTAACTTCTTGGTAGCATCCTTCTCAACATGATTTTAGCAAAAAATTTGATGTTTATCGGTGAAAAATCGCGAATTTTGGAGTGGTTTTGTGGGGTTTTTTAGCAGAAAAATAAAAAAAATTGGGTGCGGTGTGATGAAACTGGTCTGGTCGACCAGTTATCTAGTCTGGGTTTTGTACCCTCCGCGAGTGCGGATGTGGGTACCCACAAAGTACCGCGAGTGCGGTTGTTTTTTTTTTTTTTTTTTTAATAAAACCTTTAATAATAAAACAATTTATGGAGTAATTTAAAATTTTGTTTTCCTTTTTTTATTTAGGATGAGGTTGTTTCGGTACGTTGACCTAGTCCATCCCTCGACAAAATTTTAAAATTTCGTCATTTTAAAATGTTGTTTTAAAAGCAAAGATTTTTGGGTTTTTTAATGTTTTTGGCGTACTTTAAGTCAATAAGATTAAAAATAATGATAATAAAAGTTCTCGTCCCTCCCTTGGGTAGAGCAATTTCAGTTCAACGACCTAGTCTTCAACTCACGACGAATTTTAAAAATCATATTTTTAACTTAACAAAATAAAGTACATTTTTGTTTTTAAATTCACACCAAACTTAAATTCAAAAATGCATAACTTTAAAAATTCATATTAATAAAATTTAAAAATTCACACTAAACTTATATTATATTTTTGGTTTTATACATACAAACTTATATTAAAAATATTAATTTTCCAAATATTTACAAACTTAAATATATTGATTTTAAAAAAATTTAAAATATCAATTTAATATTTATATATTAATTTTAAAAACAAAGTAAAAATAAAATTAAAAATCTTTTTCGCTTTTATCCCACTTTAATCAATCAAATATTATCAAAAATATGCGCCCCTCTTTTCGGTAAAGTAATTTCGGTTTCATAACCTAGTTTAACTCATGACGAATTTTTGAAATATTTTGGTTTGATTGATTAAAGATATTTATACCTTAAGAATAAACGGTAAATTTCGTAGTGATGTAATAAATTTTTGTATGATATCAATAATTTCGGTCGCAAGACCTAATTTTATCGAATACCAATTTAATACTTTATAGCGAACAAATTAGCGTTTATTATCAAAAGGTTAAAAATAAAAATAAAAATAAAAACTGTACATACTTACCTGTGAGATAGATTTCTTAGTGATATGCTCTAGCCCACTCATAAGATAGTCGGACTAATTAGTTTTCCATAGCTACATAGGCGTAACCTCGATCATTCAACGTTTTTTCTTCTAAACATATGAACGGTCCATCTCTGCAAAAAGTAACAAATTCGGTGTTTGAATAGGTTTGATTATTTGAACATTTACCTTCGTGTGACCATTTTTCGCATTTGTGACATCTTTCAAGGTGTCGAGCTCTCCTTTTCGCTGCGAATTTTGATTTTCCTTTACCAAATTGTAATTTATTATTTTCGTTTCTCGATTCTTTTCTTACTCCGTCCAATTTACCTCTGATTAATGATACCAATTCACTTGGAAGGGTGTCATTATTACGTTTAGTGATCAAAGCGTGTAGCATTAGACCATGGTTTAGTTCACAGGAAGTCTTCATTTCGTAAAAACCTAAAAAAAAAAAAAATTCAGAATGGGGGGAGAAGACTAGTTCTTTAGGGTCTGCTAGGGAAAGACCATTCGGGTTCCATTTTCGAGAACTACACGAAAACAGAAAATCTAACTCTAACGGAAATATATATTACCCTAAAAAGATTCGAACCTCCCCACACTTAGTTAGATGTGGTGTTGAAATTGTGATTAACTTCGTTGTCAACTTCCATCGGACCATGTATGTAATGTTTAACTCTGTGACCATTAACTTTAAATTCAATCCCATTTGAATTTATTAATTCTATTGTTCCGTATGGGAAAACTCTTTTGAATATAAATGGTTCAGACCATCTTGATTTCAATTTTCCAGGAAATAGCTTGAATCGTGAATTGAAAAGAAGAACTCTGTCTCCTTCTTTAAATTCTTTTGAACTTCTGATTCTTTTATCATGCCATTTCTTTGTTCTTTCCTTATAGATTAACGAATTTTCATATGCTTTATGTCTTAATTCTTCTAATTCGTTTAGTTGACTTAATCGTAGACGTCCGGCTTCATGTAAATCAAGATTACATGTCTTCAAAGCCCAAAATGCTTTGTGTTCAATTTCTACTGGAAGATGACATGCTTTTCCGTAAACGAGTTTAAAAGGTGTGGTTCCAATTGGAGTTTTGTAGGCTGTTCTAAAAGCCCAGAGTGCATCCTCCAATTTCATGGACCATTCCTTCGGATTTGATCCTATGGTTTTCTCTAGAATACGTTTTAAAGCTCGGTTGGTATTTTCAACTTGTCCACTTGTTTGTGGATGATAAGCGGTGGAGATTTTATGAGTTACTCCATATCTTTTGAGAAGTTTCTCAAGTTGATTATTACAGAAATGAGTTCCCCGATCACTTATTAAAGCTTTCGGTGTTCCAAACCTTGCAAAAAGACGTTTTAAAAAGTTGACTACAACTCGTGCATCGTTAGTTAGGAGAGCTTGTGCTTCCGCCCATTTAAATACATAATCAATGGCAACGAGAATGTATAGATTATTATGAGATTTTGGAAATGGACCCATAAAGTCAATACCCCAAATGTCAAATACTTCACATACTTGAATGACATTTTGTGGCATTTCATCACGTTGACTTATTTTTCCGGCCCTTTGACATGCATCACAGGATTTGCAAAGAAGGTGTGCGTCTTTGTAAATTGTAGGCCAATAGAATCCAGCATCGTAAACTTTTCTTGCTGTTAGTTGAGGCCCATAATGCCCTCCTGTTGGTCCTGTGTGACAATGGTTTAAGATTTTACTAGCTTCATTTCCGAATACACATCGGCGTATTATTCCATCGGGACAACTTTTAAACAAATGTGGATCTTCCCAGAAATAGTGGTTTATATCACTAAAGAATTTTTTTCTTTTTTGGTACGACAATCCTTTTTCAAGGAATCCACATACTAATTAGTTTGCATAGTCTGCAAACCATGGAATTTTATTATAATCTATCTTCAATAGATATTCATCAGGAAAGTTGTCTTGTATGGCTGATTCATTTAGAACTTCTAATTCGGGATTTTCAAGACGAGAAAGATGATCAGCGGTGAGATTTTCTGCTCCCTTTTTATCTCGGATTTCAATATCAAACTCTTGTAAGAGTAAGATCCAACGGATTAATCGTGGTTTAGCATCTTGTTTCAAAAATAGGTATCTAAGAGCAGAATGGTCGGTATAGACCACCGTTTTAGCTAGAACGAGATATGAACGAAATTTGTCAAAAGCAAAGACAATAGCAAGGAGTTATTTTTTAGTAGTTGTATAATTTGTTTGTGCTCCTTGTAACGTCTTACTAGCATAATATATAGGTTGAAATCGTTTTTCAATCATTTGTCCTAAAACGCTCCCATTGCAAAATCACTTGCATCGCACATAAGTTCAAACGGTAGATTCCAATTTGGAGTTATCATGATCGGCGCATTAGTGAGCTTTCTTTAAGAATATTAAAAGATTTGATGCATTCATCTGAAAAGATGAATGGAGCATCCTTTTCTAGAAGTTTATTCATAGGAGTGGCAATTTTAGAAAAATCTTTTATGAAATGTCGGTAAAAACCGGCATGCCCTAGAAAACTCCTAACTCCTCTAACATTGGTGGGATGTGGAAGTTTAGAAATTACATCTACTTTAGCTCTATCCACTTCAATTCCTTCCTTTAAAATTTTATGACCAAGAACGATGCCTTCTTTAACCATGAAATGGCATTTCTCCCAATTAAGTACTAGATTTGTTTGTTCGCATCTAATAAGCATTCGTTCAAGATTAACTAGACATGATTCAAATGTATCACCGAAGACTGAAAAGTCATCCATGAAAACTTCCATGCATTCTTCTATCATGTCGTGAAAAATCGCCATCATGCACCTTTGAAAGGTTGCAGGGGCGTTGCAAAGTCCAAATGGCATGCGTTTGTAAGCAAAAGTACCATAAGGGCACGTGAATGTAGTTTTCTCTTGATCCTCAGGTGCTATTGGAATTTGAAAATATCCGGAAAAACCATCAAGAAAACAATAGTAACTATTTCCGGCTAATCTTTCCAACATTTGATCAATGAAAGGTAAGGGAAAGTGATCTTTTCTGGTGGCGTCATTCAATTTTCTATAATCAATACAAACACGCCATCCTGTTACAGTCCTAGTAGGAATAAGCTCATTTTTCTCATTTGTGATGACAGTCATGCCACCCTTCTTAGGTACGCATTGAACTGGGCTTACCCATGGACTATCAGAGATTGGATAAATTAAACCTGCATCTAGCAGTTTAATAATTTCTTTTTTAACAACATCTTGCATATTAGGATTTAATCTTCGTTGGCGTTGCACATACATTTTATGACCTTCTTCCATAAGGATTTTATGTGTGCAATACGAAGGACTTATTCCTTTAATATCATGAATCTTCCATGCAATGGCTGGTTTATGAGCTTTTAACACAGAAATGAGTTGAGATTTTTCATTTTCAGTAAGAGAAGACGATATTATTACAGGTAATTCAGATTCACCATGTAAATAAGCATATTCCAAATGGTTTGGAAGTGGCTTTAACTCTAATGTCGGTGGTTCTTCTATAGATGATTTGTATCGATATCTGTCTTCTTCTTTTAGCATTTGAATTTCTTCTGTTGTTGGTTCATATCCATTAGCCATAAGTGTGGCTAACATTTCAGTTTCATCAATTTGTTCAGTTCCTTCTCCTAAAGAACATTCTCCTGTTCCTTGTAATTCTGGAAATTCTTCTAACAATTCTGCATGTGATTCTATAGTTTGAATATAATAACATGTATCATCTGCAGATTGCAGTTGTTGCATTACTCTATCAACTGAAAAGGTAACACTCTCATCCTTTATACTTAGGGTCAGTTTCTTACCGAACACATCTATTATTGCTTTAGCCGTGTTTAAGAATGGTCTTCCTAATATGAGAGGTACTCGAGAATCTTCTTCCATGTCCAGAATAACAAAATCTACTGGAAATACTAAAGGACCAACTTTAACTAGCATGTTCTCCATTATCCCTCTAGGATATTTTACTGATCGATCTGCTAGTTGTATACTTATTCGTGTTGGTTTCAATTCTCCAAGGTCTAGTTTAGTGTATAGTGAATATGGCATTAAATTTATACTAGCACCTAAGTCTGCCAATGCTTCTATTGAACTAAGACTACCCAGAAAACATGGAATTGTGAAACTGCCTGGATCTGATAATTTTTCTGGTATCTTATTCAACAGTACCGCAGAACAATTTGCATTCATAGTAACAGCCGAGAGTTCTTTCATTTTCTTTCTATTTGTGATCAGATCTTTCAGAAATTTAGCATATATAGGCATTCCTGAAATCACATCAATGAAAGGAAGATTGACATTTATCTGTTTAAACATATCTAAGAATTTGGATTGCTCGGCTTCAAGTCTCTCTTTTCTCATTTTACTCGGGTAAGGAAGTGGTGGTTGATATGGTTTAACATAAGGTTTAGCCTTAACTGTGTTATCTACATTAACCTTTTCAACTACCGGTTCTGTTTCCTTATCTTGATCAGATTGTGGTTCTTGTGGAGTAGGAATAGCTTCATCAGAAATTACAGGTATTTCAGATGGTTTAAGTGTAATACCACTTCTCGTGGTAATGGCTTTAGCTGTCTCATTCCGGGGGTTAGCATTTGTATCACTAGGTAGACTTCCCGATTTTCTTTCACCTATCAACCTTACTAGGTTGCTCACTTCTTGTTCCAGATTTTGAATAGAAGCTTGTTGATTTCTAAATGCTTGAGTATTTTGTTCATTGGTTTGTTTCCGAGATGTGAAAAATTGAGTTTGAGATTCAACTAGCTTCGTCATCATATCTTCTAAATTCGGATTTTTATCATCGGTTTGTGGTGGTTTGTTTTGAAAATTAGGTCTTTGCTGATTGTAAGTATTATTGGATACTTGTTGATTACTAGGACCTTGTTGATTGTTGTATGGAACATTTTGGTTATAATTCTGGTTTTGATTGTAGATCGGTCTTGGCGGTTGATAATTATTCTGATAATTATTTCCAGGCCTTTGGTTTATGTATGAAACATTCTCTCTTTGTTCCATTGTTAGTTCAATATTGAGCCCTTATTTTGTCAAATGTGGTCCTCCACACTGCTCACAACTAATTCGTATTGAGTGGATATCTTTAGTCATCTTTTCCATTCGTCTCTCGACAGCATCTATCTTTGCGAAAATGGAATCTAAGTCATGGGTAGAATTGGCTCTAGCTACTTTAGATGATCTAACGATATCTTTTTCTTTGTGCCACTCATGTGAGTGGGATGCAGTGTTATCAATAATTTTGTAAGCATCAGTTGCGGTTTTCTTCATAATGGAACCACCAGCTACTATATCGATGTCTTTCCTTGTAGTGATGTCGCATCCTTGGTAGAATATTTGTACTATTTGACAAGTGTCTAAACCATGTTGCGGACATCCTCTCAATAACTTTCCAAATCTTGTCCATGCCTCATATAGAGTTTCATTTGGCTTTTGTGTGAACGTAACAATTTCTCCTTGAAGTCTCACGGCTTTAGATGCCGGAAAGAATTGTTTAAGAAAATTTTCAACTAAAACGTCCCATGTATCAATCGCCCCTTCAGGTAACGATTCCAACCAATATTTGGCTTCTCCATTTAAAGTCCAGGGAAATAACATGAGATATATCTGTTCATCTTCAACTTCTCTTATTTTAAATAGAGTGCAGATTCTATTAAAGGTACGAAGATGTTCATTTGGATCTTCCTTCGGTGCACCACTAAATTGGCATTGATTAGTTACCATGTGTAGAATTTGTCCTTTGATTTCATAATCTGGCGCATTAATGTCTGGTTGAGTAATTGCGTGACCTTGGCCAGTGCGTTTAGCTCTCATTCGGTCTTCCATACTTAGAGGTTCCAGATTTTCCATGATTGAATTTGTTGAATCTGAATCACTAGAGGATTCTGATTTAATGGTTGGTTCCATAACAATCTCTGTTTGAATGATTGGTGGTTCCGGAGGAAAGATTAATGGTTCAGGATCTCGAAATCGTCCCTGAATATTCTCCGGATTCTCAATTGTGAGGTCGGGTTCAAAAAATGGATTATCAGAAATATGAATTGGAGTACTTGGTCGACTGGATGACGATTCTAAAGAAAAATCAACGGCGACAATATTTGCTAGATGTTTTGATCGAGTTACAGGTGGTGAACGTACAAAAGGTGGTGAACGTTTTGCTCGGTGCATTCACTGAATATCCTATTAGTTATAAAATAGAAAGAAAAATTATATAAGTTATCAAATTAATAGACTTTTCTGATTTTGCCCACGTTTCGAATTGCCAAAAGATACAGCAGAGGGGCAGGATTCGTTTGGTCTCAATATAATTGAGTACTGTTTGGCTCCAATAACCCGATCCACGTACAAATCCAACTATTACTACGAACCAGAAAATTTTGATGTCTATCAATTTAACCACTTAAAATAATTTTTCGTTTAAATTTAAAGAAATTTTAGATAAGAAATAGAAAAATCTAAGTCCTAAAAACTAGAGCGTCGAGAAATAAGAAAGAATAAGTGCGCGTCGAAAAACGTCGAAAAATAAAAGGCGTCGAAAAATAAAAATAAGAAAGTAGTGTGTCGAAACTTAAAAAGGAACTAAAAACTAAGAATTAAAAGTTGTGTCTAAAATATTAAAGCCTAAAAGAAAAACTAAATCCAAAATGGCAATAACTTAAAAAGGTACTAAAATATAAAAACGGCGTCGCAAAATTCTAAAGCACCTAAATCTTAGTCTAAAGAAAAAGCACTTAAGGGATTTTACGGCAAAGCCTAAAAATCTAGAAGTAAAAATAACTTATGGCAAAAACTATGACTTAAAACTAAATATGAACGAAAAAATACAAATATTACGCTAAAACAATTAAAAAGATACAAAATATAAAAATATACTTAAGGTTGTAAAAAGTACAATTTTTATAAAAATATTATTTTTATATTATTTATTTTATAAAAGTATTAGTTTATATATTTAATAAAACTAATTATAACTTAATAATATAAATAAAGTAAAAACTTAAACTAAATATTAATTTAATTAAAACCCTAATTAATATTAATAATAATAAAATTAACCCTAAATCCGTATTAATAACAGTCTGAGGTTTGACCTGTCAGAAACTTCCGCGAGTGCGGATGTGGACTGGCAAAAAGTACCGCGAGTGCGGATACCCCGGTTTCAGATTAGATGCAGGTCGATTTTTATTCAGGTTCAGTTTTTTTTTTTTTAATTTTGTTTTCTGTTTTTAAATTAAGTAAAAAAAATAAATAAATAAAACTTATTATTTTTTTTATAACTTTTTCACAATGAATAAAAACAAACCTTTTTAATTTAACTAAACTTAAAAATAAATATATATATTTTTCTTTTTCTTGTATTTTTAATATTTAAAACGTATATTTTTATAGAAAACACTTTAAAACTTAATAAAAATCTTTTTATATACATATTTATAGCGTTGCGCTTCCGGCGTTTTACTGTCCCCGGCAGCGGCGTCAAAAATACTTGATGTTCTGCGAGGGGTATATGAAATAGTATTAATTTTTACAAGGAAATACTATTAAATACGATACAATTTTACACAAGATATTTATTTATTTATAGAATGGATATACCTAAACCTTGCTACAACACTTATAGGCAGTGTACCTAATAGTAAAGTAGTGTAATTTTTAGTAAGTCCGGTTCGTTCCACAGGAAAAATTAAACAAGCTTAACGCTATATTAGTTTTTTTTTAAAACTATATTTGTAAAAATACAAAAATATATATAAGTAATATTATTATTATAAAATGAGGTTTTTACCGTTTAATGACCGGTTTGTCGATATTAAAACTTTAGTCACAGTTAAAACCTAATGTAAAATATTAAAAATAAATATAACTTACTTTAAAGCGTAAAGTAAATAACAATAATGAAATTGCGATAAATAAAAATAATAAAATTGCGATAATTAAAAAGAACGATAATTAAAAGTGCAATTAAATAAAATGACAATAAAAGTGCGATAATTAAAAGTGCAATTAAATATGAAATAAAAGAAATTATGCTTATTTAAACTTCTGTAATCATGATGTTTGACGTGTTGATTTTAGTTTATTCCCATGGGTTAATTGTCCTTTGTCCTGGATTATTTAATATGTCCGTCTAGTTTTTGTCCATAACAGTCCATTAGTCATAAATATAAAGTGCGAGTGTCCTCGTCAAATTATCTTATATCCGAAGTCAAATATTCCAACTAATTGGGGACTTAAACTGTAACAAGGTTTTAATACTTTGTTTAATAATTACACCAAGATATCAACTGCGTGTAACTCAAGGTTTTAATACTTTGTTAACAATTACACCAAGTGTCCTTGTATATAATTTGGCCCCTGTTTTAATAATTCTAGTGACTATTAATCCATTCCCGTCTCCGGTTAAATGAACGATTATTCGTACATATAAATACCCCGCCCATCGTGTCCGATTGAGTGTATATGGTTATTTATAGGTATGTCCAATTGTAAATCTTTATATTAAAATTAACAAACTATCATTTAGTTAATTAAATATAAAGCCCATTAATAGCCCATAGTCTAATTTCCACAAGTGTCGTTCTTTTGTCCAAACCCCAATTATGGTACAAAGCCCAATTACCCAATTTTAATATTTTTAGCCCAACATCATGATTACTTCGGCTTAAATAAGCATAATAATAACTTAGCTACGAGACATTAATGAAAATAACATAAACATAACTTACAGGGTTAAAAATAGCGTAGCGTTACACGAACAGAGTTCCGACTTACAAGACCTTAAAACATTCGACTAACCCAACCTTATTATTATCACTAACTTAAAATTAAAATTACTAATTGAGATTACTAATTGGAGTGATACTTGGTACATGGGGTTTTTAAGAAAAAGAAAATAAAATAAATATATGTGTATATAAAACGTCCGAAAATGCTGAATTTATAAATCCTGACTTCACTGTAGACCTCCGCGAGTGCTGAGGTTTCCTTCACAAAAGTACCGCGAGTGCGGAGGTATGGAATACAGCTCATCTCTTGATTTAAACGTGGGCTGCTGTATTTTTTTAATATATATATATATAATATATATATAATTTATATAATTATATATATTATATTATATTCTTGTGCATAGTTGACTTGTAATTTTTGGTTCGTTGCGTCGCGCACTGAAAGTTGACTTTGGTCCCGGTTCTGGATTTTCGAACGTCCTTGCGTACAATTTAATAACTTGTACTTTGCGTTTCGCGTCTTGTATTCTTGTAATTTTGAGACGTTTCTCACCAATAATTTGAACCACTTTGATTGTACTTTGTACTTTTGAGCTTTTTGGTTGTGTGCGTCTTCAATTCGTCGAATCTGTCTTTTGTCTTCACCTTTTATTATTTAAACGAATATCACTTGTAAATAGAACAGTTGCAACTAAAAGCTTGTCTTTCTTAAGGGATAATGCTATGAAATATATGTTCATTTTTAGCATTATCAAATATTCCCACACTTGAGCGTTGCTTGTCCTCAAGCAATATAGTCTTGAAATAAAAATACTAGAATCACTTCTTTATTCTTCACACTTGGTACATCAGTGATTTCTATACGGCGGTATAAACAATGGTAGTAACGATGTGGTTTACAGTCCCACATGACTATGAAAATTTAGATCCTTTATGAAATTGGATCTTTATGAAAACATTTGATATTTTGGAAATTAAATCTAGCTTTTACCCTAGATAAGTTTTCCGAGATAACCCTTCACCGGTGTTTGCAAAATCTTTTTGTGGGTTTGGTGGGTTTCATATTTGAAAATTTTAGCTCAAAACTTGCGGTTTTATGTCACCCACTTGCTAACCTTGTATTAGGAAAGCAACACGTCTAGTATACTTGCTCCGTATATTACCTTTCGATAAACTACCGTCCGATTATAAAGGAAAGCGTTGAACAAGCAACTGTTAAGGCAATGTCCCCTGACATGCTTTTAATTATGGTATATAACTTGTCAGATGCAATTACTATCCTTGGTAGGAGCAATAGTAAAGCTCACCCTTATAATTTTCCGATCTGGCACAAGGTCCTGTCTTTGACCATGCTATGCAACCACCGTTCTTACAGTTGACACCCGATTTGGTTCAGGTGACCTAATGAATTCCAGGTGAATTCCTAGGATTTTACGTTCAATGGTAATGAACGCATTGAAAATGGGTTTTCAGAAAACAAATCGGTTTGTAATTTTGATCAAAATATTTTCTCGTTCAAGCTCGAGTTTAGATATCATTGAATTCCATGAGTTTGTAATTCTCAATCTCTAAGGTCAATCTCAAGGATTGAGTAATATCAGTCTTTAACAGCTGATTTTTAATCTTTAAGGAGATTATCCTTTCTGGGGGTCTGATTCATTAGTCTTATTCAGCTAATTTGCACGGCGTCCTCCCCATTTTACAAGACAGATCCTCTCATGGTTAAGATAAGTCTGACCACTTGGCGACCCTGTTTGATGCTGAGGTCCGTGGATTTCCTGCTGATTTTAGTGATGACTTTTCTAGATTTTTCGTCAACCTACAGCTGGTCTGGACGACAACTTCATGACCTAAATCAAGAAGCGCGTGTCTTTTTCGGAAGACTTTACTTCCTTTTATTGATGGAATTGATTCATCGTGTAAATCCATCTTTCTTACAGTAAATCGGGTAAAACTTTTTAGTTTAGTCTAAAGCAAAAGCATCTTCAGTTATTTGTAAAAAAATATGTGATATATGTTTTAAATAACTTGGTAAATTTTTCCCACACTTGGTTTTTATTATTATTATTTTTTTTTTTTGCCTTTTTATTGTCCTCTATTCCATTTTAAATGAATTCTAACATTTTGGTTTGTTTCTCAATTTATGTCCTTTCTGAGGTAACAATAATTTCAGTGTTAACACCTAGTTTTATCGTTCATAAATATATATAAACATGATTTTGAGTTCATTTAATTGAAAATTTTGAAAAATTTTACTAGAATTGGGTAGTCAGTATATAAGACTAGGGCTGTTCTTTATTATCAGAGAGTACTAGATTCTAATACAACTACTGCGTTACTAGTATTTTTAATGGTAACCAAGCGTTTAAGCTAAAAATTTTAAAAATCTGAAAGAATTTAACCCCTTCCCACACTTAAGATCTTGCAATGCCCTCATTTGCAAGAAATCAGTAACAATTTAAATTATTGAGGGTGATTAGCGTAGAAAAATGATTAAATTTTACCAAAGTTTCCAAATATATTGGCGTTTGTTTACTGAATGATAAATGGTGCACATCATTTGTTCATTCCGTCTTGGTGTTACATCATATTTGTTTTTCATTTTGTCGTCAAAAGTACTAGCTTTTGCTGAACTTAATGCCAGTCTTTGAAAATGCGCTGTTTTACCCTGTTTTGTACATGAGAAAAACTACAAACATATATATACATATTTTTGAAGTTGAGTATATCACCCCACATTCAAAAATGATTAAAAATCTAATAATAAAAGTTAGAAAATAAAAACTATTAAAATATCAAAAGAAATATTAAAAGTATAAAATTACAAGTTATCAAATAAATAAAAATAAAAATAAAAATAAAAGAAATCAGGGTTGATAAGGCTGGTGCCAGTATGGATCCCATTCATAGCCGTATGTACTGTAGAATGCTTGAGCTGGGTCATATGTAGGGTACGGTGGTCGGGTCTGTATAGTCCAAGGAGGAAATACGGGCATTGGAGTCGCAATGTAAGTTGCATTTATGTGTGCACGATGACTCATGATTTGGTTTTGATGATACTGCCAATCTTGAAATGCTCGTTGTCTAGCTATTTCATACTCATGATGAGCCATAAAAAGTTGCATTTCTGTCATCTCATTCCCCCTCCCGCGTTACCTTGCTGCTGATCTCTTTCGACCTGTGGGTGCGAGCCCTCATATGGTGCTGCAGCGTTATGTTTTTTCTTTAAAACCTTAGCACCATGATATACTTTTAAACCAATTGTATCACGGGGTTCCGGTGCTGCAATTATTAATCCCCCCCGATTTCTATCGACACCGAGATACTCAGCAATTAGGGTAACAAAGATACCACCTCCTATTATCCCATTAGGCCGTATACTCTTAACTATAGCTGATAAATAATAACCCACACAATAAGGTATACTCAGAGCGCTTTGTGGGTCTCGAATACACATGAGATAAAATAAATCATTCTCATTTACTTTCTCTTTGTTCTTACCTCGCCGTGTAATTGAATTTGCTAAGAACCTATGGATTACTCTTAGCTCAGCTCTATCAATATCAGTATAAGAGTTATTCACCCCACGAAATCATGTATGCCTAGTCATTCTACTCCATACAGCATTCATATCAAAATTCTCATCAATTCTCCTACCATTAAGTATCAACCCTTGACAATCAGTAGATGCCAACTCCTCAGGCGTATATATACACAAAGCCTGAGCCATGTCTAGTAGAGACCTATGGCGCATCACTCCTCCTAATAAAAATCTAATAAAACTACGATCGGTTAAGGTAGATACTCGATCATTTATTTCAATACTACACAATAACTCCACACACCATTCTCTATACACACGTCTAAGTATATTAAACAAACGTTCCCAATCAGTAAAAGTAGAATTACCATACCTTTGTGTAAGTAATTCTCTGATTGGACCGGCTAATCTAACTGTTTCTAATGGTTCCCAATCTATGACTCTAGGCACTTCAACAACATTAGACTGAAGGGTGTGCAAGTTCCTCTGGTATTTTGGATAATCTATCCAATGTCGATCAAACCTTAAATTAGGATGTAAATCTGCCAATTCTATATTTGAATATGGAATGTATTGATGTGGTAGTTCTTGTCTATATAGGTCATTAATCTCCTGTTCTGCTGCATTCTCAGGAGGAGCATTGTGAGCCTGAGATGCGGATGAAGATTCACCCCTTTCAGTCTGCAAAACATATCAAACACAATTTTTGTGCATCCAAATATGCATTAGTGTTAGCAAAATCATAAATCAAAATAATTACAATGACATGTTTAATCTATATTAAACTTTATACACATTTTCATAATATTAACAATTCTACACTTTTACAAATGAACATATATGAGAATGTATACAATGATCTTTAGCTTTTATCTCAAATAACATGTCAAAATAATCATTACTAGCAATTAAACAAGTTCCAATTGGCATTCATATCAATTAAATTGAGTTCATGCATTTCTGACTCAAAAAGTCCACTTTAATTTTTGAAAATCATGTTTAGGATCAAAGTTTTGATTATTTAGTAACCTAAACATGTTACACTACTCAATTTAGTATAAACTAACAAAAAAATTCGGCCATAACCTGTTTATATCAAAAAGCCCCAATTTTGCTCAAGAACACAAACCCAAGATTACTCAAAAATTGAAGTTTAAGGCTTCTAATCATGTTAAATAGCATCAATCTAGGTTATACAAGCATAATATACGATCAATTTAAACACAATTACACTAGTAATCATCAAAATTAAATTAGGTATATTTTTATTCAAGAACACTAATAACCCGAATTAAATGGTGTTTAGATGTAGAAATTACCGATTTTCTTGAGTAACTTCTTGGTAGCATCCTTCTCAACATGATTTTAGCAAAAAATTTGATGTTTATCGGTGAAAAATTGCGAATTTTGGAGTGGTTTTGTGGGTTTTTTCGCAGAAAAATAAAAAAAATTGGGTGTGGTGTGTTGAAACTGGTCTGGTCGACCAGTTATCTAGTCTGGGTTTTGCACCCTCCGCGAGTGCGGTTGTTTTTTTTTTTTTTTTTATAAAACCTTTAATAATAAAACAATTTATGGAGTAATTTAAAATTTTGTTTTCCTTTTTTTATTTAGGATGAGGTTGTTTCGGTATGTTGACCTAGTCCATCCCTCGACAAAATTTTAAAATTTCGTCATTTTAAAATGTTGTTTTAAAAGCAAAGATTTTTGGGTTTTTTAATGTTTTTGGCGTACTTTAAGTCAATAAGATTAAAAATAATGATAATAAAAGTTCTCGTCCCTCCCTTGGGTAGATCAATTTCGGTTCAACGACCTAGTCTTCAACTCACGACGAATTTTAAAAATCATATTTTTAACTTAACAAAATAAAGTATCATATTTTTATTTTCTTGAGGGATAATGCTAAAAATGAACATATATTTCATAGCATTATCCCTCAAGAAAGATAAGCTTTTAGTTGCAACTGTTCTATTTACAAGTGATATTCGTTTAAATAATAAAAGGTGAAGACAAAAGATAGATTCGACGAATTGAAGATGCAAACAACCAAAAAGCTCAAAAGTACAAAGTACAATCAAAGTGGTTCAAATTATTGGTGAGAAACGTCTCAAAATTACAAGAATACAAGACACGAAACGCAAAGTACAAGTTATTAAATTGTACGCAAGGACGTTCGAAAATCCGGAACCGGGACCAAAGTCAACTTTCAGTGCGCGACGCAATGGACCAAAAATTACAAGTCAACTATGCACAAGAATATAATATAATATATATATAATTATATATATTATATATATATTATATATATATTATATATATATTATATATATATATTATATATATATATATATATATATATATATATATATATATATATATATATATATATATATTAAAAAAATACAGCAGCCCACGTTTAAATCAAGAGATGAGCTGTATTCCATACCTCCGCACTCGCGGTACTTTTGTGAAGGAAACCTCAGCACTCGCGGAGGTCTACAGTGAAGTCAGGATCTATAAATTCAGCATTTTCGGACGTTTTATATACACATATATTTATTTTATTTTCTTTTTCTTAAAAACCCCATGTACCAAGTGTCACTCCAATTAGTAATCTCAATTTGTAATTTTAATTTTAAGTTAGTGATAATAATAAGGTTGGGTTTGTCGAATGTTTTAAGGTCTTGTAAGTCGGAACTCTGTCCTTGTAACGCTACGCTATTTTTAACCACTGTAAGTTATGTTTATGTTATTTTCATTAATGTCTCGTAGCTAAGTTATTATTATGCTTATTTAAGCCGAAGTAATCATGATGTTGGGCTAAAAATATTAAAATTGGGTAATTGGGCTTTGTACCATAATTGGAGTTTGGACAAAAGAACGACACTTGTGGAAATTAGACTATGGGCTATTAATGGGATTTATATTTGTTTAACTAAATGATAGTTTGTTAATTTTAATATAAAGATTTACAATTGGACATACCTATAAATAACCATATACACTCAATCGGACACGATGGGCGGGGTATTTATATGTACGAATAATCGTTCATTTAACCGGACACGAGAATGGATTAATAGTCACTAGAATTATTAAAACAGGGGTGAAATTATATACAAGGACACTTGGTGTAATTGTTAACAAAGTTTTAAAACCTAGTTACAGTTTAAGTCCCCAATTAGTTGGAATATTTGACTTCGGATATAAGAATAATTTGACGAGGACACTCGCACTTTATATTTATGACTGATGGACTGTTATGGAAAAAAACCAGACGGACATATTAAATAATCCAGGACAAAGAACAATTAACCCATGGGAATAAACTAAAATCAACACGTCAAACATCATGATTACGGAAGTTTAAATAAGCATAATTCTTTTATTTTCATATTTAATTGCACTTCTAATTATCGCTCTTTTATTTATTGTTATTATATTTAATTGCACTTTTAATTATCGTACTTTTTAATTATCGCACTTTTATTTATCGCAATTTTATTATCGTTATTTACTTTACGCTTTAAATTAAGTCTTTTATTTATTTAATATTTTACATTAGGTTTTAACTGCGACTAAAGTTTTAAAATCGACAAACCGGTCATTAAACGGTAAAAACCTCTTTTTATAATAATAATATTACTTATATATATTTTTGTATTTTTACAAATATAGTTTAAAAAAAACTAATATAGCGTTAAGCTTGTTTAATTTTCCCTGTGGAACGAACCGGACTTACTAAAAACTACACTACTGTACGATTAGGTACACTGCCTATAAGTGTTGTAGCAAGGTGATGTTCTGCGAGGTGTACTAGGAAATAGTATTATTTTTATAACGAAATACTATTAAATATGATAAAATTTTACACAAGATATTTATTTATTTATAGAATGGATATACCTAAACCTAGCTACAACACTTATAGGCAGTGTATCTAATCGTACAGTAGTGTAGTTTTAGTAAGTCCGGTTCGTCCACAGGGAACTCTTAAACAAGCTTAACGCTATATTAGTTTTAATTTATAAAAATACAAATATATATATAAGTAATATTATTATTATAAAAGGGGGGTTTTTACCGTTTAATGACCGGTTTGTCGATTTTTAAAACTTTAGTCGCAGTTAAAACCTAATGTAAAATATTAAATAAATAAAAAACTTAATTTAAAGCTCAAAATAAATAACGATAATGAAATTGCGATAAATAAAAGTGAGATAATTAAAAAGTACGATAATTAAAAGTGCAATTAAATACAATGACAATAAATAAAAGTGCGATAATTAGAAGTGCAATTAAATATGAAAATAAAAGAATTATGCTTATTTAAACTTCCGTAATCATGATGTTTGACGTGTTGATTTTTAGTTTATTCCCATTGGTTAATTTTCCTTTGTCCTGGATTATTCAATATGTCCGTCTGGTTTTTGTCCATAACAGTCCATCAGTCATAAATATAAAGTGCGAGTATCCTCGTCAAATTATCCTTATATCCGAAGTCAAATATTCCAACTAATTAGGGACTTAAACTGTAACAAGGTTTTAATACTTTGTTTAATAATTACACCAGGTTATCGACTGCGTGTAACCCAAGGTTTTAATACTTTGTTATCAATTATGCCAAGTGTCCTTGTACATAATTTCACCCCTGTTTTAATAAGTCTATTAACTATTTATCCATTCCCGTGTCCGGTTAAATGAACGATTATTCGTACATATAAATATCCCGCCCATCGTGTCCGATCTAGTGTATATAGTTATTTCTAGGTACGTCCAATTGTAAATCTTTATATTAAAATTAACAAACTATCATTTAGTTAAACAAATATAAAGCCCATTAATAGCCCATAGTCTAATTTCCACAAGTGTCGTTCTTTTGTCCAAACCCCAATTATGGTACAAAGCCCAATTACCCAATTTTAATATTTTTAGCCTAACATCATGATTACTTCGGTATTAAATAAACATAATAATAACTTAGCTACGAGACATTAAATTAAAAAGGTTGAACATAACTTACAATGATTAAAAATAGCGTAGCGTTACACGGACAGAATTTCGACTTACACCCTTACAACATTCGCTAACATACCCTTATTATTAGAAATTAAAATTAAAATTAAAATTAAAATATAATATATATATATATATATATATATATATATATATATATATATATATATATATATATATATATATATATATATATATATATATATATATATATATATATATATATATATATATATATATTTACGTATGAATGAAGAGAAGAAAAAGATGTGTAATTTCGTCCAAAACTCGCGAACTTTATAGGACCAGAGCTGAAAAAGGAAGCCATGCGATCGCATGGCTTTTGTGCCTCCAGGCCATGCGATCGCATGGGGTTAGGTACCAGCTCACATATTTTTGTTTCTTTGTTTGTCGACGTTTAATATATAAAATAATATATATATTAATTTTAAGAATTAATTATATATTATATTATATTCATGTGCATAGTTGACTTGTAATTTTTAGTCCGTTGCGTCGAGCGTTGAGAGTTGACTTTGGTCCCGGTTCCGGATTTTCGAACGTCCTTGCGTACAAATTTATATCTTATATTTTGCGTTTCGCGTCTTGTACTCTTGTAATTTTGAGACCTTTTTTTATCAATAATTGGAACCACTTTGATTGTAATTTGTACTTTTGAGCTTTTTGGTCGTTTGCGTCTTCAATTTGTCGAATCTGTCTTTTGTCTTCACCTTTTATTATTTAAACGAATATCACTTGTAAATAGAACAATTGCAACTAAAAGCTTGTCTTTCTTGAGGGATAATGCTATGAAATATATGTTCGTTTTTAGCATTATCAAATATTCCCACACTTGAGCGTTGTTTGTCCTCAAGCAATATAGTCTTGAAATAAAAATACTAGAATCACTTCTTTATTCTTCACACTTTGTACATCAGTGATTTCTATATGGCGGTATAAACAATGGTAGTAACGATGTGGTTTACAGTCCCACATGACTATAAAAATTTGGATCCATTAAGGAAATTAGATCTTTATGAAAACATTTGATCTTTTGAAAATTTAATCTAGCTTTTACCCTAGATAAGTTTTCCGGAATAACCCTTCACCGGTGTTTGCAAATTGTTTTTGTGGGTTTGGTGGGTTTCAGATTTGACAATTTTAGCTCAAAACTTGTGGTTTTGTGTCACCCACTTGCTAACCTTGTATTAGGAAAGCAACACGTCCAGTATACTTGCTCCGTATATTACCTTTCGGTAAACTATCGTCCGGTTGTAAAGGAAAGCGTTGAACAAGCAACGGTTAAGGCAATGTCCCCTGACATGCTTTTAATTATGGTCTATAATGTGTCGGATGCAATTACTATCCTTGGTAGGAGCAATAGTAAAGCTCACCCTTATAATTTTCCGGTCTGGCACAAGGTCCTGTCTTCGACCATGCTATGCAACCACCGTTCTTACGGTTGACACCCGATTTGGTTCAGGTGACCTAATGAATTCCAGGTAAATTCCTAGGATTTTACGTTCAATGGTAATGAATGCATTAAAAATGGGTTTTCAGAAAACAAATCGGTTTGTAATTTTGATCAAACTATGTTCTCGTTCAAGCTCGAGTTTAGATATCATCGAATTCCATGAGTTTGTAATTCTCAATCTTTAAGGTCAATCTCTAGGATTGAGTAATATCAGGTTTAAAAGCTGATTTTTGATCTTTAAGGAGATTATCCTTTCTGGCGATCTGGTTCATTAGTCTTATCCAGCTAATTTGCACGGCGTTCTCCCCATTTTACAAGACAGATCCTCTCATGGTTAGGATAAGTCTGACCACTTATCGACCCTGTTTGATGCTGAGGTCCGTGGATTTCCTGCTGATTTTAGTGATGACTTTTCTATATTTTTCGTCAACCTACAGCTGGTCTGGACGACAACTTCATGACCTAAATCAAGAAGCGCGTGTCTTTTTCGGAAGACTTTACTTCCTTTTAATGATGGAATTGATTCATCGTGTAGATCCATCTTTCTTACAGTAAATCGGGTAAAACTGTTTAGTTTAGTATAAAGCAAAAGTATCTTCAGTTATTTGTTACAAAAATATGTGACTTATGTTTTAAATAACTTGGTAAATTTTTCCCACACTTGGCTTTTATTTTCCTTTATTTGCCTTTTTATTGTCCTCTATTCCATTTTAAATGAATTCTAACATTTTGGGTTGTTTCTCAATTTATGTCCTTTCCGAGGTAACAATAATTTCGATGTTAACACCTAGTTTTATCGTTCATAAATATGTATAAACATGATTTTAAATTCATTTAATTGAAAATTTTGAAAATTTTTACTAGAATTGGGTAGTCAGTATATAAGACTAGGGCTGTTCTTTATTAGAGAGCACTAGATTCTAATACAACTACTGCTTTACTAGTATTTTTAATGGTAAAAAAGTGTATAAGTTTAAAATTTTAAAAATCCGAAAGAATTTAACCCCTTCCCACACTTAAGATCTTGCAATGCCCTCATTTGCAAGAAATCAGTAACAATTTAAATTATTGAGGGTGATTAGCGTAGAAAAATGATTAAATTTTACCAAAGTTTCCAAACATATTGGCGTTTGTTTGCTGAATGATAAATGGTGCACATCATTTGTTCATTCCGTCTTGTTGTTACATCATATTTGTTTTTCGTTTTGTCGTCAAAATTAGTAGCTTTTGCTGAACTTAATGTCAGTCTTTGAAAATGCGCTGTTTTACCCTGCTGTGTACAATTGACAATATACATACATACAAATATAAACAAGCATTGTAATTTGAAATGGGACTTAAAATCCCACTTTCAAATCAAATATGAAATATTAGTACAACATAATAAAAATATTAAATATTACAATAAAAGTATCACAATATCATAAGTTTAAACATAAATAAACAGAAATAATAAAAATTAAAAATCATATAAATTACCAACAAGAACTATATCAATCATGGATAGGGGTTCCAGTTCATGTCATCATCCGGGTTCCATGGTTAGTGATAGGTGTACTGGATGCCTGGTTAGGGTCGTAGAGTGTATAAGGTGGTCTCATCTCGGGCTGGTGTGGAGGATAGTAAGCTGGTCGGGTCGGGATGTAGGGCTCCTGAGGTGACAGCCGGCTCATAATCTGAAGCTGATGATAGTCCCATCTATCATGCTATCATTGCCTGGAATGCTCGTAATCATTCCGGGCTTGCCACTGCTCCATCCGACGAAATCTCTCCGCGTTTGTCATGTCTACCTCATCTACACGCTGGTAGACATCAGTCATAGCCTCCCGAATGACATCCCTAATGTCATCCGCTTCCTCCATCTCCTCGTCTGATCCTCTTTCTACATGCGGATGACTACCTACATAGGGTATTGCCTGGTTGCGTCTACTCTTCAATACCTTAGCACCCGCATAAACCCTTAATCCTAAAAGCTCAACCTGTTCCCTACATTCTAAAAGTGGACCCCCTTGGTTCTTATCTACACCTAAATACTCTCCAATGAGAGTAACAAAAATACCTCCTCCTATAATCCCCCCTTCCTGTATTCCTTCAACCATCTTAGATAAATAAAAACCAACACAGTAAGGGATATTAACAAAGCCTCTTGGGTCTCGAATACACTTTAGGTAAAATAAATCATGTAAGGTCAATTTTTCCTTGTTGTGACCTCTCTGTGTAATCGAGTTAGCCAAAAATCTATGAATTATACGAAGCTCGGCTTTGTTAATATGCAAGTAGGTATGTGTTCCTCCCCGCCCAAAAACATTATAATCAGACATACGCCTCCAAACGGCGTTCGCGTCAAAATTCCTATCTACCCTTTCACCACGATAAATCAAATTCATACAATTGGGTAGTAGTAATTAAGCGGGCGTATATATCTGTAATGCCCTGGCCATGTCCAGCATGGACATCCTGTATATCCTACCTCCTAGTATAAACCTAAGAAAACTTCTATCATCTAATCTATCAACATCTACATTTAACGCTATAGTACTCATCAGCTCAACACACCATTCCTTATATACAGGTCTACGAATGGTGAATAATCGTTCCCAATCTGTAAAAGAAGAACTGCCATACCTTTGAATCAGATGTTCCCTAACACGGTCAGCAAGTTGGACCCTTTTCAAAGGACCCCAATCAATTACCCTAGGCACCTCTACCTCTTTTGTTACTAATTTGAATTTATTACTTTGATATGCCGGGTAATCTCTCCATCGTCTATCGAATCTCAGATTAGGATGCAACGTGTGTTCAGGAATCGTTGAGTATTCTACAGGTGGATGCATCGGAAATACTATGAATTCATTAACAAACTGTAGTGGATCATAATAAGCTACGTGTTGATCAGGCTGATGTTGTTGTTCCTGTTGTGATTCTTGTTCAAGTTCATATTGCATTTCTGGTTCTGGTTCTGGAGCTGGAGCAGGTCGTCTAGATGATGATGATGATGAACCTCCAGTATCGGCTCTCTGCAAAACACATTAAACACAAAATTTGTGCATCCAAATATGCATTAGTGTTAGCAAAATAACAACTTAAAACAATCATAATAACATGTTAAATCAAAATTAAACTTATACACATTTTCTCATTTTTTTACAATTCTACACTTTTTCAAATAAGCACATATGAAAATGTAGACAAAGTTCATAAGCATTTAACTCAAATAACATGTCAAAATAACCTTTACTAGCAATTAAACAAGTCTCAAGTGGCAATTATATCAAATTAATCAAGTTCATGAATTTTGCAACTAAAAAGTCCACTTTAATCTCTAAAAATCATGTTTAGGATCAATGTTTGGATCATTTAACTAGCTAAACATGTTACACTATTCAATTTAGCAATAATTCATGACAAAAATCGGCCATAACCTGTTTATATCAAAAAGCCCCAAATTGCTCAAGAACAAAAACCCTAGATTTCTAAAATTTTTTAAGTTTTTGGCTTCAAATCATGATAAATAGCATCAATCTAGGTTATACATGCATAAAATACTAACAATTTAACACTAATTACACTAGAAATTAACAAAATTGAATTAGGTAAAATATTGGTAATTATCACAAAAACTAGAAAATTTTTGAGTTTAGGGGTGTAATTTTTTACCTTCTTTGAAAAGCTTCTGAACAATTTCATGATTAGAGCGAAAAATTTGACGAATTACGGTGAAAATTTGGTGAGATTTTGAGAGAATTTCGTGTATGTGTGTGTGTGTATTGTGGTGTGAAGAACAGCTCGCTGAGCTTTTTCTATCTGGCCTGTTTTCCAGCTCCATGCGATCACATGGAGTTGGAGTTTAAATCCTATGCGATCGCATGGGTGTCCAGGAACAGTACTTTGACCTTTTTTTTTTATTTTATTTTATAAAACCTTATAACTTATAAAACATAAAATTAATAAAATTTGTTTCTTTTTAGGATGAGGGCGTTTCGGATCGATGTCCTAGTCCGTCCCTCGACAAAATTTTATAATTTGTCAATTTTTAAGCGCGGTTTTAAAAGTAAAGATTTTTGGGTTTTTTTAAAATGTTTTTGGCATACTTTAGTTCAATAAGATTAAAAATAATGATAATAAAAGTTCTCGTCCCTCCCTTGGGTAAAGCAATTTCGGCACAATGACCTAGTCTTCAACTCATGACGAATTTTTAAAAATCAATTTTTAACTTAGCGAATTAAAGTATATTTTTGTTTTTAAATTCACACCAAACTTAAATTTAAAATGCATAAAATTAAAAATTTATATTAAAAAAATTGAAAAGTCACACCAAACTTTTATTATATTTTTGTTTTTATACATACAAACTTATATTAAAAATATTAATTTTTCAAATATTTACAATTTTAAATATATTAATTTTAAAAGGTTACAATATTATTTTAATATTAATTTTAAAAACAAAGTAAAAATAAAATTAAAAATCTTTTTGGTCTTTTATCCCACTTTAATCAATCAAATATTATCAAAAATATACGCCCCTATTTTCAGTAAAGTAATTTCGGTTCCATAACCTAGTTTAACTCATGACGAATTTTTGAAATATTTTGGGTTGATTGATTAAAGATATTTATACCTTAAGAATAAACGGTAAATTTCGCAGTGATGTAATAAATTTTTGTATGATATCAATAATTTCGGTTACGCATACCTAATTTTATTGAATACCAATTTAATACTTTATAGCGAACGATTTAGCGTTTATTATCAAAAGGTTAAAAATAATAAAAATAAAAATAAAAACTGTACATACTTACCTGTGAGATAGTATTCTTAGTGATATGCTTTAGCCCACTCATAAGATAGTCGGACTAATTGATTTTCCATAGCTACATAGGCGTAACCTCGAGCATTCAATGTTTTTTCTTCTAAACGTATGAACGGTCCATCTCTGCATAAATTAACGAATTCGGTATTGGAATATGTCTGATTCGTCGAGCATTTTCCTTCGTGTGATCATTTTCCGCATTTGTGACATCTTTTAAGGTGTCGTGCTCTTCTTTTCGCTGCGGATTTTGATTTTCCTTTACCAAATTGTAACTTATTATTTTCGTTCATGGATTCTTTTCTTACTCCGTCCAATTTGCCTCTGATTAATGATACTATTTCACTTGGAAGGGTGTCATTATTACGTTTAGTGATCAAAGCGTGTAGCATTAGACCATGGTTTAGTTCACAGGAAGTCTTCATCTCGTAAAACCTAAAAAAAATAAAAAATCAGAATGGGGGGAGAAAACTAGTTCTTTAGGGTCTGCTAGGGAAAGACCATTCGGATTCCATTTTCGAGAACTACACGAAAACAGAATATCTAACTCTAACAGAAATACATATTTCCCTAAAAAGATTCGAACCTCCCCACACTTAGTTATCTGTGGTGTTGAAATTGTGATTAACTTCGTTGTCAACTTCCATCGGACTATCTATGTAATGTTTAACTCTGTGACCATTAACCTTAAATTCAATTCCATTTGAATTTATTAATTCTACTGTTCCGTACGGGAAAAATCTTTTGACTATAATTCTCCTTCTTTAAATTCTTTTGAACTTCTGATTCTTTTATCATGCCATTTCTTCGTTCTTTCCTTATAGATTAACGAATTTTCGTATGCTTCAAGTCTTAATTCTTCTAATTCGTTTAGCTGACTTAATCGTAGACGTCCGGCTTCATGTAAATCAAGATTACATGTCTTCGAAGCCCAAAATGCTTTGTGTTCAATTTCTACTGGAAGATGACATGCTTTTCCATAAACGAGTTTAAAAGGTGTGGTTCCAATTGGAGTTTTGTAGGCTGTTCTAAAAGCCCAGAGTGCATCCTCCAATTTAATGGACCATTCCTTCAGATTTGATCCTACGGTTTTTGCTAGAATACGTTTTAAAGCTCGGTTGGTATTTTTAACTTGTCCACTTGTTTGTGGATGATAAGCGGTGGAGATTTTATGAGTCACTACATATCTTTTGAGAACTTTTTCAAGTTGATTATTACAAAAATGAGTTCCCCGATCACTTATTAAAGCTTTCGGTGTTCCAAACCTTACAAAAAGACGTTTTAAAAAGTTGACTACAACTTGTGCATCGTTAGTCGGGAGAGCTTGTGCTTCCGCCCATTTAGATACATAATCAATGGCAACGAGAATGTATAGATTATTATGAGATTTTGGAAATGGACCCATAAAGTCAATACCCCAAATGTCAAATACTTCACATACTTGAATGACATTTTGTGGCATTTCATCACGTTGACTTATTCTTTCGGCCCTTTGACAAGCATCACAGGATTTGTAAAGAAGGTGTGCGTCTTTGAAAATTGTAGGCCAATAGAATCCAGCATCATAAACTTTTCTTGCTGTGAGTTGAGGCCCATAATGCCCTCCTGTTGGTCCTGTGTGACAATGGTTTAAGATTTGACTAGGTTCATCTCCGAATACACATCGGCGTATTATTCCATCGGGACAACTTTTAAACAAATGTGGATCTTCCCAGAAATAGTGTTTTATATCACTAAAGAATTTCTTTCATTTTTGGTACGATAATCCTTTTTCAAGGAATCCACATACTAAGTAGTTTGCATAGTCTGCAAACCATGGAATTTCACTATAATCTATCTTCAATAGATATTCATCAGGAAAGTTGTCTTGTATGATCGATTCATTTAGAACTTCTAATTCGGGAATTTCTAGACGAGAAAGATGATCAGCGGCGAGATTTTCTGCTCCCTTTTTGTCTCGGATTTCAATATCAAACTCTTGAAAGAGTAAGATCCAATGGATTAATCTTGGTTTAGCATCTTGTTTCGAAAATAGGTATCTAAGAGCAGAATGATCGGTATAGACCACCGTTTTAGCTAGAACGAGATATGAACGAAATTTGTCAAAAGCAAAGACAATAGCAAGGAGTTCTTTTTCAGTAGTTGTATAATTTGTTTGTGCTCCTTGTAATGTCTTACTAGCATAATAAATAGGTTGAAATCGTTTTTCAATCCTTTGTCCTAAAACGGCTCCCATTGCAAAATTACTTGCACCACACATAAGTTCAAACGGTAGATTCCAATTTGGAGTTATCATGATCGGCGCATTAGTGAGTTTCTCTTTAAGAATATTAAAAGATTTGATGCATTCATTCGAAAAGATGAATGGAGCATCCTTTTCTAGGAGTTTATTCATAGGAGTGACAATTTTAGAAAAATATTTTATGAAACTTCGGTAAAAACCGGCATGCCCTAGAAAACTCCTAACTCCTCTAACATTGGTGGGATGTGGAAGTTTAGCAATTACATCTACTTTAGCTCTATCCACTTCAATTCCTTCCTTTGAAATTTTATGTCCAAGAACGATGCCTTCTTTAACCATGAAATGGCATTTCTCCCAATTAAGTACTAGATTTGATTGTTCGCATCTAATAAGAATTCGTTCAAGATTAACTAGACATGATTTAAATGTATCACCAAAGACTGAAAAGTCATCCATGAAAACTTCCATGCATTCTTCTATCATGTCATGAAAAATCGCCATCATGCACCTTTGAAAGGTTGCAGGGGCATTGCAAAGTCCAAATGGCATGCGTTTGTAAGCAAAAGTACCATAAGGGCACGTGAACGTGGTTTTCTCTTGATCCTCGGGTGCTATTGGAATTTGAAAATATCCGGAAAAACCATCAAGAAAACAATAGTAACTATTTCCGGCTAATCTTTCCAACATTTGATCAATAAAAGGTAAGGGAAAGTGATCTTTTCTGGTGGCGTCATTTAATTTTCTATAATCAATACAAACACGCCATCCTGTTACAGTCCTAGTAGGAATAAGCTCATTTTTCTCATTTGTAATGATAGTCATGCCACCTTTCTTAGGCACGCATTGAACTGGGCTTACCCATGGACTATCAGAAATTGGATAAATTAAACCCGCATCTAGCAGTTTAATAATTTCTTTCTTAACAACATCTTGCATATTAGGATTTAGTCTTCGTTGGCGTTGCACATACGTTTTATGACCTTCTTCCATAAGGATTTTATGTGTGCAATATGAAGGACTTATTCCTTTAATATCATGAATCTTCCATGCAATGGATGGTTTATGAGCTTTTAGCACAGAAATGAGTTGAGATTTTTCATTTTTAGTAAGAGAAGACGATATTATTACAGGTAATTCAGATTCACCATGTAAATAAGCATATTCCAAACCATTTGGAATATGCTTATTTACATGGTGAATCTGAATTACCTGTAATAATATCGTCTTTTCTTACTGAAAATGAAAAATCTCAACTCATTTCTGTGTTGAAAGCTCATAAACCAGCTATTGCATGGAAGATTCATGATATTAAAGGAATAAGTCCTTCGTATTGCACACATAAAATCCTTATGGAAGAAGGTCATAAAATATATGTGCAACGCCAACGAAGACTAAATCCTAATATGCAAGATGTTGTTAAAAAAGAAATTATTAAACTGCTAGATACATGTTTAATTTATCCAATCTCTGATAGTCCATGGGTAAGCCCAGTTCAATGCGTACCTAAGAAGGGTGGCATGACTGTCATCACAAATGAGAAAAATGAGCTTATTCCTACTAGGACTGTAACAGGATGGCGTGTTTGTATTTATTATAGAAAATTGAATGACGCCACCAGAAAAGATCACTTTCCCTTACCTTTCATTGATCAAATGTTTAAAGATTAGCCGGAAATAGTTACTATTGTTTTCTTGATGGTTTTTCCGGATATTTTCAAATTCCAATAGCACCCGAGGATCAAGAGAAAACCACATTCACGTGCCCTTATGGTACTTTTGCTTACAAACGCATGCCATTTGGACTTTGCAACGCCCCTGCAACCTTTCAAAGGTGCATGATGGCAATTTTTCAAGACATGATAGAAGAATGCATGGAAGTTTTCATGGATGACTTTTCAGTCTTCGGTGATACATTTGAATCATGTCTAGTTAATCTTGAACGAATGCTTATTAGATTCGAACAATCAAATCTAGTACTTAATTGGGAGAAATGCCATTTCATGGTTAAAGAAGGCATCGTTCTTGGTCATAAAATTTCAAAGGAAGGAATTGAAGTGGATAGAGCTAAAGTAGATGTAATTCCTAAACTTCCACATCCCACCAATGTTAGAGGAGTTAGGAGTTTTCTAGGGCATGCCGGTTTTTACCGACGTTTCATAAAAGATTTTTCTAAAATTGCCACTCCTATGAATAAACTCCTAGAAAAGGATGCTCCATTCATCTTTTCGGATGAATGCATCAAATCTTTTAATATTCTTAAAGAGAAACTCACTAATGCGCCGATCATGATAACTCCAAATTGGAATCTACCGTTTGAACTTATGTGTGATGCAAGTGATTTTGCAATGGGAGCCGTTTTAGGACAAAGGATTGAAAAACGATTTCAACCTATTTATTATGCTACTAAGACATTACAAGGAGCACAAACAAATTACACAACTACTGAAAAAGAACTCCTTGCTATTGTCTTTGCTTTTGACAAATTTCGTTCATATCTCGTTCTAGCTAAAACGGTGGTCCATACCGACCATTCTGCTCTTAGATACCTATTTTCAAAACAAGATGCCAAGCCACGATTAATCCTTTGGATCTTACTCTTACAAGAGTTCGATATTGAAATTCGAGATAAAAAGGGAGCAGAAAATCTCGCCGCTGATCATCTTTCTCGTCTTGAAAATCCCGAATTAGAAGTTCTAAATGAATCAGCCATACAAGACAACTTTCCTGATAAATATCTATTGAAGATAGATTATAATGAAATTCCATGGTTTGCAGACTATGCAAACTACTTAGTATGTGGATTCCTTGAAAAAGGATTATCGTATCAAAAACGAAAGAAATTCTTTAGTGATATAAAACACTATTTCTGGGAAGATCCACATTTGTTTAAAAGTTGTCCCGATGGAATAATACACCGATGTGTATTCGGAGATGAAGCTAGTAAAATCTTAAACCATTGTCACACAGGACCAACAGGAGGGCATTATGGGCCTCAACTTACAACAAAAAAAGTTTACGATGCTGGATTCTATTGGCCTACAATTTACAAAGACGCACACCTTCTTTGCAAATCCTGTGATGCATGTCAAAAGGCCGGAAAAATAAGTCAACGTGATGAAATGCCACAAAATGTCATTCAAGTATGTGAAGTATTTGACATTTGGGGTATTGACTTTATGGGTCCATTTCCAAAATATCATAATAATCTATACATTCTCGTTGCCATTGATTATGTATCTAAATGGGCGAAAGCACAAGCTCTCCCAACTAACGATGCACGAGTTGTAGTCAACTTTTTAAAACGTCTTTTTGCAAGGTTCGGAACACCGAAAGCTTTAATAAGTGATCGGGGTACTCATTTTTGTAATAATCAACTTGAGAAAGTTCTCAAAAGATATGGAGTAACTCATAAAATCTCCACCGCATATCATCCACAAAAAGTGGACAAGTTGAAAATACCAATCGAGCTTTAAAACGTATTCTAGAAAAAACCGTAAGATCAAATCTGAAGGAATGGTCCATTAAATTGGAGGATGCACTCTAGGCTTTTAGAACAGCCTACAAAACTCCAATTGGAACCACACCTTTTAAACTCGTCTACGAAAAAGCATGTCATCTTCCAGTAGAAATTGAACACAAAGCATTTTGGGCTTTGAAGACATGTAATCTTGATTTACATGAAGCTGGACGTCTACGGTTAAGTCAATTAAACGAATTAGAAGAATTAAGACATGAAGTATATGAAAATTCATTAATCTATAAGGAAAGAACGAAGAAATGGCATGATAAAAGAATCAGAAGTTCAAAAGAATTTAAAGAAGGAGACAGAGTTCTTCTTTTCAATTCACGATTCAAGCTATTTCCTGGAAAATTAAAATCAAGATGCTCTGGACCATTCATAGTCAAAAGAGTTTTCCCGTACGGAACGGTAGAATTAATAAATTCAAATGGAATTGAATTTAAGGTTAATGGTCATAGAGTTAAATATTACATAGATAGTCCAATGGAAGTTGACAACGAAGTTAATCACAATTTCGACACGACAGCTAACTAAGTGTGGGAAGAATCAAGTCTTTAAAGGATAATATGTATTTTTGTTAGAGTTAGATGTTCTGTTTTCGTGTAGTTCTCGAAAATGGAACCCGAATGGTCTTTCCCTAGCAGACCCTAAAGAACTAGTCTTCTCCCTCCATTCTGATTTTTTTTTTTTTTTGGTTTTTACGAAATGAAGACTTCCTGTGAACTAAACCATGGTCTAATGCTACACGCTTTGATCACTAAACGTAATAATGACACCCTTCCAAGTGAATTGGTATCATTAATTAGAGGTAAATTGGACAGAGTAAGAAAAGAATCGAGAAACGAAAATAATAAGTTACAATTTGGTAAAGGAAAATCAAAATCCGCAGCGAAAAGGAGAGTTCGACACCTTGAAAGATGTCACAAATGCGGAAAATGGTCACACGAAGGTAAATGTTCAAATAATCAAACCTATTCAAACACCGAATTTGTTACTTTATGCAGAGATGGACCGTTCATATGTTTAGAAGAAAAAACGTTGAATGCTCGAGGTTACGCCTATGTAGCTATGGAAAACCAATTAGTCCGACTATCTTATGAGTGGGCTAGAGCATATCACTAAGAAATCTATCTCACAGGTAAGTATGTACAGTTTTTATTTTTATTTTATTTTTAACCTTTTGATAATAAACGCTAATTTGTTCGCTATAAAGTATTAAATTGGTATTCGATAAAATTAGGTCTTGCGACCGAAATTATTGATATCATACAAAAATTTATTACATCACTGCGAAATTTACCGTTTATTCTTAAGGTATAAATATCTTTAATCAATCAACCCAAAATATTTCAAAAATTCGTCATGAGTTAAACTAGGTTATGAAATCGAAATTACTTTACCGAAAAGAGGGGCGCATATTTTTGATAATATTTGATTGATTAAAGTGAGATAAAAGCCAAAAAGATTTTTAATTTTATTTTTACTTTGTTTTTAAAATTAATATATAAATATTAAATTGATATTTTAAATTTTTTTAAAATCAATATATTTTTTTAAAATTAAGTTTTTTTAAAACCCCATATACCAAGTATCACTCCAATTAGTAATCTCAATTGGTACATGGGGTTTTTAAGAAAAAGAAAATAAAATAAATATATGTGTATATAAAACGTCCGAAAATGCTGAATTTATAGATCCTGACTTCACTGTAGACCTCCGCGAGTGCTGAAGTTTCCTTCACAAAAGTACCGCGAGTGCAGAGGTATGGAATACAGCTCATCTCTTGATTTAAACGTGGGCTGCTGTATTTTCTTAATATATATATATATATATATATATATATATATATATATATATATATATATATATATATATATATATATATATATATATATATATATATATATATATATATATATATATATATTATATATATATATATATATATAATATATATATAATTTATATAATTATATATATATTATATTATATTCTTGTGCATAGTTGACTTGTAATTTTTGGTCCGTTGCGTCGCGCACTGAAAGTTGACTTTGGTCCCGGTTCCGGATTTTCGAACGTCCTTGCGTACAATTTAATAACTTGTACTTTGCGTTTCGCGTCTTGTATTCTTGTAATTTTGAGACTATATTATTGTACGCAAGGTATTAAATTGTACAAGTTATTAAATTGTACGCAAGGACGTTCGAAAATCCGGAACCGGGACCAAAGTCAACTTTCAGTGCGCGACGCAACGGACCAAAAATTACAAGTCAACTATGCACAAGAATATAATATAATATATATATAATTATATATATATTATATATATATTAAAAAAATACAGCAGCCCACGTTTAAATCAAGAGATGAGCTGTATTCCATACCTCCGCACTCACGGTACTTTTGTAAAGGAAACTTCAGCACTCGCGGAGGTCTACAGTGAAGTCAAGATCTATAAATTCAACATTTTCAGACGTTTTATATACACATATATTTATTTTATTTTTTTTTTCTTAAAAACCCCATGTACCAATTGAGATTACTAATTGGAGTGATACTTGGTATATGGGGTTTTAAAAAAACTTAATTTTAAAAAAATATATTGATTTTAAAAAAATTTAAAATATCAATTTAATATTTATATATTAATTTTAAAAATAAAGTAAAAATAAAATTAAAAATCTTTTTGCTTTTATCCCACTTTAATCAATCAAATATTATCAAAAATATGCGCCCCCTCTTTTCGGTAAAGTAATTTCAGTTTCATAACCTAGTTTAACTCATGACAAATTTTTGAAATATTTTGGGTTGATTGATTAAAGATATTTATACCTTAAGAATAAACGGTAAATTTCACAGTGATGTAATAAATTTTTGTATGATATCAATAATTTCGGTCGCAAGACCTAATTTTATCGAATACCAATTTAATACTTTATAGCGAACAGATTAGCGTTTATTATCAAAAGGTTAAAAATAAAAATAAAAATAAAAACTGTACATACTTACCTATGAGATAGATTTCTTAGTGATATGCTTTAGCCCACTCATAAGATAGTCGGACTAATTGGTTTTCCATAGCTACATAGGCGTAACCTCGAGCATTAAACGTTTTTTCTTCTAAACATATGAACGGTCCATCTCTGCATAAAGTAACAAATTCGGTGTTTGAATAGGTTTGATTATTTGAACATTTACCTTCGTGTGATCATTTTCCGCATTTGTTACATCTTTCAAGGTGTCGTGCTCTTCTTTTCGCTGCGGATTTTGATTTTCCTTTACCAAATTATAACTTATTATTTTCATTTCTCGATTCTTTTCTTACTCCGTCCAATTTACCTCTGATTAATGATACCAATTCACTTGGAAGGGTGTCATTATTACGTTTAGTGATCAAAGCGTGTAGTATTAGACCATGGTTTAGTTCACAGGAAGTCATCATCTCGTAAAAACCTAAAAAAAAATAAAAATTCAGAATGGGGAGAGAAGACTAGTTCTTTAGGGTCTGCTAGGGAAAGACCATTCGGGTTCTATTTTCGAGAACTACACGAAAACAAAAAATCTAACTCTAACAGAAATACATATTACCCTAAAAAGATTCGAACCTCCCCACACTTAGTTAGATGTGGTGTTGAAATTGTGATTAACTTCGTTGTCAACTTCCATCGGACCATGTATGTAATGTTTAACTCTGTGACCATTAACTTTAAATTCAATCCCATTTGAATTTATTAATTCTATTGTTCCGTATGGGAAAACTCTTTTGACTATAAATGGTCCAGACCATCTTGATTACAATTTTCCAGGAAATAGCTTGAATCGTGAATTGAAAAGAAGAACTCTGTCTCCTTCTTTAAATTGTTTTGAACTTCTGATTCTTTTATCATGCCATTTCTTCGTTCTTTCCTTATAGATTAACGTATTTTCATATGCTTCATGTCTTAATTCTTCTAATTCGTTTAGTTGACTTAATCGTAGACGTCCGGCTTCATGTAAATCAAGATTACATGTCTTCAAAGCCCAAAATGCTTTGTGTTCAATTTCTACTGGAAGATGACATGCTTTTCCGTAAACGAGTTTAAAAGGTGTGGCTCCAATTGGAGTTTTGTAGGCTGTTCTAAAAGCCCAGAGTGTATCCTCCAATTTCATGGACCATTCCTTCGGATTTGATCCTACGGTTTTCTCTAGAATACGTTTTAAAGCTCGGTTGGTATTTTCAACTTGTCCACTTGTTTGTGGATGATAAGCGGTGGAGATTTTATGAGTTACTCCATATCTTTTGAGAACTTTCTCAAGTTGATTATTACAGAACTGAGTTCCCCGATCACTTATTAAAGCTTTCGGTGTTCCAAACCTTGCAAAAAGACGTTTTAAAAAGTTGACTACAACTCGTGCATCATTAGTTGGGAGAGCTTGTGCTTCCGCACATTTAGATACATAATCAATGCGAACGAGAATGTATAGATTATTATGAGATTTTGGAAATTGACCCATAAAGTCAATACCCCAAATGTCAAATACTTCACATACTTGAATGACATTTTGTGGCATTTCATCACGTTGACTTATTTTTCCGGCCCTTGGACATGCATCACAGGATTTGCAAAGAAGGTGTGCATCTTTGTAAATTGTAGGCCAATAGAATCCAGCATCGTAAACTTTTCTTGGTGTAAGTTGAGGCCCATAATGCCCTCCTATTGGTCCTGTGTGACAATGGTTTAAGATTTTACTAGCTTCATCTCCGAATACACATCGGCGTATTATTCCATCGGGACAACTTTTAAACAAATGTTGATCTTCCCAGAAATAGTGTTTTATATCACTAAAGAATTTCTTTCGTTTTTGGTACGATAATCCTTTTTCAAGGAATCCACATACTAAGTAGTTTGCATAGTCTGCAAACCATGGAATTTCATTATAATCTATCTTCAATAGATATTCATCAGGAAAGTTGTCTTGTATGGCTGATTCATTTAGAACTTCTAATTCGGGATTTTCAAGACGAGAAAGATGATCAGCGGCGAGATTTTCTGCCCCCTTTTTATCTCGGATTTCAATATCGAACTCTTGTAAGAGTAAGATCCAACGGATTAATCGTGGCTTGGCATCTTGTTTTGAAAATAGGTATCTAAGAGCAGAATGGTCGGTATAGACCACCGTTTTAGCTAGAACGAGATATGAAAGAAATTTGTCAAAAGCAAAGACAATAGCAAGGAGTTCTTTTTCAGTAGTTGTGTAGTTTGTTTGTGCTCCTTGTAACATCTTACTAGCATAATAAATAGGTTGAAATCGTTTTTAAACCTTTGTCCTAAAGCGGCTCCCATTGCAAAATCACTTGCATCGCACATAAGTTCAAACGTTAGATTCCAATTTGGAGTTATCATGATCGGCGCATTTGTGAGTTATTCTTTAAGTATATTAAAAGATTTGATGCATTCATCCGAAAAGATGAATGGAGCATCCTTTTCTAGGAGTTTATTCATAGGAGTGGCAATTTTAGAAAAATATTTTATGAAACGTCGGTAAAAATCGGCATGCCCTAGAAAACTCCTAACTCCTCTAACATTGGTGGGATGTGGAAGTTTAGGAATTACATCTACTTTAGCTCTATCCACTTCAATTCCTTCCTTTGAAATTTTATGTCCAAGAACGATGCCTTCTTTAACCATGAAATGGCATTTCTCCCAATTAAGTACTAGATTTGATTGTTCGAATCTAATAAGCATTCGTTCAAGATTAACTAGACAAGATTCAAATGTATCACCGAAGACTGAAAAGTCATCCATGAAAACTTCCATGCATTCTTCTATCATGTCTTGAAAAATCGCCATCATGCACCTTTGAAAGGTTGCAGGGGCGTTGCAAAGTCCAAATGGCATGCGTTTGTAAGCAAAAGTACCATAAGGGCACGTGAATGTGGTTTTTTCTTGATCCTCAGGTGCTATTGGAATTTGAAAATATCCGGAAAAACCATCAAGAAAACAATAGTAACTATTTTCGGCTAATCTTTCCAATATTTGATCAATGAAAGGTAAGGGAAAGTGATCTTTTCTGGTGGCGTCACTCAATTTTCTATAATCAATACAAACACGCCATCCTGTTACAGTCCTAGTAGGAATAAGCTCATTTTTCGCATTTGTGATGACAGTCATGCCACCCTTCTTAGGTACGCATTGAACTGGGCTTATCCATGGACTATCAGAGATTGGATAAATTAAACCTGCATCTAGCAGTTTAATAATTTCTTTTTTAACAACATCTTGCATATTAGGATTTAGTCTTCGTTGGCGTTGCACATACGTTTTATGACCTTCTTCCATAAGGATTTAATGTGTGCAATACGAAGGACTTATTCCTTTAATATTATGAATCTTCCATGCAATAGCTGGTTTATGAGCTTTCAACACAGAAATGAGTTGAGATTTTTCATTTTCAGTAAGAGAAGATGATATTATTACAGGTAATTCAGATTCACCATGTAAATAAGCATATTCCAAATGGTTTGGAAGTGGCTTTAACTCTAATGTCGGTGGTTCTTCTATCGATGATTTGTATCGATATCTATCTTCTTCTTTTAGCATTTGAATTTCTTATGTTGTTAGTTCATATCCATTAGCCATAAGTGTGGCTAACATTTCAGTTTCATCAATATGTTCAGTTCCTTCTCCTAAAGAACATTCTCCTGTTCCTTGTAATTCTGGAAATTCTTCTAACAATTCTGCATGTGATTCTATAGTTTGAATATAATAACATGTATCATCTGCATATTGCAGTTGTTGCATTGCTCTATCAACTGAAAAGGTAACACTCTCGTCATCTATACTTAGGGTCAGTTTCTTACCAAACACGTCTATTATTGCTTTGGCCGTGTTTAAGAATGGTCTTCCTAATATGAGAGTTACTCGAGAATCTTCTTCCATGTCCAGAATAATAAAATCTACTAGAAATACTAAAGTACCAACTTTAACTAGCATGTTCTCCATTATCCCTCTAGGATATTTTACTGATCGATCGGCTAGTTGTATACTTATTCGTGTTGGTTTCAATTCTCTAAGGTCTAGTTTAGTGTATAGTGAATATGGCATTAAATTTATACCAGCACCTAAGTCTGCCAATGCTTCTATTGAACTAAGACTACCCAGAAAACATGGAATTGTGAAACTTTCTGGATCTGATAATTTTTCTGGTATCTTATTCAACAGTACGACAGAACAATTTGCATTCATAGTAACAGCCGAGAGTTCTTCCATTTTCTTTCTATTTGTGATCAGATCTTTCAGAAATTTAGCATATCTAGGCATTCCTGAAATCATATCAATGAAAGGAAGATTGACATTTATCTGTTTAAATATATCCAAGAATTTGAATTGCACGGCTTCAAGTCTCTCTTTTCTCATTTTACTTGGGTAAGGAAGTGGTGGTTGGTATAGTTTAACATAAGGTTTAGCCTTAACTGTGTTATCTTCATTAACCTTTTCAACTATCGGTACTTTTTCCTTATCTTGTTCAGGTTGTGGTTCTTGTGGAGTAGGAATAGTGTCATCAAAAATTACAGGTATTTCAGGTGGTTTAAGTGTAATATCACTTCTTGTGGTAATGGCTTTAGCTGTTTCATTTCGGGGGTTAGCATTTGTATCACTAGGTAGACTTTCCGATTTTCTTTCACCTATCAACCTTGCTAGGTTGCTCACTTCTTGTTCCAGATTTTGAATAGAAGCTTGTTGATTTCTAAATGCTTGAGCATTTTGTTCATTGGTTTGTTTCTGAGATGTGAAAAATTGTGTTTGAGATTCAACTAGCTTCGTCATCATATCTTCTAAATTCGGCTTTTTATCATCGGTTTGTGGTAATTTGTTTTGAAAATTAGGTCTTTGCTGATTGTAAGTATTATTGGATACTTGTTGATTACTAGGACCTTGTTGATTGTTGTATGGAATATTTTGGTTATAATTCTGGTTTTGATTGTAGATCGGTCTTGGCGGTTAATAATTATTCTGATAATTATTTTCAGGCCTTTGGTTTATGTATGAAACATTCTCTCTTTGTTCCATTGTTAGTTCAATACTGAGACAATCTTTTGTCAAATGTGGTCCTCCACACTGCTCACAACTAATTCGTATTGAGTGGATATCTTTAGTCATCTTTTCCATTCGTCTCTCGACAGCATCTATCTTTGTGGAAATGGAATCTAAGTCATGGCTAGAATCGGCTCTAGCTGCTTTAGATGATCTAACGATATCTTTTTCTTGGTGCCACTCATGTGAGTGGGAAGCAGTGTTATCAGTAATTTTATAAGCATCATGTAGTGACCCGAACTTTTCCATGTTTATATATATTAATTGAGATTGATATTTACATGATTAAATGTTTCCAACATGTTAAGCAATCAAACTTGTTAAGACTTGATTAATTGAAATATGTTTCATATAGACAATTGACCACCCAAGTTGACCGGTGATTCACGAACGTTAAAACTTGTAAAAACTATACGATGACATATATATGGTTATATATATAGTTAACATGTTTTTATTATAAGTATGTATCTCATTAGGTATTTTAACAATTAGTTATATACATAAAAATGAGACTATTAATTTAAGAAACTCGAAAACGATATATATAACGATTATCGTTATAACAACGTCTTACTAGGTACATATGAATCATATTAAGATATTGATACACTTGGTTAATTATGTTAAATGATAAGTAAATATATTATTAAGTGTATTAACAATGAAATACATATGTAAAAATAAGACTACTAACTTAATGATCTCGAAACGAGACATATATGTAACGATTATCGTTGTAACGACATTTAACTGTATATACATCATACTGAGATATATTATATATCATAATATCATGATAATATAACAATTTAACATCTCATTTGTTATAATAAACAATGGGTTAACAACATTCAACAAGATCATTAACCTAAAGGTTTCAAAACAACATTTACATGTAACGACTAACGATGACTTAACGACTCAGTTAAAATGTATATACATGTAGTGTTTTAATATGTATTTATACACTTTTGAAAGACTTCAAGACACTTATCAAAATACTTCTACTTAACAAAAATGCTTACAATTACATCCTCGTTCAGTTTCATCAACAATTCTACTCGTATGCACCCGTATTCGTACTCGTACAATACACAGCTTTTAGATGTATGTACTATTGGTATATACACTCCAATGATCAGCTCTTAGCAGCCCATGTGAGTCACCTAACACATGTGGGAACCATCATTTGGCAACTAGCATGAAATATCTCATAAAATTACAAAAATATGAGTAATCATTCATGACTTATTTACATGAAAACAAAATTACATATCCTTTATATCTAATCCATACACCAACGACCAAAAACACCTACAAACACTTTCATTCTTCAATTTTCTTCATCTAATTGATCTCTCTCAAGTTCTATCTTCAAGTTCTAAGTGTTCTTCATAAATTCCAAAAGTTCTAGTTTCATAAAAATCAAGAATACTTTCAAGTTTGCTAGCTCACTTCCAATCTTGTAAGGTGATCATCCAACCTCAAGAAATCTTTGTTTCTTACAGTAGGTTATCATTCTAATACAAGGTAATAATCATATTCAAACTTTGGTTCAATTTCTATAACTATAACAATCTTATTTCAAGTGATGATCTTACTTGAACTTGTTTTCGTGTCATGATTTTGCTTCAAGAACTTCGAGCCATCCAAGGATCCATTGAAGCTAGATCCATTTTTCTCTTTTCCAGTAGGTTTATCCAAGGAACTTAAGGTAGTAATGATGTTCATAACATCATTCGATTCATACATATAAAGCTATCTTATTCGAAGGTTTAAACTTGTAATCACTAGAACATAGTTTAGTTAATTCTAAACTTGTTCGCAAACAAAAGTTAATCCTTCTAACTAGACTTTTAAAATTAACTAAACACATGTTCTATATCTATATGATATGCTAAATTAATGATTTAAAACCTGGAAACACGAAAAACACCGTAAAACCGGATTTACGCCGTCGTAGTAACACCGCGGGCTGTTTTGGGTTAGTTAATTAAAAACTATGATAAACTTTGATTTAAAAGTTGTTATTCTGAGAAAATGATTTTTATTATGAACATGAAACTATATCCAAAAATTATGGTTAAACTCAAAGTGGAAGTATGTTTTCTAAAATGGTCATCTAGACGTCGTTCTTTCGACTGAAATGACTACCTTTACAAAAACGACTTGTAACTTATTTTTCCGACTATAAACCTATACTTTTTCTGTTTAGATTCATAAAATACAGTTCAATATGAAACCATAGCAATTTGATTCATTCAAAACGGATTTAAAATGAAGAAGTTATGGGTAAAACAAGATTGGATAATTTTTCTCATTTTAGCTACGTGAAAATTGGTAACAAATCTATTCCAACCATAACTTAATCAACTTGTATTGTATATTATGTAATCTTGAGATACCATAGACACGTATACAATGTTTCGACCTATCATGTCGACACATCTATATATATTTCGGAACAACCATAGACACTCTATATGTGAATGTTGGAGTTAGCTATACAGGGTTGAGGTTGATTCCAAAATATATATAGTTTGAGTTGTGATCAATACTGAGATACGTATACACTGGGTCGTGGATTGATTCAAGATAATATTTATTGATTTATTTCTGTACATCTAACTGTGGACAACTAGTTGTAGGTTACTAACGAGGACAGCTGACTTAATAAACTTAAAACATCAAAATATATTAAAAGTGTTGTAAATATATTTTGAACATACTTTAATATATATGTATATATTGTTATAGGTTCGTGAATCAACAGTGGCCAAGTCTTACTTCTCGACGAAGTAAAAATCTGTGAAAGTGAGTTATAGTCCCACTTTTAAAATCTAATATTTTTGGGATGAGAATACATGCAGGTTTTATAAATGATTTACAAAATAGACACAAGTACGTGAAACTACATTCTATGGTTGAATTATCGAAATCGAATATGCCCCTTTTTATTAAGTCTGGTAATCTAAGAATTAGGGAACAGACACCCTAATTGACGCGAATCCTAAAGATAGATCTATTGGGCTTAACAAACCCCATCCAAAGTACCGGATGCTTTAGTACTTCGAAATTTATATCATATCCGAAGGGTGTCCCGGAATGATGGGGATATTCTTATATATGCATCTTGTTAATGTCGGTTACCAGGTGTTCACCATATGAATGATTTTTATCTCTATGTATGGGATATGTATTGAAATATGAAATCTTGTGGTCTATTATTATGATTTGATATATATAGGTTAAACCTATAACTCACCAACATTTTTGTTGACGTTTTAAAGCATGTTTATTCTCAGGTGATTATTAAGAGCTTCCGCTGTCGCATACTTAAATAAGGACGAGATTTGGAGTCCATGCTTGTATGATATTGTGTAAAAACTGCATTCTAGAAACTTATTTTGTTGTAATATATTTGTATTGTAAACCATTATGTAATGGTCGTGTGTAAACAGGATATTTAAGATTATCATTATTTGATAATCTACGTAAAACTTTTAAACCTTTATTGATGAAATAAAGGTTATGGTTTGTTTTAAAATGAATGCAGTCTTTGAAAAACGTCTCATATAGAGGTCAAAACCTCGCAACGAAATCAATTAATATGGAACGTTTTTAATCAATAAGAACGGGACATTTCAGTTGGTATCAGAGCGTTGGTCTTAGAGAACCAGAATTTTGCATTAGTGTGTCTTATGTAGTTTGTTAGGATGCATTAGTGAGTCTGGACTTCGACCGTGTTTACTTGAAAAATGATTGCTTAACAAATTTTGTTGGAAACTATATATTTTTAACATGTGAATATTATGTGATATATTAATCTCTTAACGCGTTTGATATTATGTGATAGATGTCTACCTCTAGAACAAGTCCCATTGACTCACCTAATAATAATGAAGAGTCAAATGTAAATTGGAATGATTCGTGGACTGATTCACAAGTTCCCGAAGAGGAACCGGAAGAAGAGTCGGAACCAGAAGAAGAATCGGAATCGGAAGAAGAATCGGAACCGGATGAAGAAATAGAACCGGTGGGGGAAATAATAAAACGGTTAAGTAAAAGAAAATCCTCAACCAACCGACCAAGGTTAATTATGGTCAATGGTGTTTCCGCTAAGGAAGCAAAATATTGGGAGGATTACCAATTCTCCGATGAATCGGATTCCGACGAGAATTCCGATGATGTTATAGAAATTACCCCAACTGAATTTAAAAAGGCAAAAGAAAATAATAAGGGAAAGGGCATAAAAATAGAGAAATCTAATTCCAACCCCGATGAACTTTATATGTATCGTCAACCCCCGAAGTCCTTAAGTTGTAACAATGACCCGGGAACCTCTAAACCACCAGGTTTTTCTAAACCAATGTGGAAAAAAACGGCTCGTATTAGGGGAACATCATATATCCCTACAAACTTGGGAAAACGAACCAAAACCAAAGAAGAAGAAACAAGCGAGTCGGAATAAGATAGTTGTATTCGTGTGGTGTAATATATGTAATATAGTGTGCTTATGCTTTATGATATATGTAAAAATTGCTTGTATTAATAAGTATTTTTTTTATGAATCTAACTCTTGTCTATTTTACAGTATAAAAACACAAAATGGATAGACAACCCAATATTTTAAGAGACCTACCCGGAGACATGATTGATGAAATCTTGTCTAGAGTCGGTCAGAATTCCTCGGCACAACTATTTAAGGCGAGATCAGTTTGTAAGACATTCGAAGAACGTTCCAAGAATGATTTGGTTTATAAAAGGCTTTCGTTCGGAAGATGGGGGATATCACATTGGGAAATCCATAAGTTACGATGTGTTTACTTTGACGCATATATTTCGGGGAACCCAAATGCTATTTTACGCAACGGGTTAAGAAATTATTTTGACTCAGTATATCCAAATATAGGACTTCGTGATTTAGAAAAAGCGGCTAACATGCAACATAAAGAAGCATGTTATGCTTACGGGTTAGTAATGTTCGCTTCTCACCAAAGTGAGAACAAGAACATCGGGCTACAACTATTAAACAAAACGTTCCCTCAAGTGACGGAGTCGGTAATTGGGGTAAGAAATGAGGTTTTTAGGTTATTACGAGACTGTTGGTCATTACGTAACCCTCGTCCCTTTGACGACGTTACAACACGCTGTCTTATCAACGGCCATAACGGTTATGTTCCACAAGACCAAGGATGGGAAGTAATCCTAGTAAAACCAGAATGCATGACTTGTTTCTGGACGTATGAATTACGTGTCTTTATTGCCTTTGCTGAACGACTTGTGTACTAGCTAGAATTATCTTCACAACCATCTTGTATCAAATTTATTGTGTGCTATATTTCATGCTATATGTAAAATAAGCGGTATTGTAAGTTTGTAAAATATTGTGTAAAAGTTTGAACGCGAAATATTATTACAATCAGTTTTTTATATAGAATTGTAGTAGTTGAATTGTATATTAGCTACTAAGTATGAACTTAACGGGTAGGTACTACCCGAATTTAAACTTATAAAACGCTAATATGAAGAAAAAGCTTTTATAAATGAGTTCATATTATGCTACGAAATACTATTAACTACTCTTAATATTCTGTATGATTAACTTGTTTCATTTAACTATTTTGAAGGAAATGGCACCGACTACTCGACACACCGTGAATATGAATGAAGAGGAATTCCGTACTTTTCTAGCTTCAAACATAGCCGCAGTACAGGCTGCGCTATATACCAACAATAACCTTGGATCTGGCAGTACAGGAAATCGTGTAGGATGCACCTACAAAGAATTCACTGCCTGCAAACCTTTGGAATTTGATGGAACCGAAGGACCGATCGGATTGAAACGGTGGACCGAGAAGGTCGAATCGGTGTTTGCCATAAGTAAGTGTACTGAAGAGGACAAAGTGAAGTACGCTACGCATACCTTTACAGGTTCTGCATTAACATGGTGGAATACCTATCTAGAGCAAGTGGGACAAGATGATGCGTACGCACTACCGTGGTCAGCATTCAAGCACTTGATGAACGAGAAGTACCGTCCCAGAACCGAGGTCAATAAGCTCAAGACAGAACTTAGAGGGTTACGAACCCAAGGATTTGATATTACCACGTACGAAAGACGATTCACAGAATTGTGCCTATTGTGTCCGGGAGCATTCGAAGATGAGGAAGAGAAGATCGACGCGTTTGTGAAAGGATTACCGGAAAGAATCCAAGAAGATATAAGTTCACACGAGCCCGCCTCCATACAACAGGCATGTAGAATGGCTCACAAACTAGTGAACCAGATTGAAGAAAGAATTAAAGAACAGACTGCTGAAGAGGCTAATGTGAAGCAAGTCAAAAGAAAGTGGGAGGAAAACGGTGATAAGAATCACCAATACAACAACAACAGCAATTACAACAATAATCGCAACAATTATCCCAACAATCGCAACATCAATCGCAACTACAACAAACGGCCCAACAACAACAACAACAACAACAGCAACTACAACAATCATCCCAACAACAATAATAACCGCAACAACAACAACAATCAGAAGCAGCTATGCCAAAGGTGTGAAAAGAATCACTCGGGGTTCTGCACCAAATTTTGCAACAAGTGTAAAAGAAATGGTCATAGCGCGGCGAAGTGTGAGGTCTACGGACCAGGGGTTAATAGAACGAAAGGAACAAATGGTGTCGGAACGAGTAATGGCGGAGCAAGTAGTGTCGGAGCAAGTTATGCCAATGTAGTTTGTTATAAATGTGGAAAACCGGGCCACATTATTAGAAATTGCCCGAACCAGGAGAACACGAATGGACAAGGCCGTGGAAGAGTTTTCAATATTAATGCGGCAGAGGCACAGGAAGACCCGGAGCTTGTTACGGGTACGTTTCTTATTGACAATAAATCTGCTTACGTTTTATTTGATTCGGGTGCGGATAGAAGCTATATGAGTAGAGATTTTTGTGCTAAATTAAGTTGTCCATTGACGCCTTTGGATAGTAAATTTTTACTCGAATTAGCAAATGGTAAATTAATTTCAGCAGATAATATATGTCGGAATCGAGAAATTAAACTGGTTAGCGAAACATTTAAGATTGATTTGATACCAGTAGAGTTAGGGAGTTTTGATGTGATAATCGGTATGGACTGGTTGAAAGAAGTGAAAGCAGAGATCGTTTGTTACAAAAATGCAATTCGCATTATACGAGAAAAAGGAAAACCCTTAATGGTGTACGGAGAAAAGGGCAACACGAAGCTACATCTTATTAGTAATTTGAAGGCACAAAAACTAATAAGAAAAGGTTGCTATGCTGTTCTAGCACACGTCGAGAAAGTACAAACTGAAGAAAAGAGCATCAATGATGTTCCCGTCGCAAAAGAATTTCCTGATGTATTTCCGAAAGAATTACCGGGATTACCCCCACATCGATCCGTTGAATTTCAAATAGATCTTGTACCAGGAGCTGCACCAATAGCTCGTGCTCCTTACAGACTCGCACCCAGCGAGATGAAAGAACTACAAAGCCAATTACAAGAACTTTTAGAGCGTGGTTTCATTCGACCAAGCACATCACCGTGGGGAGCTCCTGTTTTGTTTGTCAAGAAGAAAGATGGTACATTCAGGTTGTGTATCGACTACCGAGAGTTGAACAAACTTACCATCAAGAACCGCTACCCACTACCGAGAATTGATGACTTATTTGATCAACTACAAGGCTCGTCTGTTTATTCAAAGATTGACTTACGTTCCGGGTATCATCAAATGCGGGTGAAAGAAGATGATATTCCAAAGACTGCTTTCAGAACACGTTACGGTCATTACGAGTTTATGGTCATGCCGTTTGGTTTAACTAATGCACCAGCTGTGTTCATGGACCTTATGAACTGAGTGTGTGGACCATACCTTGACAAGTTTGTCATTGTTTTCATTGATGACATACTTATTTACTCAAAGAATGACCAAGAACACGGTGAACATTTGAGAAAGGTGATTGAAGTATTGAGGAAGGAAGAATTGTACGCTAAGTTTTCAAAGTGTGCATTTTGGTTGGAAGAAGTTCAATTCCTCGGTCACATAGTGAACAAAGAAGGTATTAAGGTGGATCCGGCAAAGATAGAAACTGTTGAAAAGTGGGAAACCCCGAAAACTCCAAAACACATACGCCAGTTTTTAGGACTAGCTGGTTACTACAGAAGGTTCATCCAAGACTTTTCCAGAATAGCAAAACCCTTGACTGCATTAACGCATAAAGGGAAGAAATTTGAATGGAATGATGAACAAGAGAAAGCGTTTCAGTTATTGAAGAAAAAGCTAACTACGGCACCTATATTGTCATTGCCTGAAGGGAATGATGATTTTGTGATTTATTGTGACGCATCAAAGCAAGGTCTCGGTTGTGTATTAATGCAACGAACGAAGGTGATTGCTTATGCGTCTAGACAATTGAAGATTCACGAACAAAATTATACGACGCATGATTTGGAATTAGGCGCGGTTGTTTTTGCATTAAAGACTTGGAGGCACTACTTATATGGGGTCAAAAGTATTATATATACCGACCACAAAAGTCTTCAACACATATTTAATCAGAAACAACTGAATATGAGGCAGCGTAGGTGGATTGAATTATTGAATGATTACGACTTTGAGATTCGTTACCACCCGAGAAAGGCAAATGTGGTAGCCGATGCCTTGAGCAGGAAGGACAGAGAACCCATTCGAGTAAAATCTATGAATATAATGATTCATAATAACCTTACTACTCAAATAAAGGAGGCGCAACAAGGAGTTTTAAAAGAAGGAAATTTAAAGGATGAAATACCCAAAGGATCGGAGAAGCATCTTAATATTCGGGAAGACGGAACCCGGTATAGGGCTGAAAGGATTTGGGTACCAAGATTTGGAGATATGAGAGAAATGGTACTTAGAGAAGCTCATAAAACCAGATACTCAATACATCCTGGAACGGGGAAGATGTACAAGGATCTCAAGAAACATTTTTGGTGGCCGGGTATGAAAGCCGATGTTGCTAAATATGTAGGAGAATGTTTGACGTGTTCTAAGGTCAAAGCTGAGCATCAGAAACCATCAGGTCTACTTCAACAACCCGAAATCCCGGAATGGAAATGGGAAAACATTACCATGGATTTCATCACTAAATTGCCAAGGACTGCAAGTGGTTTTGATACTATTTGGGTAATAGTTGATCGTCTCACCAAATCAGCACACTTCCTGCCAATAAGAGAAGATGACAAGATGGAGAAGTTAGCACGACTGTATTTGAAGGAAGTCGTTTCCAGACATGGAATACCAATCTCTATTATCTCTGATAGGGATGGCAGATTTATTTCAAGATTCTGGCAGACATTACAGCAAGCATTAGGAACTCGTCTAGACATGAGTACTGCCTATCATCCACAAACTGATGGGCAGAGTGAAAGGACGATACAAACGCTTGAAGACATGCTACGAGCATGTGTTATTGATTTCAGAAACAGTTGGGATCGACATCTACCATTAGCAGAATTTTCCTACAACAACAGCTACCATTCAAGCATTGAGATGGCGCCGTTTGAAGCACTTTATGGTAGAAAGTGCAGGTCTCCAATTTGTTGGAGTGAAGTGGGGGATAGACAGATTACGGGTTCGGAGATTATACAAGAAACTACCGAGAAGATCATCCAAATTCAACAACGGTTGAAAACCGCCCAAAGTCGACAAAAGAGCTACGCTGACATTAAAAGAAAAGATATAGAATTTGAAATTGGAGAGATGGTCATGCTTAAAGTTGCACCTTGGAAAGGCGTTGTTCGATTTGGTAAACGAGGGAAATTAAATCCAAGGTATATTGGACCATTCAAGATTATTGATCGTGTCGGACCAGTAGCTTACCGACTTGAGTTACCTCAACAACTCGCGGCTGTACATAACACTTTCCACGTCTCGAATTTGAAGAAATGTTTTGCTAAAGAAGATCTCACTATTCCGTTAGATGAAATCCAAATCAACGAAAAACTTCAATTCATCGAAGAACCCGTCGAAATAATGGATCGTGAGGTTAAAAGACTTAAGCAAAACAAGATACCAATTGTTAAGGTTCGATGGAATGCTCGTAGAGGACCCGAGTTCACCTGGGAGCGTGAAGATCAGATGAAGAAGAAATACCCGCATCTATTTCCAGAAGATTCGTCAACACCTTCAACAGCTTAAAATTTCGGGACGAAATTTATTTAACGGGTAGGTACTGTAGTGACCCGAACTTTTCCATGTTTATATATATTAATTGAGATTGATATTTACATGATTAAATGTTTCCAACATGTTAAGCAATCAAACTTGTTAAGACTTGATTAATTGAAATATGTTTCATATAGACAATTGACCACCCAAGTTGACCGGTGATTCACGAACGTTAAAACTTGTAAAAACTATACGATGACATATATATGGTTATATATATAGTTAACATGTTTTTATTATAAGTATGTATCTCATTAGGTATTTTAACAATTAGTTATATACATAAAAATGAGACTATTAATTTAAGAAACTCGAAAACGATATATATAACGATTATCGTTATAACAACGTCTTACTAGGTACATATGAATCATATTAAGATATTGATACACTTGGTTAATTATGTTAAATGATAAGTAAATATATTATTAAGTGTATTAACAATGAAATACATATGTAAAAATAAGACTACTAACTTAATGATCTCGAAACGAGACATATATGTAACGATTATCGTTGTAACGACATTTAACTGTATATACATCATACTGAGATATATTATATATCATAATATCATGATAATATAACAATTTAACATCTCATTTGTTATAATAAACAATGGGTTAACAACATTCAACAAGATCATTAACCTAAAGGTTTCAAAACAACATTTACATGTAACGACTAACGATGACTTAACGACTCAGTTAAAATGTATATACATGTAGTGTTTTAATATGTATTTATACACTTTTGAAAGACTTCAAGACACTTATCAAAATACTTCTACTTAACAAAAATTCTTACAATTACATCCTCGTTCAGTTTCATCAACAATTCTACTCGTATGCACCCGTATTCGTACTCGTACAATACACAGCTTTTAGATGTATGTACTATTGGCATATACACTCCAATGATCAGCTCTTAGCAGCCCATGTGAGTCACCTAACACATGTGGGAACCATCATTTGGCAACTAGCATGAAATATCTCATAAAATTACAAAAATATGAGTAATCATTCATGACTTATTTACATGAAAACAAAATTACATATCCTTTATATCTAATCCATACACCAACGACCAAAAACACCTACAAACACTTTCATTCTTAAATTTTCTTCATCTAATTGATCTCTCTCAAGTTCTATCTTCAAGTTCTAAGTGTTCTTCATAAATTCCAAAAGTTCTAGTTTCATAAAAATCAAGAATACTTTCAAGTTTGCTAGCTCACTTCCAATCTTGTAAGGTGATCATCCAACCTCAAGAAATCTTTGTTTCTTACAGTAGGTTATCATTCTAATACAAGGTAATAATCATATTCAAACTTTGGTTCAATTTCTATAACTATAACAATCTTATTTCAAGTGATGATCTTACTTGAACTTGTTTTCGTGTCATGATTTTGCTTCAAGAACTTCGAGCCATCCAAGGATCCATTGAAGCTAGATCCATTTTTCTCTTTTCCAGTAGGTTTATCCAAGGAACTTAAGGTAGTAATGATGTTCATAACATCATTCGATTCATACATATAAAGCTATCTTATTCGAAGGTTTAAACTTGTAATCACTAGAACATAGTTTAGTTAATTCTAAACTTGTTCGCAAACAAAAGTTAATCCTTCTAACTAGACTTTTAAAATTAACTAAACACATGTTCTATATCTATATGATATGCTAAATTAATGATTTAAAACCTGGAAACACGAAAAACACCGTAAAACCGGATTTACGCCGTCGTAGTAACACCGCGGGCTGTTTTGGGTTAGTTAATTAAAAACTATGATAAACTTTGATTTAAAAGTTGTTATTCTGAGAAAATGATTTTTATTATGAACATGAAACTATATCCAAAAATTATGGTTAAACTCAAAGTGGAAGTATGTTTTCTAAAATGGTCATCTAGACGTCGTTCTTTCGACTGAAATGACTACCTTTACAAAAACGACTTGTAACTTATTTTTCCGACTATAAACCTATACTTTTTCTGTTTAGATTCATAAAATACAGTTCAATATGAAACCATAGCAATTTGATTCATTCAAAACGGATTTAAAATGAAGAAGTTATGGGTAAAACAAGATTGGATAATTTTTCTCATTTTAGCTACGTGAAAATTGGTAACAAATCTATTCCAACCATAACTTAATCAACTTGTATTGTATATTATGTAATCTTGAGATACCATAGACACGTATACAATGTTTCGACCTATCATGTCGACACATCTATATATATTTCGGAACAACCATAGACACTCTATATGTGAATGTTGGAGTTAGCTATACAGGGTTGAGGTTGATTCCAAAATATATATAGTTTGAGTTGTGATCAATACTGAGATACGTATACACTGGGTCGTGGATTGATTCAAGATAATATTTATTGATTTATTTCTGTACATCTAACTGTGGACAACTAGTTGTAGGTTACTAACGAGGACAGCTGACTTAATAAACTTAAAACATCAAAATATATTAAAAGTGTTGTAAATATATTTTGAACATACTTTAATATATATGTATATATTGTTATAGGTTCGTGAATCAACAGTGGCCAAGTCTTACTTCTCGACGAAGTAAAAATCTGTGAAAGTGAGTTATAGTCCCACTTTTAAAATCTAATATTTTTGGGATGAGAATACATGCAGGTTTTATAAATGATTTACAAAATAGACACAAGTACGTGAAACTACATTCTATGGTTGAATTATCGAAATCGAATATGCCCCTTTTTATTAAGTCTGGTAATCTAAGAATTAGGGAACAGACACCCTAATTGACGCGAATCCTAAAGATAGATCTATTGGGCTTAACAAACCCCATCCAAAGTACCGGATGCTTTAGTACTTCGAAATTTATATCATATCCGAAGGGTGTCCCGGAATGATGGGGATATTCTTATATATACATCTTGTTAATGTCGGTTACCAGGTGTTCACCATATGAATGATTTTTATCTCTATGTATGGGATATGTATTGAAATATGAAATCTTGTGGTCTATTATTATGATTTGATATATATAGGTTAAACCTATAACTCACCAACATTTTTGTTGACGTTTTAAAGCATGTTTATTCTCAGGTGATTATTAAGAGCTTCCGCTGTCGCATACTTAAATAAGGACGAGATTTGGAGTCCATGCTTGTATGATATTGTGTAAAAACTGCATTCAAGAAACTTATTTTGTTGTAACATATTTGTATTGTAAACCATTATGTAATGGTCGTGTGTAAACAGGATATTTAAGATTATCATTATTTGATAATCTACGTAAAACTTTTAAACCTTTATTGATGAAATAAAGGTTATGGTTTGTTTTAAAATGAATGCAGTCTTTGAAAAACGTCTCATATAGAGGTCAAAACCTCGCAACGAAATCAATTAATATGGAACGTTTTTAATCAATAAGAACGGGACATTTCACATCAGTTGCGGTTTTCTTCATAATAGAACCACCAGCTGCTATATCGATGTCTTTTCTTGTAGTGATGTCGCATCCTCGGTAGAATATTTGTACTATTTGACAGGTGTCTAAACCATGTTGCGGACATCCTCTTAATAACTTTCCAAATCTTGTCCATGCCTCATATAGAGTTTCATTTGGCTTTTGTGTGAATGTAACAATTTCTCCTTGAAGTCTCACGGCTTTAGATGCCGGAAAGAATTGTTTAAGAAATTTTTCAACTAAAACATCCCATGTATCAATCGCCCCTTCAGGTAATGATTCCAATCAATCTTTGGCTTCTCCCTTTAAAGTCCAGAGAAATAACATGAGATATATCTGTTCATCCTCCACTTCTCTGATTTTAAATAGAGTGCAGATCCTATTAAAGGTACGAAGATGTTCATTTGGATCTTCCTTCGGCACACCACTAAATTGGCATTGATTTGTTACCATGTGTAGGATTTGTTCCTTGATTTCATAATCTGGCGCATTAATGTCAGGTTGAGTAATTGCGTGACCTTGGCCAGTGCGTTTAGCTCTCATTCGGTCTTCCATACTTAGAGGTTCCAGATTTTCCATAATTGAATTTGTTGAATCTGAATCACTAGAGGATTCTGATTTAATGGTTGGTTCCTCAACAATCTCTGTGTGAATGATTGGTGGTTCCGGAGGAAATATTAATGGTTCAGGAACTATGAACTATCCCTGAATATTCTCTGGATTCTCAATTGTGAGGTCGGGTTCAAAAACTGGATTATTGGAAATTTGAATTGGAGTACTTGGTCGACTGGATGACGATTCTAAAGAAAAATAAACGGCAACAATGTTTGCTAGATGTCTTGATCGAGTTACAGGTGGTGAACGTACAAAAGGTGGTGAACGTTTTGCTCGGTGCATTCACTGAATATCCTATTAGTTTTTAAAAAGAAAGAAAAATTATATAAGTTATCCAATTAATAGACTTTTCTGATTTTGCCCACGTTTCGAATAGCCAAAAGATGCAGCAGAGGGGCAGGATTCGTTTGGTCTCAATATAATTGAGTACTGTTTGGCTCCAATAACCCGGTCCACGTACAAATCCAACTATTACTACGAACCAGAAAATTTTGATGTCTATCAATTTAACCACTTAAAATAATTTTTCGTTTAAATTTAAAGAAATTTTAGATAAGAAATAGAAAAAATCTAAGTCCTAAAAACTAGAGCGTTGAGAAATAAGAAAGAAAAAGAGCGCGTCGAAAAACGTCGAAAAATAAAAGGTTGAAAAATAATAGGCGTCGAAAAATAAAAATAAGAAAGTAGCGCGTCGAAACTTAAAAGGAACTAAAAACTAAGAATTAAAAGTTACGTCTAAAGGTATTAAAGCTTAAAGGAATTCTATATCCAAAACGGCAATAACTTAAAAAGGTACTAAAATATAAAAACTGCGTCGCAAAATTCTAGAGCACCTAAATCTTAGTCTAAAGAAAAAGCACTTAAGGGATTTTACGGCAAAGTCTAAAAATCTAGAAATAAAAATAACTATGGCACAAACTATGACTTAAAACTAAATACGAACGAAAAATACAAATATTACGAATAAACGATTAAAAAGGTACGAAATTTTTTAAAAATAAAACTTAAAGTTGTAAAAATACAATTTTTATAAAAATATTATTTTTATATTATTATTTTTATAAAAGTATTAATTTTATAAATAATAAAACTAATTTAAACTAAATATTACAAATTAAATAAAATTAAAACTAATTAATAAAATAACTAACCCTAATTAGGGTTTAATAATAATAATATTTATTAAACCCTAAATTGTAATTAATGCTGTTTGAGGTTTGACCTGTCAGTATCCTCCGCGAGTGCGGATCCTAGTTGGCAAAAGGTACCGCAAGTGAGGATACCTCAGATACAGATCAGATGAGGTGCTCGTGCAGGTTCAGTGTTTTTATTTTTTTTTATTTTTTATTTTTCTGTTTTTAATATATATAAAATATAACTATAAATTATTACTTTTTTTATAACTTTTTCACAATAAAAAAATAAAATTTTTAATTTAACTAAACTTAAAAATATATAGATATATTTTTCTTTTTCTTGTATTTTTAATATTTAAAACGTATATTTTTACAGAAATAGATTACGACTTAATAAAAAAATATATATTTTTTTTATATAGCGTTTCACTTCGGCGTTGAACTTTCCCCGGCAGCGGCGCCAAAAATACTTGATGTTCTGCGAGGGGTATATGAAATAGTATTAATTTTTACAAGGAAATACTATTAAATACGATACAATTTTACACAAGATATTTATTTATTTATAGAATGGATATACCTAAACCTTGTGATAATGCTAAAAACGAACATATATTTCATAGCATTATCCCTCAAGAAAGACAAACTTTTAGTTGCAATTGTTCTATTTACAAGTGATATTCGTTTAAATAATAAAAGGTGAAGACAAAAGACTGATTCGACAAATTGAAGACGCAAACGACCAAAAAGCTCAAAAGTACAAAAGTACAAATCGTACAGTAGTGTAGTTTTTAGTAAGTCCGGTTCGTTCCACAGGGAAAATTAAACAAGCTTAACGATATATTAGTTTTTTCAAAAACTATATTTGTATATATATATATATATATATATATATATATATATATAAGTAGTATTATTATTATAAAAGGGGGTTTTTACCGTTTAAAGATCGTTTTATCGATTTTAAAACTTTAGTCGCAGTTAAAACCTAATGTAAAATATTAAATAAATAAAAGACTTAATTTAAAGCGTAAAGTAAATAACGATAATAAAATTGCGATAAATAAAAGTGCGATAATTAAAAAGTACGATAATTAAAAGTGCAATTAAATATAATGACAATAAATAAAAGAGCGATAATTAGAAGTGCAATTAAATATGAAAATAAATGAATTATGCTTATTTAAACTTCCGTAATCATGATGTTTGACGTGTTGATTTTAGTTTATTCCCATGGGTTAATTGTTCTTTGTCCTGGATTATTTAATATGTCCGTCTGGTTTTTGTCCATAACAGTCCATCAGTCATAAATATAAAGTGCGAGTGTCCTCGTCAAATTATTCTTATATCCGAAGTCAAATATTCCAACTAATTGGGGACTTAAACTGTAACAAGGTTTTGATACTTTGTTAACAATTACACCAAGTGTCCTTGTATATAATTTCACCCCTGTTTTAATAATTCTAGTGACTATTAATCCATTCCCGTGTCCGGTTAAATGAACGATTATTCGTACATATAAATACCCCGTCCATCGTGTCTGATTGAGTGTATATGGTTATTTATAGGTATGTCCAATTGTAAATCTTTATATTAAAATTAACAAACTATCATTTAGTTAAACAAATATAAAGCCCATTAATAGCCCATAGTCTAATTTCCACCAGTGTCGTTCTTTTGTCAAAACCCCAATTATGGTACAAAGCCCAATTACCCAATTTTAATATTTTTAGCCCAACATCATGATTACTTCGGCTTAAATAAGCATAATAATAACTTAGCTACGAGACATTAATGAAAATAACATAAACATAACTTACAGTGGTTAAAAATAGCGTAGCGTTACACGGACAGAGTTCCGACTTACAAGACCTTAAAACATTCGACAAACCCAACCTTATTATTATCACTAACTTAAAAATTAAAATTACAAATTGAGATTACTAATTGGAGTGATACTTGGTACATGGGGTTTTTAAGAAAAAGAAAATAAATAAATATATGTGTATATAAAACGTCCGAAAATGCTGAATTTATAGATCCTGACTTCACTGTAGACCTCCGCGAGTGCTGAGGTTTCCTTCACAAAAGTACCGTGAGTGTGGAGGTATGGAATACAGCTCATCTCTTGATTTAAACGTGGGCTGCTGTATTTTATTAATATATATATATATATATATATATATATACATATATATATATATATACATATATATATATATATATACATATATATATATATATATATATATATATATATATATATATATATATATATTATATAATTATATATATTATATTATATTCTTGTGCATAGTTGACTTGTAATTTTTGGTCCATTGCGTCGCGCACTGAAAGTTGACTTTGGTCCCGGTTCCGGATTTTCGAACGTCCTTGCGTACAATTTAATAACTTGTACTTTGCGTTTCGCGTCTTGTATTCTTGTAATTTTGACACGTTTCTCACCAATAATTTGAACCACTTTGATTGTACTTTGTACTTTTGAGCTTTTTGGTTGTTTGCGTCTTCAATTCATCGAATCTGCCTTTTGTCTTCACCTTTTATTATTTAAACGAATATCACTTGTAAATAGAACAGTTGCAACTAAAAGCTTGTCTTTCTTGAGGGATAATGCTATGAAATATATGTTCATTTTTAGCATTATCATTCTTGTAGGAGTAAGATCTAACAGATTAATCGTGGTTTGGCATCTTGTTTCGAAAATAGGTATCTAAGAGCAGAATGGTCAGTATAGGCCACCGTTTTAGCTAGAACGAGATATGAACGAAATTTGTCAAAAGCAAAGACAATGGCAAGGAGTTCTTTTTCAGTAGTTGTGTAATTTGTTTGTGCTTCTTGTAACGTCTTACTAGCATAATAAATAGGTTGAAATCGTTTTTAAATCCTTTGTCCTAAAACGGCTTCCATTGCAAAATCACTTGCATCGCACATGAGTTTAAATGGTAGATTCCAATTTGGAGTTATCATGATCGGCGCATTAGTGAGTTTTTTTTTTAAGAATATTAAAAGATTTGATGCATTCATCTTAAAAGATGAATGGATCATCCTTTTCTAGGAGTTTATTCATAGGAGTGGCAATTTTAGAAAAATCTTTTATGAAACGTCGGTAAAAACCGGTATGCCCTAGAAAATTCCTAACTCCTCTAACATTGGTGGGATGTGGAAGTTTAGAAATTACATCTACTTTAGCTCTATCCACTTCAATTCCTTCTTTCGAAATTTTATGACCAAAAACGATACCTTCTCTAACCATGAAATGGCATTTCTCCCAATTAAGAACTAGATTTGATTGTTCGCATCTAATAAGCATTCGTTCAAGATTAACTAGACATGATTCAAATGTATCACCGAAGACTGAAAAGTCATCCATGAAAACTTCCATGCATTCTTCTATCATGTCATGAAAAATCGCCATCATGCACCTTTAAAAGGTTACAGGGGCGTTGCAAAGTCCAAATGGCATGCGTTTATAAGCAAAAGTACCATAAAGCTCATGAACGTGGTTTTCTCTTGATCCTCAGGTGCTATTGGAATTTGAAAGTATCCGGAAAAACTGTCAAGAAAACAATAATAACTATTCTTGGCTAATCTTTCCAACATTTGATCAATGAAAGGTAAGGGAAAGTGATCTTTTCTGGTGGCGTCATTTAATTTTCTATAATCAATACAAACACGCCATCCTGTTACAGTCCTAGTAGGAATAAACTCATTTTTCTCATTTGTGATGACAGTCATGCCACCCTTCTTAGGTACGCATTGAACTGGGCTTACCCATGGACTATCAGAGATTGGATAAATTAAACCTACATCAAGCAGTTTAATAATTTCTTTCTTAACAACATCTTGCATATTAATATTTAGTCTTCATTGGCGTTGCACATACGTTTTATGATCTTCTTCCATAAGGATTTTATGTGTGCAACACGAAGGACTTATGCCTTTAATATCATGAATCTTCCATGCAATAGCTGGTTTATGAGCTTTTAGCATAGAAATGAGTTGAGATTTTTCATTTTCCTTAAGAGAAGACGATATTATTACAAGTAATTCAGATTAACCATGTAAATAAGCGTATTCCAAATGGTTTGGAAGTGGCTTTAACTCTAATGTCGGTGGTTCTTCTATCGATGATTTGTATCGATATCTGTCTTCTTCTTTTAGCATTTGAATTTCTTCTGTTGTTGGTTCATATTCATTAGCTATAAGTGCGGCTAAAATTTCAGCTTCATCAATTGGTTCAGTTCCTTCCCCTAAAGAACATTCTCCTGTTCCTTGTAATTCTGGAAATTCTTCTAACAATTCTGCATGTGAATCTATAGTTTGAATATAATAACATGTATCATCTGCAGATTGCGGTTGTTGCATGGCTCTATCAACTGAAAAGGTAACACTCTCGTCCTCTATACTTAGAGTCAATTTCTTACCGAACACATCTATTATTGCTTTAGCCGTGTTTAAGAATGGTCTTCTTAATATGAGAGGAACTCGAGAATCTTCTTAAATGTCTAAAATAACAAAATCTACTGGAAATACTAAAGTACCAACTTTAACTAGCATGTTTTCCATTATCCCTCTAGGATATTTTACTGATCGATCGGCTACTTGTATACTTATTCGTGTTGGTTTCAATTCTCCAAGGTCTAGTTTGGCGTATAGTGAATACGGCATTAGATTTATACTAGCACATAAGTCTGCCAATGCTTCTATTGAACTAAGACTACTCAGAAAAACTTTCAGATCCAGGAAAACAGACGATAGTTCTTCCATTTTCCTTCTATTTGTGATTAGATCTTTCAAGAATTTAGCATATCTAGGCATTCCTGATATCACATCAATGAAAGGAAGATTAACATTTATTTGTTTAAACATATCCAAGAATTTAGGTTGCTCGGCTTCAAGTCTTTCTTTTCTCATTTTACTCGGGTAAGGAAGTGGTGGTTGGTATGGTTTAACATAAGGTTTAGCCTTAACTGTGTTATCTTCATTAAGCTTTTCAACTACCGGTTCTTTTTCCTTTTCTTGTTCAGATTGTGGTTCTTGTGGAGTAGGAATAGAGTCATCAGAAATTACAGGTATTTCAGGTGGTTTAAGTGTAATACCACTTCTTGTGGTAATGGCTTTAGCTGTTTCATTCCGGGGGTTAGCATTTGTATCACTAGGTAAACTTCCCGGTTTTTTTTCACCTATCAACCTTGCTAGATTGCTTACTTCTTGTTCCAGATTTTGGATTGATGCTTGTTGATTTCTAAATGCTTGAGCATTTTGTTCATTGGTTTGTTTCTGAGATGTGAAAAACTGCGTTTGAGATTCAACTAGCTTCGACATCATATCTTCTAAATTTGGCTTTTTATCATCGATTTGTGGTGGTTTATTTAGAAAAATAGGTCTTTGCTGATTGTAAGTATTGTTGGATACTTGTTGGTTGTTGTATGAAATATTTCGGTTATAATTCTGATTTTGATTGTAGATTGGTCTTGGCGGTTGATAATTATTCTGATAATTATTTCTAGGCCTTTGGTTTATATATGAAATATTCTCTCTTTGTTCCATTGTTTGTTCAATACTGAGACAATCTTTTGTAAAATGTGGTCCTCCACACTGCTCACAACTAATTCGTATTGAGTAAATATCTTTAGTCATCTTTTCCATTCGTCTCTCGACAGCATCTATCTTTGCGAAAATGGAATCGAAGTCATGGCTAGAATCGGCTCTAGCCGCTTTAGATGATCTAACGATATCTTTTTCTTGATGCCACTCATGTGAGTGGGAAGCAGTGTTATCAATAATTTTGTAAGCCTCAGTTGCGGTTTTCTTCATAATGGAACCACCAGCTGCTATATCGATATATTTTCTTATAGTGATGTCGCATCCTTGGTAGAATATTTGTACTATTTGATAAGTATCTAAACCATGTTGCGGACATCCTCTCAATAACTTTCCAAATCTTGTCAACGCTTCATATAAAGTTTCATTTGGCTTTTGTGTGAACGTAACAATTTCTCCTTGAAGTCTCACGGCTTTAGATGCCGGAAAGAATTGTTTAAGAAATTTTTCAACTAAAACATCCCATGTATCAATCCCCCCTTCAGGTAATGATTCTAACCAATCTTTGGCTTCTCCCTTTAAAGTCCAGGGAAATAACATGAGATATATCTGTTCATCCTCAACTTCTCGGATTTTGAATAAAGTACAGATCCTATTAAAGGTTCGAAGATGTTTATTTGGATCTTCCTTCGGCGCACCACTAAATTGGCATTGATTAGTTACCAAGTGTAGGATTTTTCCTTTGATTTCATAATCTGGCGCATTAATGTCTGGTTGAGTAATTGCGTGACCTTGGCCAGTGCGTTTAGCTCTCATTCGGTCTTCTATACTTAGAGGTTCCAGATTTTCCATAATTGAATTTGTTGAATCTGAATCACTAGAGGATTATGATTTAATGGTTTGTTCCTCGACAATCTCTGTTTAAATGATTGGTGGTTCCGGAGGAAAGATTAATGGTTCAGGATCTCTGAATTGTCCCTGAATATCCTCCAGATTCTCAATTGTGAGGTCGGGTTCAAAAAATGGATTATCGGAAATTTGAATTGGAGTACTTGGTCGTCTTGATGACGATTCTAAAGAAAAATCAACGGCGACAATATTGGCTAGATGTCTTGATCGAGTTACAGGTGGTGAACGTACAAAAGGTGGTGAACGTTTTGCTCGGTGCATTCACTGAATATCCTATTAGTTATAAAAGATAAAAATTATATAAGTTATCAAATTAATAGACTTTTTTGATTTTGCCCACGTTTCGAATAGCCAATAGATGCAGCAGGTAGCCAGGACCCTTTAAATCGGAAGCCCAGAACTCGCCACTAACAAATCCAACTATTACTACGAACCAGAAAATTTTGAATGTCTATCAATTTAACCGCTTAAAATAATTTTTCGTCGAAGTTTAAAGAAATTTTAGAGAAGAAATAGAAAATTCTATGTCCTAAAAACTAGATCGGCGAGAAATAAGAAAGAAAAAGAGCGCGTCGAAAAACGTCAAAAAATAAAAGGTCGAAAAATAATAAAAAGAACGTAGCGCGTCGAAACTTAAAAGTCTAAAATCTAAGAATTAAAAGTTGCATCTAAAAGTATTAAAGCTTAAAGAAAATTCTATATCCAAAACGGCAGTAACTTAAAAAGTACTAAAATCTTAAAACGGCGTCGCAAAATTCTAAAGCACCTAAATCTTAGTCTAAAGAAAAAGCACTTAAAGGATTTTACGGCAAAGTCTAAAAATCTAGAAATATAAAATAACTACGGCAAAATACTATATCTTAAAACTAGTTACGAACGAAAAATACAAATATTACGATTAAACTATTAAAAAGATACGAAGATATAAAAATAAAACTAAAGTTATAAAAATACAATTTTTATAAAAATATTATCTTTATATTATTTATTTTATAAAAGTATTAGTTTTTATATAAATAATAAAACTAGATAAAACTTAAAATACTAAAACTAATTAATAAATAAATAAAACCCTAATTAGGTTTTAATTAATAATAATAATAATTAATACTCCGTAATTAATACAGAACTAGGTCAAACCTAGCGTGTCATATTAGGCCATGCGATCGCATGGATATCGCGTTATATTTTCATGCGGTCGCATGGATTAGGGTTTCAGGCCAGATTATGGGCTGCTACAGTACCAGGCCCGAAAATTTTTAATTTTTTAATTTTTCTGTTTTTATAAAATATTTATATAAACTAATAAAAACTTATATTTTAAAAACTCAAATAAAAATAAAGAAACTTTATAATTTTATATATATATTTAACAAAATCTTAAAAATATATATATTTTGTTTTTCTTTTTATATTTTTGTTATTTTTTAAAATTTAAAACGTATTAAAACTTAATAAAAATATTTTTTTTTATATATAGCGTTGCGCTTTCGGCGTTTAAAAACTAGTCTTCGATTCCCCGGCCGCGGCGCCAAAAATACTTGATGTGCGCGTAGGGGTGTATACGAAATAGCTTATATTTTACTAGGAAATACTATTAAATACGATACATTTTTACACAAGTTATTTATTTATTTATAGAGTGGATATACCTAAACCTTGCTACAACACTTATAGGCATTGTACCTAATCGTACAGTAGTGTAGTTTTTAGTAAGTCCGGTTCATTCCACAGGGATCTAGCCAAGTTTAACGCTATATATTTAAAACTATATTTGTAAATATATATATATATATATATATATATATATATATATATATATATATATATATATATATATATATATATATATATATATATATATATATATATATATATATATATATATATAAGTAGTATTATTATTATAAAAGGGGGTTTTTACCGTTTAATGACCGGTTTGTCGATTTTAAAACTTTAGTCGCAGTTAAAACCTAATGTAAAATATTAAAAATAGATATAACTTAATTTAAAGCGTAAAGTAAATGACAATAATTAAAGTACGATAAATTAAAATGCGATAAATAAAATGACAATAAATAAAATTGCGATAATTAAAAAGTACGATAATTAAAAGTGCAATTAAATAAAATGACCGTAACTAAAAGTGCGATGAAATATGAAATAAAGGAATTATGCTTATTTAAACTTCCGTAATCATGATGTTCGACGTATTGATTTTAGTTTATTACCATGGGTTAATTGTCCTTTATCCTGGATTATTCAATATGTCCATCTGGTTTTTGTCCATAACAGTCCATCAGTCATAAATATAAAGTGCGAGTGTCCTCGTCAAATTATCATTATATCCGAAGTCAAATATTCCAACTAATTGGGGACTTAAACTATAATTACACCAATTTTCCTTGTATGTAATTCACCCCTGTTTTAATAAGTCCATTGACTATTAATCCATTCCCGTGTCCGGTTAAATGAACGATTATTAGTACTTATAAATATTTCGCCCATCGTGTCCGATCGAGTGTATATGGTTATTTATAGGTACGTCCAATTGTAAATCTTTATATTAAATTAACGAACTATCATTCAATTAAATAAATATAAAGCCCATTAATAGCCCATAGTCTAATTTCTACAAGTGTCGTTCTTTTGTCCAAACTCCAATTATGGTATAAAGCCCAATTACCCCGTCTTTAATATTTTAGCCCAACATCACGATTACTTCAGCTTAAATAAGCATAATAATAACTCAGCTACGAGACATTAATTTAAAAAGGTTGAACATAACTTACAATGATTAATAATAGCGTAGCGTTACACGGACAGAATTTCGACTTACACACTTACAACATTCGCTAACATACCCTTATTATTATTAAATTAAAATTAAAATTAAAATTATAATATATATATATATATATATATATATATATATATATATATATATATATATATATATATATATATATATATATATATATATATACATTACGTGAGAGATAGAGAGAAAAAGGTGTGTAAATTTCGGCCAAAACACGCGAACTTTATAGGACCTGAGCTGATACTGTTCACCATGCGATCGCATGGTTTTTGGTCTTCCTGGCCATGCGATCGCATGGCCTTCTTTTACAGCTCACATGCTTTTGTTTTTTATTTGCCGACAGTTTTTATTAAATAATATAATAAATATATAATTTTAAGAATTAATTATATATTATATTATATTCATATGCATAGTTGACTTGTAATTTTTAGTCCGTTGCGTTGAGCGTTGAGAGTTGACTCTGGTCCCGGTTTCGGATTTTCGAACGTCCTTTCGTACTATTTAATATCTTGTACTTTGCGTTTTGCGTCTTGTACTCTTGTAATTTTGAGACGTTTCTCATCAATAATTTGAACCACTTTGATTGTACTTTGTACTTTTTAGCTTTTTGGTCGTTTGCGTCTTCAAATCGTCGAATCTGTCTTTTGTCTTCAACTTTTATTATTTAAACGAATATCACTTGTAAATAGAACAATTGCAACTAAAAGCTTGTCTTTCTTGAGGGATAATGCTATGAAATATATGTTCGTTTTTAGCATTATCAATAGGCTGTGTCATTCCCTTGGCGATAGATAAATGAAGATGTATCACACCGGCTGTGATGAAACCCAATCCGCTGAGCATAGCCAGCAAAGCGCTGGAACCAAGCACGAGGGGCCTGTTTAAGGCCGTATAAGGATTTCTGCAAGAGGCAGATATGATTAGGATATCTGGGGTCCCGAAAACCAGGGGGCTGATGCATATACACAGTCTCAGATAACTGCCCATGAAGAAAGGCGTTCTTGACATCTAGCTGATGACCTGGCCAATGTCGAGAAACAGCCAAGCTAAGAACGGTGCGTATCATAGCCGGTTTGACAACCGGGCTAAAAGTCTCATCACAATCAATGCCGACCTGTTGGCTGTGACCGTTAGCAACAAGTCGAGCCTTATACCTACTCAAATTACCGTCTGCATTAAACTTGTGTCTATAGCCACATAGAGCGAACTATGTTCATGTCCGATGGGCGAGGTACAAGTTTCCAAGTACCGTTGTTAATTAAAGCTTTATATTCGTCAGTCATAGCTTGTTTCCAATTAGGGTCACGGAAGGTGTCAGGGTAAGTGCGAGGAATAGGGGATATGGTGGAAGCATAAAGATTAAGGCGTTGGACAGGTTTCGTTGTGCCATCACGTGTGCGGGTGATCATAGGATGGGTGGACTGGGAAGCGGTGGTAGCCTCATGAGGAGGAGGCTGTGTCTCCGAAGTGTTAGTGGTAGCCTCAGTAGGAGGAGGTTGTGTCTCCCAAGTGTTAGTGGTAGCCTCAGTAGGAGGAGGCTGTTGTGTCTCCGGGTGAGGGATAGGGGGATCAGAGATGTGGAGAGTACGAGAGTAGAGATTAGGAATGGGGTCCAGGAAATCAAAGGAAGGAGGTTGTGTGGGTGTCATGGAACCAAACGGGAAGGAGGTTTCATCAAAAGTAACATGACGGGAGAGGATGATTGTGTTGGTGGTGAGATCAAGACAACGGTAGCCCCGATGGTTGGATGGGTAACCAAGGAAGATACAAGGAGTGGAACGTGGTGCAAGTTTGTGGGGTGTCTGAAGGTGAGGGTAGCAGAGGCAGCCAAAGACACGTAAGGTGGAGTAGTCTGGTTTGAGTCTATATAGTCGAGTATGAGGTATGTCGTTGTTGATGGTAGATGAGGGAAGAATGTTGAGAAGATGGGCGGCCATGTGTAAGGCTTCGACCTAGTAGATAGGTGGTAGATGTGCTTGGAATAGGAGAGTTCGAATGAGGTTGTTAATAGTGCGAAGGATTCGTTCAGATTTTTTGTTTTGTTGTGAGGTGTGTGGGCATAAGAAACGAAATTGCATTCCGTTAGATTGGAGAAGCTGATGAAATGCTTTGTTATCAAACTCGCCACCATTCTCACATTGAAAAGATTTTATGTCTTGTTTAAACTGGGTTTTTATAAAGGAGCGAAATTGAATGAATGTGTTAAGTGCATCCGATTTGTAGCGTAAAGGAAAAACCCAAACATAATGCGTAAAATGATCGAGGAAAATAATGTAATATTTCAAGCCACTAATACTAGCAACAGGGGAAGTCTACAAGTCGGAGTGAATAATATCAAAAGCAGACTTAACATTAGAACTAGAAACGGAAAAGGGGAGACGCACATGTTTCCCAAGTTGACACGCATGACAAAATAAAGGAGACAAAGCCTTATTACACAAAATATCTTTATTTGAAATAAGTTTACAAAGAACATTATGTCCGGGATGACCGAGACGTTGATGCCAAGTGACGAGGCTTGTAACGAGAGCTTGTTGAGGTGAGTGCGGAGTGACAGGGTATAAATCACCGGTGCTGTCACATCGGAGAAGAAGCTGGCGTGTCAGATAATCCTTCACAGAAAAACCAAATGGGTCAAATTCAACAGAAACAATATTATCACGAGTAAATTGGCGAACAGAAATAAGGTTTTTAACTATGTTAGGTGTTACGAGAACGTTATGTAAGTGTAGAGGATGGTGGGAGTTGGGTAACAAGCTATGGCATGTGTTGATGACGGGGATTGTATTCCCGTCACCAACGGCGACTGACGGATATTTGCAATTATTAAAAACTGTACTTGAGGAATATTCATTTGAGTCCATAAATTAAGTTGAGATCAAAGGAACCAATGAGAGCATGACATGTGGCGCGAAATCACATGTGATTGAAAAAAAAATTTCAAAAATTTTTTTTTTAGAAAAAACAAATTTTTTTTTTACTTTTTTTTTGAATTTTTTTTTCGAATTTTTTTTTTCGAAATTTTTTTTTCTACAATCACATGTGATTAACCTGCACAATCACATTTGATTGAATTGTACTATCATATGTGATTGAATTTGACATGCATAATCACATGTGATTGGATTTGACATGCATAATCACATGTGATTGACATGCAGAATCACCTGTGATTATAAAAAAAAAGCGCAAAAAAAAAAATTTTAAAAAAATTGCGAAATTTTTTTTTTTCGTAAATTTTTTTTTTTAATTTTTTTCCCAATCACATGTGATTTTCCGTGCCACATGTCGCGCTCTCATTGGTCCCTTCGGTTTCAAGCAAATTAATGGATGCAAGTGATTACAACTCAAACTGTATTTAGATTATTAACACATGAGGTAAGATGAGTGGATACACCTGTGTCCATATTCCATCCAGCTGTACCGTAATCTTGAAGAGTCATGGTGCTAAACGCATTAGGTAAAATGGTCTCTTGCGTTTGCGTGTTTGGGTCTACAGTAAACGAACCGAACATAGGCTGAGGTGCAGTAAAATAAGCTTGATTTGTTGGGCCTGTAGGCTCCACAGTTGGAGGTAGTCCAATACCATTTTGTTGAGTAAACTGTGAGGGTCCAATAAGGTTAGGCTGTGCGGCCTGTTGCTGCCCAAAATAACTGGACTGGAGCCGATTAAAACCTGGTGGGTTTGGAAGTAAGCCACGCTGGGCAGATGGAAGTGGGCTAACAGGCCCATACGTAGAGGGCTGTTGGGCATAAGCATATGGCCTGGTGGCAGAAGTTTGAAGCTGGACAGGCAATTGATGTTGTTGTTGGGCTGCAACAAAATTAAACTATTGTGCTTGAGTCATACCCTGTGTCCTATTTGAATTACTCGATGGGTGTTGGCATCGACCTACACCAGAATGGAGATACCGGCAACGATTTTCAAAACGACAAAAACCCTTCAAAAAATTACGACAGACCTCTTTTGATGATGATGGTTGGTTGACGGATCGATACGTTTGATTTGCTTGTACCACAAGAGCCGATGGATTTGATGAGTTTAGTGGGGACTGAAAGGTGTTTCGGTGTTTTCGATTGAGGGTCATCTCCTCCATCGATAGTATGGAGCGAACCGCATCTAGTGATGGAAAAGGAACACGATGAATAATGATATGTTTGGCATGAGCATAAGTCTCTGGTAACCCATTAACCACGTGCATGACAAGGTCAGCGTCTTCGAGGTTTCCACCAAGATTACGAATTTGTGTGCCAATGTTATCGATCTTTTGAAAAAATTCTTCAACTGATAGATTATTCATCTCTAGGCTACGGAGTGCAGCGTTCAATTCCATGGTCTTTGATTCTTTATTGTCAAGAAAAAGCTTTTCGAGGAACTTCCATGCATCATGGGCGGTTGCGGTTTCAGAGTTTAATAATCTTTCGAGAAGAGAAGAAGATATCGTGTTGTAGATCCATGTGGATACAACAACATTTGCTTTGATCCAATCGGCGTCCGCTTGTTCAGTCGCGGTTGGTTGTCGTAGTATAAGATCAGAAACATCGAAGCCTTCACAATGAGTCGTAAAAAGCTTCTTCCAGTGTGAGTAGTTTAGCTTTGTGAGGTCTAGTTTTACGGGGATGAGATGATGAACAGAAGTTACGGTGTATATTTTATCGTATTTGTTAGGTGCCATGGTTAGAGTTTTGTGTTTTGATGTGGAGGTGGATTAGGGTTGCATGAACCAGATGAGGTGTGAAGAAGATGAAAAGAAAAAAAAAGGAAACGAGCAGATAGGCAGGAAGTTAGAAAAGTTGGAAAAAAGGGTTAGGTGAAAAAATGCCAGCTCGATACCATGTTATGATTAATTGTAATTAGATCTTTCATATTATTCAAATTGCTGTCTAGATATTACATCGTACAAGAATATATAGGATCACAAGAGTATTCTAGATAATGGCACAAGGCCTTACAATAAGTGGGCCTAATATCAATAAGTCTAGTGGGCTAACACTCATAACAAAATATGATTATATCCTCTGATCGTTCGATCGCTGGATCCCTTGAAAATGACTTGATTCTATGCTAACGAATACACATAGCAAGAAACTTTTATCCATATTCGGTTTTTGCTAATGTATGTAGCACATGTATAAAACTTTTGTAATCATATCATGTATACAAAACTGAAATAAGCCAACATCTCACATGAATCATGATAATTTAACTATAAGCATTCATAACAAATAATTAGATTATCAATAGAAAATTAAAACAATCTAACTGAATTGATGGGTTGAACCGGACTTGTGTTTGACACAATTCCCTTAAACAGATTCTTCATCTGCTCCCAAGTTACACCTATCCGAAACAGCGTACTGCCAGACTTGAACATTTGCCTGAAAGGTAACTGAAATGGGGAGAACTTGTTGCGACTGAGAGGAAAAACTAATTGTGTTTGTGCTATTAGTTTTGGGTATATTTTTTAATAAATGCATAAATGACGCGAGATTTAACGTGGCTATATCCGAAATTCAAAACACGGAGAAGTGTTTACTCCACGGATGCAAACAAGAGATTTTCTACTATAAATTTCGTACAAGTAGGCTACAGGTACATGAGATATATTTATAGTGCTAAACTAAGATGAATACAAACATAATACAAAGTCCTAATCCAAATCCAATTCTGGTCGAACACCCATCACGGTCTCGATGGAAGCCATCTCGGTCTCAATGGCACACATCTCGGTTGCGATTAGATCATTAGATCTATCCCGGTCTCGATGGACTTTCTGCCAGGAATCCTTATTTTAGTCAACTTCTAGATTGAATACTCGTTCAATTCGAACTTCACACTCCAACACTGGTCTATTAAAAAGATTTGTCATCTTGTTGGTGCATGCAATCCCAAGTTCTATGTTTAATACACGTTATATTTCAGTCATGTAATTTGTGAACTTTTGTGTTTGAATATTGGTTATCGTTTATTAATGTTTATTGTGTTTAACCAATGCCGAATGATGAGTTTAGATTTGTTGGTTAGCAACTGAACATCGACCGATGGAAGGCACCATCGGTCGATGGACATGGATCATCGGCCGATGGTCACTGCAGATGCCTACAAATATAGGTGCTGGGTTTCTTTAATAGGTTACAAGCCTTACACCTCCTAGCCGTCATAGTATCATCTACAATAGTCCCTAACCACAACCCAACCGAATACAAACCCTTAGGCGTCGTTCTAATCACCTTTTAGTTGGTTTATTCGATCCCAAAGCATAATCGTATTCGTCTCTACCTAGGTTATTGTTTTTCGCCTTTAATTTAATGATAAACGTTTAATCTAAGATGCAATAATCCTCTACAAAGTGGTATCAGAGCGACGCCTAAAGAAAAGTTTGAGGAAGTAGTGAAGTTGACTGAGCAGGTTAAGTCGCTTCAAAAGACCGTTGGTAATCAATCCTTGTTAATAACTGATGCTAAGAAGGCTGCTGCAGATGTTAAAGCTTAGGCAGATACAGCGATAGCTAGATTGAATGTGTGGGATGACAAGTTTGAGCTGATTGAGGTTAATGGTAGTACCCAAAAGATATGATGAAATGGGCATAATCCAGAGGCAAAAAAAATTATGACAATAAGAAAAGAAGCAGAACGAAAGAAAGGACTCCCCCATCTATGCCTTTCAAATGAAGACGACTTCAAAGGCTCAAGAAAAAGCACAGAAGGAGAAGGTGTCTTACCCTTGCAGGATACCTAAAGTAAAACAAGAGACATGAAACTTATGTGATAACCTGCAGGAGGTTTACTAAAATCCCCTTTTCTACTTCTACATCGGTATATCAACTAAAGCCAATCTGAAAAAACTGAGAATCAGATGGTTGAAGCACCTGGATCTTCAAAAGCAACCACACGGTCAGTAATTCCTCTTAAAATTGACTATAGCTTTAGTGATTTCTTTGCTAACAGGATGAGTTGAAGCATATCGTTGTTTATGATGATTTAGAGGAAGGGAAGATCCCCCACAACTACACTAGGGCAGATCTGGACAAAATGGTGCGTCTATAGCAAGAAGAGAAAGAAGCTGCTTATGCATTGTCCACTGATCCTCAATCTGAGGATGAATCTTTTAGTCCATAGGTCACTGAAGGGTTTAGTGATAAAGATGTTGATGATTTGATTGAAGATGTGACAGCTGAAGAATTTCCATCGTATCAGAATGATAAAAAAGAAGATCTTCTAGGTTTTGATGAGCTGTTCAGAACAAATGATGAATTGTTGAATAGAATGTGTGCAGAGAAAGAAAAGACTAAGGTTTTGCCTGAGGGGTTTTAACCGGTAAAGCTCAACAAAGAGAAAGTTGAAGTATTGGAGGATGAATGGAAGATCTTGTTGCGAATAAGGAAATATTGTGAGAAGCCAAAGCTTGAGCCAAAATACTTGAAGATGATTAATCTGAAAAAGGGTCAAGTTGCAAAAGGAAGAATCCTAGCCTGGGAACACATTGAATAATTCAACATGTTTGCGATCAAAAGGGAGTTTGGTGTTGACTATATCAATCGTGGACATGAGTTCAAATCACTGCCGTATTACGAGCTCATGCAAATTGCCAGGCTAAGGATGCTTTATTGCGGTGTTGATAATAGATCCCCGGTGTTGTTGAAGAAGATTAGAAATGCATTCGGTCAAAGGATTGGGAAGGCTTTAGGCCACAGTTTTCGAGGATTAGTGATGTGTGCAGCGGTGTATACGAAATACTATTATTTTTATTACGAAATACTATTAAATACGATACAATTTACACAAGTTATTTATTTATTTGTAGAATGGATATACCAAAACCTTGCTACAACACTTATAGGTAGTGTACATAATCGTAGAGTAGTGTAGTTTTTAGTAAGTCCAGTTCGTTCCACAGGGAGCTGGTTGATTACGTACTATATTTTTAACAACTATATTTATACAAATATATATATTTATACATATAAGTGTTTATTATTATTATTATAAAAAGGGGGGTTTACCGTTTAATGACCGGTTTATTGATTTTATATTTTAAGCGTAAAGATAAATGACAATAATTAAAGTGCGTAAAATAAATGACAAAATTTAAATGACGATATATAAAATTGCGAATAATAAAATGACAATAATTAAAAGTACGATGAGAAATACAATAATAGTATTATGCTTATTTAAACTTCCGTAATCATGATGTTTGACGTTTTGATTTTAATTTATTACTCTGGGTTAATTTTCCTTTGTCCTGGATTTAATTGAAACCTATCTGATTTTTGTCCATAATAGTCCATCAGTCATAATTATAAAATGCTCGTCAAATTAACCTTATACCCGAAGTCAAATATTCCAACTAATTAGGGATTTAAACTGTAACAAGGTTTTAGTACTTTGTTAATAATTACACCAGGTTATCGACTGCGTGTAATTCAAGGTTTTAATACTTTGTTAACAATTACACCAATTTCCCTTGTATGTAATCCACCCCTGTTTTACTGAGATATGAATATTAATTTACCCACTTGATTAGTTTGAATAATGAATTACCCAACCCGAATAATTAATTAAATGATTGTAAAGGATGTCGTATAAACGTCACTAAATAGGACATTCATAATCATTTAATAATTATTAGATTAACTAATTTGAAGATAGGATTGACAGATTCCAATGAGTTGTCATTCGATTAGACAATACCGTCCATCTATTAATAGTCCATAGTCCAATGTCCACAAGTGTGTCTTTTGTCCAAACCCTAATTATGGTACAAAATCCAATAATCCCATATTAATATTTAGCCCAACATCACGATTACTTCGGCTCAAATAAGCATAATAATAACTTAGTTACGAGACATTAATTTAAAAAGGAATAACATAGCTTACAATGATTATTAATAGCGTAGCGTTACACGGACAGAACTCCGACTTTAAAACCCGTAAAACATTTCTTACAATAACCCAACTAAACCATAACTTATTATTAATCTTAATTATAACTTAATTATAAATTATAAATATAAATATATATTACAGAAAGAAAGAGAGAAAATATGTGAAGAGGTGTGTATTACTCGTCCGAAAATTGCTCAATTTATAGACTTAGCCAGGATTCCCCATCCATGCGATCGCATGATTTTTTAGCTTCCAGGCCATGCGATCGCATGGCCAGTGGATCAGATCACATTGTTGATTTAAACGTGGGCGGCTGCTGATTAAATTAATATATAATATAATATATACAATATAATATTATATTCTTGTGCATAGTAGACTTGTAATTTTAGGTCCGTTGTCTGGCGCATTGATGCTCGGTTTATGTCTTGGTTCCGGATTTTCGAACGTCTTTTCATATGCTTTAATATCTCGTACTTTATGTTTCGCAATTTGTATTGCACAAAAAATTATTTTCCTTAACTCCCAAAATCCGCGCAAGTCTTTAACTCACTTTTAGTGGCACTTTTGAGTGCATTATGGCTTTAGTGGCACTTTTCAAGCTTTAGTGGCAATTTTTCTTTAATTCTTTAATCTTTGTGCTTCGTCTTCACATATATTTATTTAAACGATTACAACTTAAAAATAGACTAATTACAACTAAAAACTTTACATATTGGGATGATATTGTGACTAAATATATGTTCATTTGGAGCACTATCAATTAGCTACAGGGTTGATCCTAAAACAGGTGAATCTCGAAAGATTGTGAAGTATAAACCTGCGAAGATGATGAAGAAAGTTCCTTTAAGGAGGATGCCGTTGAACTTTAGTCAGAGATTTAGATGGTGGTACTATGATGACCGATCAGAGGAAATTGTGATTGTTTTAGAAAAGAAGACCGAGAGTGATGAAGACAAAATTCATGTATTAGATCCGATCTGGCAGCGAAATTGTACATAGGGTAATATCTTTACTTTGTACTACAATCGTATGTTATATCGCAGGGAAAATCTAGTACATGCTAAGCAGTATGTGAAGGTTGCAAAGCTGTGCTATTTGAACAACATGGTTACGGATCCTTATGAATGAAGAAGATGACTGAACACTTTTGATAGAACTAGGTCTTAGGGGGAAATTGTTGGTACATGTAATTTCGAGTTCTATGTTTAATACACGTTATATTTCAGTCATGTAATTTGTGAACATTTGTGTTTGAATATTGGTTATCGTTTATTAATGTTTATTGTGTTTATCTAATGTCGAAGGATGAGTTTAGAGTTATTGGTTGGCAACCCTGACCCTCGACTGATGGTGGGAAGTGGACCATCGACCGATGGTCAAGGACCATGATATGACTAAAACGGACAGTTTTATTTGTGCGGTGTCATTAGGTCGCAAAACGTCAGAATAAGTTACCAAAATAGAGTAAAGGTTTTATTATTTATATTTAGCTGGGTTTCCTAGCTATAACTCACCTACTTGTATTCCTTTTAACGAGTAAGTGGTAAATATAACTCAGGTTCGTATTTTTGTGTGTTTGCTCAGTAACGTGGGACAAAAGTGCCTAAATAGTTAACCCTAGTGACAAGTGGTGATAGATTAAGATTAACTACTAATAATATAACTATAAAGATAAAGATGGATAGGTCTGAAGAATAGAGTTCTGATTGGGAACTATCACGAGAGTTTAACTTCCTAGAATAAACACTAAACCTCAATCAACTGGGCTACGAACCTAACTAATTTGTCACTAAGAGTTTAGGCTTTGAAGATTCTGGCTAAGACAGATATTCCTACTCCCAACATTAACCTTAGAAGGTTTAAACGACCTTATGGATAGAATCCTAGGCACATGAACAAAGTGGTATATCCGTAAAGGAAAGTCTCAACTTTTCTTAACCCTAATTGGTCAAACTACAGTAATATTCCACCACTCAGTATTAAGTTATGCAATAACATTAACAGATGTGCAATCTTAGATATTCTAAGGTACTGCTAATTAGATTAGAAGTCTCTCCTTTGCGATCACTTACTCAACCCCGGATCATCTTACAACATCTCAAGAACGTTGCTTCTGACGCGAATCATGCTTCTGAGCAAGCCAGTGTTCACTGTGAAATGACCCGTCCTAATCCATCCGGACGAAGTCCATATCAATTATAAACGATTCACAACAGTTGATTACATCGCGAGGTACTTGACCCCTATATGATACATTTTACAAACATTGCATTCGTTTTTGAAAAGTCAATCTTTCGTTACATCGAAAGTTGACAACATGCATACCATTTTGTAATATATCTTACTATAATTGACTTAATAATAATCTTGATGAACTCAATGACTCAAATGCAACTTCTTTTTGAAATATGTCATAAATGACTCCAAGTAATATCTCTAAGATGAGCAAATGCACAGCGAAAGATTTCTTTCGTACCTGAGAATAAACATGCTTTCAAGTGTCAACCAAAAAGTTGGTGAGTTCATTAGTTTAACATAAATAATTATTTCATAATTTTAATAGACCACAAGATTTCCAGTTCTCATAAATGTACGTCCCATACATAGAGACAAAAATATCATTCATATGTATTGAACACCTGGTAACCGACATTCACAATATGTATATAAGAATATCCCTATCATTCCGGGATCCTCCTTCGGACATGATATAAATTTCGAAGTACTAAAGCATCCGGTACTTTGGATGGGGCTTGTTGGGCCCGATAGATCTATCTTTTGAGTTCGCGTCAATTTGGGTGTCTATTCCCTAATTCTTAGATTACCAGACTTAATAAAAAGGAGCATATTCGATTTCGATAATTCAACCATATAATGTAGTTTTGATTACTTGTCTATTTTGTAAAACATTTATAAAAGTTGCGCATGTATTCTCAGTCCCAAAAATATATAAAAAGGGAATAATGAAACTCACCTAATGTATTTTGTAGTAAAAATACATATGACTATATTGAACAACTGAACAATGCAGGGTTGGCCTCGGATTCACGAACCTATATCAATCATGTATATTAATACATGTAATGGTAGTCGAACAAATATATATTTTATATCCTTAAATTATATATCATGTATATATTTATCTGGTTAATATTATATTAAGAATACCTAATTCATTATATATGATTATTTATACAAAATTTGATAATATTATTAATACATACTTATGTGTAATATAAATATATTCTCATATGTAAATTATTCACTTTTCATAAAATTAATAATGATAATAAAGTAATTTTTAAATAAAAGGATAGTTTTAATATCATGATAGTTTTAGTAATACTAATACTATAAACGATATTACTAATAATAAATTTATTAATGATAATAAGAATGATAATTTTAATATAGTTGATAAAATAATAAAAAAAATAATAATAATATTTGTAACGATATTAGTAATGTTAATAATAATTATAGTTTTAATAGTAATTTTTAGTGATCGTATTAGTAACAATACTAATAATGGTGTTTAGACAATAATTCTATTAATAGTATTAATAATAATGATACTTAGTAATATTTATAATAATAACGATAATACAAATTTTAATAAAAGTGATAGGTTTAAGATAATAGTACTTTTAGTAAATAATGATAGTAACGATACTGATATGTATAAAATGATACTAGTAATATTTATTGATGATACTTAGTAATAACAATAATATTAGTTATTTTAGTGATAAATAATAGTAGTATAATTAATATTAGTAATAATACTAATTTACATCATAACAACAATAATTATTAATAATGATAATAATAATCAATAACAATAATAATAACAATAACATTAATAATAATAATAATATTAATAATAATAATAATAATAATAATAATAATAATAATAATAGAAATGAAATAAAAGATTTATACCCTTTTTAGAAGCTTTATTAAAAAGAATGCCCACAACGGGGCACGAACCCGTGACCTCCCGTTAGTTACAAACTCCCCTAATCCGCTGGGCCTTTGCCCATCTTTCTGTTTTATAACCCGACCAATTATATATATATATAATGCAAAGATAGTTTCTTCTTCTTCATTCAGAAATTCAACCCGACAGTAAAATCCATATCCCCATAACATTTGATTTTCGATTCAAATTAGGATATTTACGTTTGCCAGGATCAACTAGTACTTCTGAATTGAATTAACAGACACGGACAAGAATTAAAAAAATATAAAGAAGAATAAATAAATAAAAAAAAACGTCGCTGTTTCAAGTGAAGAACACAAAACTAATTTTCGACATAGAGGCTCTTTCAACAGAAACTTTATACATGAAATAGGTAGTAAATCGTTCAAGGAAACTTTATGAATCTTTTAATTAACTTGAACCATACCAGATAACTCGAATTTTGATTGAAGAGCGACTGTTGACTTTTTAAATTACAAGTTTGACTCGGAAATTAGGCATCGATAAAACGAATTGGATGTTCAAACTTTACAGAAATATCCACTAAAGTAATCCTAACAGAACTGCATTAATACTTTTTGAAATTGGATTCGAAATCGGGTTGTTTGAAAATGGAACCAAGAACAGAGTTATTTTCTATTTTTTTTAAAGAAATTTATGTATTTTACAGTGTAAATCGATGACAGGAAGTTTTAGTTGAAGTTGAGGGTGTAGAAAGTGATTGAATTTTTATCAATAACACTGCACAACAGATTCGTTTATGTTGAGGACTGATTGACAGTTTATTCGGTGCCAGAAGAAAGAAAACAAAAAAAAATAAATATCAGATAAGGATTGGAACATTATATGATACTGATATATAACAAATTAGACAGAAACAAAGTTCAGTACTATCTGATCGTGATGTGGAACTGAATCCAGCGTAAATTAAGCCTTTATTATACTTTATATTAAGTAATTATTAATAAATAAAAATATCATATTAATAATAATAATAATAAATATCCATGATGTTAATATTAATAATCACCATAATTATAAAAATTTTAATAGTTTTAGTAATAATAATATTAATATTAATTATAGTAATAATGATATTTTATTATATTAATATTAATATTAAGTATAAATAATAAAAATAATAATAATAATATTACTGATAACAATACTAATAAAACAATATTTGTTAATAATAATGATATGATAATATTAATTTTAACCATAATAATAACAAAAAAATAATATAATAAGTTTAATAATAATTAATAATAACTATATTAATAATAATAATTATAATATAACAAATAAATTGTATCAAATTTAATATTATAATTTTTAACAATATTAATAGTACAGATATTAATATTAATGATAATAATGAATATATCAATTAGATTTAAACTTGTAATTACATTTAATACATTAATATTTCAATTTATTAGTTATGTAATATTTAATAGTTATATAATGTATAATTCTTTTATTAAATATTTATTATTTATAAATTTTATTATAACATACCTATCTTATTAATTATAGAAATCATATATACATATTCATTTTAAATTTCACTTAATTGTTCTGTATCTTATTTTACATATTGAAATCTAATGTTCAATTTCTATATTTTATATTTCAAATTATTATATATACTTACATCTATATATATATATATATATATATATATATATATATATATATATATATATATATATATATATATATATATATATATATACACTTTTATTCACAATCAATTGTTCGTGAATCGTCGAGCATGGTCAAAGGGAAATTGATTACATGAATATAAATTTCAAAATTTTCGAGACTCAACATTACAAACTTTGCTTATCGTGTCGGAATCATATATAAGATTAAGTTTAAATTTGGTCGGAAATTCCCGGGTCATCACACACTGAACTCTATATTGCCTACTCTAATTACAACCTAATTGGACAGCTCTTCTTTGGCGAATAAATGGTTATTCGTACGTAGGTACTATATCCTTATTGTGACGTTAAACACACATAACTACTTACCTTGTACCATAGGGTTGATCAAATCCTAATACTAGGTTATAGCTACGTGAATAAGTGGAAAGGGTGATCCATAAATTAAACTTCTAAATCGTTAAGGTTTCAGCATAACAATAGCATAAGTTTCAGATAAAGTATTCAACACATAATAAACATTTCCAACGGATAGATAAACATGCAAGATGAAAGCAACTTATATAACAAGATAACTTTATTAAATTAAGGAAATCGTTCACCGTTTACAGATGAGAGACCATTACAAGTGCTGACATTCTCTAGACCGCTCCCATTACAATCTTCGGCGTTTGCCTCCGGGTAATTAATTTTCCGCTCGGAGGTGAGAAGGCCTTGAAAGCTCTAATGAAAGAAAGTGTATTGTAGTGAGAGAGTGATGAGAGGTGTGTTGAAAATGGATGACAAAAAGCCTTTAAATAGAAATGAAAATTGCCTACAAACGGCTGGCAGGCTGATGTGTCAAAAGTGTGTGCAATAATGCGTGCCTTTTTAATCTACTTTTATATTTATAATGTCTTAATTTACGATTTACTTTTAACACCCTAACGAGCAACAAAACCTAATCATATGTAGTTTAGTATTTTGTAAGTTAAGGTTCGTCCCAAAAGAACGAGTGGATTTAAGAATATAGATTTGGAATTTTGAAACTTTAAATGACAATAAACAAATAAATTGCAAATAAATAACTTAAAAGAAATAAACAATGATAAATGAAACACATTCTTGAATCTTTCACACCTTGTTCACAATTTCCTTTTTAAATTAAGATCGAACTCAGATTGATAATTGACCTAAGAATACCTATTTCAAGATTAATTGATCAGGTTAACCCTAAAATAGATGGCTGAATTTCCTGCGTGTAATAAGACCTGATAGTGGATTTAGTGTGATTAACCAAACCCCAATTATAGTTACTAGCTATAATCCTCACAACTAAATCAATCCGATTATATTTTAGGTTTTATCAAGTTTTAAGCATAGTGATGTTCTAGTTAAAACCTAATAATTGATTTATGTAAACCAGATTAATTTAACAGTGGTATTTTAATCAGACATAAAATATAACAAGAGTTCCAGAGATTCTGTCAAAATATAAATTCTGTTTACATCACATAAAGCCGGCGGCTTTGTCAACGAAGCCGGCGGCTTCGTTGAGGTTTTTGAATAATTCCGCCGAATACTTTTTAATTTGATCTGAGTATAAATAACATACAAATTCTAAATAATCCGGATGAAGCCAGTGGCTTTGGTCCATGAAGCCGGCGGCTTCATGTTCCACTTCCGGATTTCTGTTTTCTTTCATACAGTTTAATAGTTCAGGCAATTGATCACAAGATGTTTCATGATTCAAGCATATGTAAGGCTATTAGCCCATAACTAAAGTAAAAACAATTAAAAGATAAGAAATAAGATAAAGAGTCATACCGACATAGAAGGAATTGAAAGCCAAAAGATTGATTAATGAACTTGAATGTTGAAAGGAAATAAAGACCTAACTAATTCGTACTTGAATTCTGAAAAATAGAGAAAACTGAACTGTATATCAAAAACTCTGACCTAAGGTCTCTATTTATAATATTTTAAGACGGCTAACCAAGACGGCGGCTTCAGGGTGAAGCCGGCGGCTTCCCTGAGTCGGTGACTTTATCTCCAAGCAAAACGTGATTTTTAAGCCAAAAACGCGTAACCGTCTTCCCTAAGCCAGTGGTTTTCTGCCAAGCCGGTTACTTCATTTATCCAGCAGATTCTCTTGATTTGGTTTCCTTATTTAGATGAACTTGATCAGCAAGTCGAGAAACCGTGTCTTCAATGCCGGCGGCTTCAGTGTGAAGCCGGCGACTTTACTTCACTTTTTCTTTGTCTCCAAGCTTAGCATATTTTACGAACGAAACTGGAACATTCTAGAATCCATGGGGAAGCCAGCGGCATTGTGGCTCTTAGGTCAGCGGCTTCATCTCACATTTCTTTATTTTCTACTGTTTTTGTTCCTGTTTTGTACATAACTTAAATAAAATATCAGAATTACCTATTTCCCCTTTTTACCCATTTTAGTGTGTTTTGGTATTAAAATGACTCTAAAATAACAAGATAACTCCTCAAAATGTTATAAAAATACTGTGTAATTTAGGAGTTATCAGAGGCCGTTTGGTAGGCTATTTGCAAGGCCCGTTTGACCAGGTGGCCCGTTTGCTGTGCCCGTTTGTCTGGGCCATGTGGCAGGCCATTTTCCCTAGTGGCAGGCCGTTTGGCAAGCCGTTTAGCAAGCCGTTTGGCCTACCCTGGTCAGCCTATTTCCTGGATCGTAACTTAATTTCTTGTCTTTCACCGTTTTCGCTCTAGAATATTCGTTTTAGCTCCGATTCTCTTGATTCTTTTTGCATCATCTTCGTAATTACTTAATCTAAAAATTTAACCGAAAAATAATTATTTTGCTGACAAAGTTTGGAACTTTATGCTTTTTAGGACTCAATATCGGGGGTAAAAACGTGACTTTTTAGCCGATATCAGACCATCGTCCGATGGTCACTGTAGATGCCTATAAATGTAGGTGTCGAGTTTCTTTGATAGGTTACGAACCCTACACCTCCTACTCTCCTAACCGTCATATTATTGTCTGCAATCGTCCCTAAACACAACTCAACCGAATACAAACCCTTATGCGTCGTTCTAATCACCTTTTAGTTGGTTTATTCGATCCCAAAGCGTAATCGTTTTCATCTCTACCTAGGCTATTGTTGTCTGCCTTTAATCTAGTGATAAACGTTTGATCCAAGATCCAATAATCCTCTGCACATCTTAAGTGTTTCCTTTTTTTTCCATCTACATGCACAATATATAATATATTATTATCAGTTAGTTCAAAGATAAAATCATAAAAATAAAGTCGAACAAAATCATGTATCATGTATATATGTTATTCTCTGCTACTATTTGAAAAGAAAAGATGCTAAGGTTTAAGACATGAATAAATAATCAAATAACGCCATTAATAACTAAAACTTTAGAGATTTACTTACATAAAGAAAACGTGAAGAAGCTTAGAAGATAAAAAAAATTTCTTTATAAAAGATGAAGAAGGTGATGAAAACCTAATTTCTTATCCTTAAAAATAGACGGAGACAAAAGCTCTAATAAGTATATAACATTCAAATTCTTGAAAGGGAAGATATCCGCTTAGACCATTCTTAACGCAGCGTGAACACCCGGAAATCACCACCATCACGCCACCATAGGACCATAGCGCCACTATGCGGCGTGATGGACGCAAAAAAACTTCCGGCGTGATGAGAGCTTCACGGGAAGAGGTGTGGCCTGTTTGGCATGTAAATGCGAATATGACACATGTGATGTAGATATGTTTTTCTTTCTACGGGTGTTTTTAGATAAAAGTAGTTAGTACCTAGGTATTTAGCGGTTTTTTAGAAGTGTCCGAACGTAGTTAGTTTTGTTTTCTTGATAAAATTATTTCGAGTCTAACGGTGCTGGTGAAAAAATTTAACTCGCATTGAGCAGGAAGATACGGGCTGTCATCGTGTTTAGCGTTTTTAAAAAAGTCTCCGTTTTGAACGTACTTTTTATCGTTTTGTTCATAAAAATATTTCTAGTAAGACGCTGCTATCGAAAAATTTTAACTCGCGGTGAGCGGGTAGATACGGGTTGTCGTTGTGTTTAGCGTTTTTTAAAAAGTGTCCGTTTCGAATGTAGTTAGTTTCATTTTGTTGACAAAAATATTTTGAGTTTAACGATGCTGGCGAAAAAATTTAACTCGCAGCGAGTAGGAAGATATGGGCTGTCGTTGTGTTTAGCGTTTTTTAAAAAGTGTCTGTTTCGAACATATTTTTTTTCGTTTTGTACATAAAATTATTTCGAGTAAGACGCTGCCATCGGAAAAATTTAACTCGCGGCGAGCGGAAAGATACGGGATGTCGTTGTGTTTAGCATTTTTCAAAAAGTGTCCGTTTTGAATGTAGTTAGTTTCGTTTTGTTCACAAAAATATTTCGAGTTTAACAGTGTAGTCGGGTGCAATTTAACTCGGAGTGAGGAGGAAGACACAGGCGGTCGAAGTGTTTGGGTGGAGTTTTTATTTTAATTGAGGAAATTGACGTTTAACCCCCTGTAGTTCGGAGAGGTTTTTGTAAGCTGGCCATAGTTAGGGGGGGGGTTTGCAATTTTTGAATGGAAATTTGGGCTTTTGTCGTTTTGGGCATTTTTTGGGTGGGGGTGGGGTCTTAACGACCAATTTTGGCGAGGATTTTAGTATATAGATAAAAAATAAATAAATAACATTAGATAAGATGTCTCATTAAATGCCAAGTGTCCATTCTTCAATTTTAAGGGTTGATTTAGACTACTTAATGACATCATTGTTGTTGTCATTTCTTTTTACAGATTATTATTTAATTATTTATTATTATAGATTATAGATAAATTAATAGTCGGTAATAGGAAGTAGGCTGTATTGTTGCAACGTTGCATATCAAACCACCAAAACCATGACAGCTGGCAAGGACGTTCGTTTTAGGAGAATGTCATCGTATAGCTATGTTGACGTGTTAGATACATCTTTTAGTGAGAGTGCTTAAAAGCAATAATGCTAAGAAGGCAGATAATCATGTAGCAGCTGCTGCAGTAGCTTTAGAAATTGTAGATGGACAAGAGGGTAAAATTGGAAAGAAGAAGGAAAAAGGGAAGGCAAATTGACTCAGCTTTACTGGGTTTTAAGGTTACCAGCAACTGAATAATATGATAGGTGAGATTCAACGTATAGACGATTAGAGCAATGGGAGTGGAGTATGTCACATGCCCCGTTACACCCCAAGTGACTTAGTCCTCCACTCCCCAATCAAGTCACTTTTGTAAGTCTCCCCCATGTCAGTCGCATAGGCGACGGAGGTTACCATTTTTTTTTTTTTGCTTTTTTTTTTCAAGGGAATACATTATTAAATATAATAAAATATTATTTTAACACACTAACTAACACACTAACTGACATAGGTCACCACTCCCCACTTTTTCTGACTCAGCAAATCACGCCTGACATGCCAAGTGACCTCAGTCACCACTCCCAGTGCTCTTAGCCCAACCTGCTGCTGAGTTTATATTTTATTTTATTGTTATTATTATTATTATTATTTTTTTTTTGCATATGTGGACATTTCTGTTTTGCGCAAAGCTTCTTTAGATACTCCCTCTGTCCCCTCATTTTGCATTCAAATATAGTGATTGATGCAGGATTATGTGGGTTTGGGAATGGACTAATTAATATTGGGCTGTATGATTATTTTCAAGACATTATATATGGACTTAATTTTGTGCGAACGGGAGTGGGCTAAACAAGAGGCGGATTAAATTGTTAGGCCAAGCAACAAATTGGGTCTAAGTAACATATTGAAAATAAAGCATTTGGGTTTACACGTAAGTCGGTTAGCAACTATTGTTCAAGAGCAAGGATTAAATTCGAGGCATATTGCACGTGGGAAGCTTTAGCAAAACAATCAGAATAATAGTTAGAGTCTTATCTTTAGTTTTAAATTTTAAATTCATGTCCTTATCTTTAATTTTTAGTTTATCTTTATCTTTAGTGTATTTACTATATATATACGTATAGAATCTCGACGGAGTTTTCAGTTGAGATATATTAAGTTTGAGTTGATAAACTTTATAGCCGAGAAGGCTTGATTTCTTTTAACAATTATATTTTTAGTGTGTAATATTTAATTATATTCTGCTTTACTTTTTGGTATTAGTGAGTAATATCCAATACTAGCTATCTTGCTCTTTCCATTTAGCCATCGATCCCTAAAACCACATCAGTGATGTTTGGGTATGGCCCAGTTGCATAGAGTTTTCTTGTATAGCTTGTACAGACCTTTTAATCCGATATATATATATATATATAGGATCAAGGGGGAAGTAACCAATCGGGGGAAGCGGGGGGAAGCAAATTTTTTTTCTTCATTTTTTAAAAAAACTTTGTTCACGAACATTATAGATTGGATAAAAATATGAATATTTATTAAAGATCTTTGTGATAAATATTTTTATTTTGGTGGAAAAACGCTCAAAGAAGTAATATATAACAATTATCGTGTTTTTCGAGCGTATGTTGAAGTTTTAGATATTAGACTTTAGATATTAGGGTTTAGATATTAGGTTTTATAGGGTTTAGATATTAGGGTTTAGAAATTTAGGGTTTAGGGTTTTGATTTAGGGTTATTTAGGATTTAGATTGAGTTTTTAACACGAACGGTTTAGAGTTTAGGGTTTAGGGTTCGGGGTTTTGGGTTTAGGGACTAAACCCAAAACACCAAACCCTAAACCCTAAACCCTAAACTCTAAATCGGGTTAAATTTTATTTCACAAAACATGAAAAAAAACGTTAACATTCTTCACGATCAATATTATCTTGAATGTTATTTTTGTCGATCGTTTTTTGGCCTAAATAATAACATTCGTCACGAAGTGTCATTTTTAAATTTTCATATTTTCGTGTGATCTTGATGCCTGAAAAAAATTCCAAAAATGACGAAAAAAAATTTTGTTTCTCTCCGCTTCCCCCCGATTGGTTACTTCCTCATTGATCCTGCCCCTATATATATATATATATATATATATATATATATATATATATATATATATATATATATATATAGTTTACATGTTGAAGTTTAATTGAATATATTCTTGCTGATCCGATTTTGCCGAAATTCTTAGAGTTGAGCTTCTTTTATCGATTGTATATCCTTAGAAACGGTCTGTTCCGGCTAGGCAATGTATATCAGAGTTAAAAATACGTGTCTTCCAAGTAACAAAATAGTCATAACATTATATCATTCCTTAGAAAATACTTCTTACATATGGTTAAGTGATTTCTAAACTCCTATAAAATTTCAATATTCAAGCTGGATTCCAAAGCTATCTTCTGCTCGATTCGCTAGACAACTACCTACACATTTTGACGGTTACCTCTACAATACAGAGTCAATAACCGAGTTCACATAACTAAGGGGTTTTTGGTCTAACGGTATCAAGGAAATTCATCAACTTTAAAGTTGCGAGTTCGAGTTCCGTCGTGAACAAAAAGGTGTGTTCGTTTGGTGCTAAACAAAATAAAAATTTGAATTGACATAACCACATTCACTTATATCAGGTAAAAATATCGAGAATCATGTTAAGTAATTTTTTTTACCTTGTTACCTTATGATTAATTGGATGCACAATTAACGCAACATCTCGTATTCTACTTTTACACATTTTATCATCATGTTTAAGGTTTTAAATGGGTATAGATAAGTTTAAACAATTTTAAATGGGTATAGAAAGTTGAAGCAAAATTACAAAGTCAAATAGATGTCTTAATTATAAGTTAGCTTTTATTATTAAAAGAACTAGTCTGAACCAGACCAAGGAATACAAGCAGTCATAATGTTTATTAAATCAGATTTATACAGTTTGGTCATCATTGAACTCTTTTGTGTTCTAGAGAATTTTAAAAATGTATGGTTCTCAGTGGAACTCTTTTCTTTTGTTGGCCTTCATTTGGCTCTTCTTCCTTTTTTAGCATTTGCTTTTAGCAATTTCTCTTTCTTGGCCCGAATTTAGATTTTTTTGCTGCCTCAGTGGTCCATGCTTCTTATGCCATATGGTAGTGGCTATAAGTTTTGCACTCGTTTCACAATTTTTGGCTTTTTAATTTAAACGAGTAATCCGATCTCGAAATTGAGAGTAGTTCTTCGTTAGTTTTAAGATTAAGTTAGATAAAAAGACACAAGTTTGACTAAGAATTTATACTTCAAAAATTAAATTTGACTTTAACGATTTAAACTTAATCAATTAGTCATCTCCCACCCCACACTTAGAAAGCTATTAGAAAGCTACAATGTCCACATTGCATGAACTAAAATAAAAATAAAAATGAAAGTAAGTGTATGTGAGAAAAAGTGATTCTCCCCTTTTTCGAGGCTTTAAACATAGAAGCATCTTTAATTTCTTCTCAACATGTTCGTCCTTCAATCATCATCGCAAATACATATATGATAATAAACCAAGCAAATATAGAAAGGTTCTTATACATACGAAAATTAAACATAGTTAAAGTTATTACAGACCAGAGTGTAAATAATAATAATAATAATGTTTTTAAAACATAACTTACCCAAATCATCACATGAGTCTCAACATTCCCTACTCCTCATTATCATCATCACTATTAACGGCAGGCTGGATCTGGGCTAGAGCATAGGTGCGGTAATAACGCGCTAGTGGATAGGCAACATCTGGAGCGTAATATGGTGGCGGCTCATAGTACGTGGCCTCAAAGGGATCGGTACTCGGATAGTGGCTATAAAACCTCTCATTATTATGAACTCCCCGCTGAACCGAATAATCAATACGCCCCAGCTCATATGTGAACTCCCTCCTAAATGCATCAAACTCAGTCCTATCCTCCTGGCGTTTAGCCAGTAACTCTTGGTGATGTTCCCCCATCATAGTAGACATCTGACCCTTTTAGTGTTCAGGGCAGTCATCATCTCAATTACCCTAGATAGGTCATCTGCTCCACCGTGGGCACCTCTGCTACTACCCCTAGATCGGCTACTTGACGCCTCAGTGTGAGGTGTCTCATGTGGCTCATACGGAGTAAAACTCTCACTTGCTCCTCTCTTAACAACCTTAGCACTCATCCAGATCCTGGCATTCACCTCACCAACCTCAGACATTAGCGGCTGTAACCCAATAGTAGGAACCCCCAAAGCTCTAGCAATCATGGTCATAAAATGACCACCACATACAGCACTCACCTGAGTCCTACCCCTCGCTGAGCTACTCAAGTAATCGGTCACACTGATGTTAAAGTGAAGGGGTATAAAATACTATTAATTTTTACAAGGAAATACTATTAAATATGATACAATTTTACACAAGATATTTATTTATTTATAGGATGGATATACCTAAACCTTGCTACAACACTTATAGGCAGTGTACCTAATCGTACAGTAGTGTAGTTTTTAGTAAGTCCGGTTCGTTCCACAGGGAGACTTAGCCAAGTTTAACGCTATATTTTTAACTTATAATTGTAAAAATACAAAAATATATATAAGTAGTATTATTATTATAAAAGGGGTTTTTACCGTTTAATGACCGGTTTGTCAATTTTAAAACTTTAGTCGCAGTTAAAACCTAATGTAAACTATTAAAAATAAATATAATAATTAAAGCGTAAATTAAATAACGATAATGAAATTGCGATAAATAAAAGTGCGATAAAATAAAATTGCGATAATTAAAGAGTACGATAATTAAAAGTGCAATTAAATACAATGACAGTAAATAAAAGTGCGATAATTAAAAGTGCAATTAAATATGAAATAAAGGAATTATGCTTATTTAAACTTCCGTAATCATGATGTTCGATGCATTGTTTTTAGTTTATTCCCATGGTTTAATTGTCCTTTGTCCTGGATTATTTGATATGTCCATATGGATTTGTCCATAATAGTCCATCAGTCATAATCATAAGTGCGGAAATCTTCGTCAAATTATTCTTATTCCCGAAGTCAAATATTCCAACTAATTGGGGATTCGAATTGTAACAAGGTCTTAATACTTTGTTTAATGAATACACCAGGTTATCGACTGCGTGTAGACAAAGGTTTTATTACTTTGTTAACAATTACATCAATTACTCTTGAATGTAATCCACCAATATTTTAACTAATCCATTAGCTATTAATCCAGTCCCGTGTCCGGTAAAATGAACAATTATTGGTATTTATAGATATCCCGCCCACCGTACCCAGTCAAGCGTATGTGATTATATATAAATACGTCAAATTATAAGTCTATATATTAAATCAACGAGGTATCATTTAGTTAATATAAAACCCATTAATAGCCCATAGTCTAATTTCTACAAGTGTCGTTCTTTTATCCAAACCCCAATTATGGTCCAAAGTCCAATTATCCAATTTTAATATTTAGCCCAACATCACGATTACTTCGGCATTAAATAAGCATAATAATAACTTAGCTACGAGAAATTAATTTAAAAAGGTTGAACATAACTTACAATGATTAATAATAGCGTGGCGTTACACGGACAGAATTTCGACTTACACCCTTACAACATTCGCTAACATACCCTTATTATTAGAATTTAAAATTAAAATTAAAATAAAAATATATATATATATATATATATATATATATATATATATATATATATATATATATATATATATATATGTATGTATATATATGTATATATGTATACGAGTGAGAGATAGATGAAAGATGCATATATGATCAACCAAAACCGCGAATTTATAGGCATGTGGCCAGCTACCTATTGCCATGCGATCGCATGGATTTAACACTTCCAGGCCATGCGATCGCATGGCCTGCTTTTCCAGCTCACAGGTCTTTGTTTGTTTATTTGCTGACGTTTTAATAAATAAATATAATATATAAATAATTTTAAGAATTATTTAAATATTATATTATATTTATGTGCATAGTTGACTTGTAATTTTTAGTCCGTTGCGTCGAGCGTTGAGAGTTGACTCTGGTCCCGGTTCCAGATTTTCGAACGTCCTTGCGATAATTTAATATCTTGTATTTTGCGTTTTGCGTCTTGTACTCTTGTAATTTTGAGACGTTTCTCATCAATAATTTGAACCACTTTAATTGTACTTTGTACTTTTGAGCTTTTTGGTCATTTGCGTTTTCAATTCGTCGAATCTGTCGTTTGTCTTCACCTTTTATTATTTAAACGAATATCATTTGTAAATTGAACAATTGCAACTAAAAGCTTGTCTTTCTTGAGGGATAATGCTATGAAATATATGTTCGTTTTTAGCATTATCAAATATTCCCACACTTGAGCGTTGCTTGTCCTCAAGCAATATAGTCTTGAAATAAAAATACTAGAATCACTTCTTTATTCTTCACACTTTGTACATAAGTGATTTCTATACGGCGGTATGAACAATGGTAGTAACATTGTAGTTTACAGTCCCACATGACTATGAAAATTTAGACCATTTAGGAAATTGGATCTTTATGAAAACATTTGATCTTCTGAAAATTCAATCTAGCTTTTACCCTAGATAAGTTTTCCGGAATAACCCTTCACCGATGTTTGCAAAATGTTTTTGTGGGTTTGGTGGGTTTCAGATTTGAAAATTTTAGCTCAAAACTTATGGTTTTGTGTCACCAACTTGCTAACCTTGTATTGGGAAAGCAACACGTCCAGTATACTTGATCCGTATATTACCTTTCGATAAACTACCATCCGGTTGTAAAGGAAAGCGTTGAACAAGCAACTGTTAAGGCAATGTCCCTTGACATACTTTTAATTATGGTCTATAACGTGTCGGATGCAATTACTATCCTTTGTAGGAGCAATAGTAAAGCTCACCCTATAATTTTTCGGTCTGGCACAAGGTCCTGTCTTCGACCATGCTATGCAACCACCGTTCTTACGGTTGACACCCGATTTGGTTCAGGTGACCTAATGAATTCCAGGTAAATTCCTAGGATTTTACGTTTAATGGTAATGAACACATTAAAAATGGGTTTTTCAGAAAACAAATCGGTTTGTAATTTTGATCAAAATATTTTCTCGTTCAAGCTCGAGTTTAGATATCATCGAATTCCATGAGTTTGTAATTCTCAATCTTTAAAGTCAATCTCAAGGATTGAGTAATATCAGTCTTAAAAGCTGATTTTTAATCTTTAAGGAGATTATCCTTTTTGGGGGTCTGATTCATTAGTCTTATCAAGCTAATTTGCATGGCGCCCTCCCCATTTTACGAGACATATCCTCTCATGGTTAGGATAAGTCTGACCACTTGGCGACCCTGTTTGATGCTGAGGTCCGTGGATTTCCAGCTGATTTTAGAGAAAACTTTTCAAGGTTTTTCGTAGACTCTACAACTGGTCTGGACGACAACTTCCTGACCTAAATCAAGAAGCACGTGTCTTTTTCGGAAGACTTTACTTCCTTTTAATGATGGAATTGATTCATCGTGTAGATTCATCTTTCTTTCAAATATCTTACAATTTACCGGGTAAAACGGTTAATTTTGTCCAAAACAAAAGTATCCTCAGTTATTTGTACAAAAATATGTGATATATGTTTTTAAATAACTTGGTAAATTTTTCCCTCACTTGGTTTTTATTTTCCTTTTTATTGCCTTTTTATTGTCCTCTATTCCATTTTAAATGAATTCTAACATTTTGGGTTGTTTCTCAATTTATGTCCTTTCCGAGGTAACAATAATTTCGGTGTTAACACCTAGTTTTATCGTTCATAAATATGTATAAACATGATTTTGAGTTCATTTAATTTGAAAATTTTGAAAATTTTTACTAGAATTGGGTAGTCAGTATATAAGACTAGGGCTGTTCTTTATTATCAGAGAGCGCTAGATTCTAATACAACTACTGCGTTACTAGCATTTTTAATGGTAACCAAGTGTATAAGTTAAAATTTTAAAAATCCTAAATAATTTAACCTCTTCCCACACTTAAGATCTTGCAATGCCCTCATTTGCAAGAAATCAGTAACAATTTAAATTATTGAGGGTGATTAGCGTAGAAAAATGATTAAATTTTACCAAAGTTTCCAAACATATTGGCGTTTGTTTGTTGAATGATAAATGGTGCACATCAATTGTTCATTCCGTCTAAATTAGTAGCTTTTGCTGAACTTAATGCCAGTCTTTGAAAATGCGCTGTTTTAACCTGTTGTGTACAATTGACAATATACATACATACAAATATAAACATGCATGGTAATTTAAAATGGGACTTTAAATCCCACTTTCAAATCGAATATGAAATATTAGTACCAAATAATAAAAATATTAAATACATTAATGTATCACAATATCATATGTTTAAACATAAATAAATAGAAATAATAAAAAGATAAAAATCATAGAAATCACCAATAGGAACTATATCAATCTGGATAGGGGTTCCAGTTCATGTCGTCGTCCGGGTTCCATGGTTGGTGATAGGTGTACTGGTAGGCCTGGTTAGGATCGTAGAGAGTATATGATGGTCTCATCTCGAGCTGGTGTGGAGGATAGTAAGCAGGTCGGGTCAGAACGTAGTGATCCTGAGGTGACAGCCGGCTCATAATTTATCGCTGATGATAGTCCCATCTATCATGCTGTCGTTGCCTGGAATGCACGTAATCATTCCGGGCTTGCCACTGCTCCATCCGATGAAATCTCTCTGCGTTTGTCATATCTACCTCATCTACACGCTGGTAGACGTCAGCCATAGCTTTCCTAATGACATCCCTAATGTCATTCGCTTCCTCCATTTCCTCATCTGAAACTCTCTCTACCTGAGGATGACTACCTTCATAGGGTACTGCCTGGTTGCGTCTGCTCTTTAATACCTTAGCACCCTGATAGACCTTCAATCTTAAAGGCTCAACCTATTCCTTACATTCCAAAAGTAGACCCCCTTGGTCCCTATCTACACCCAAATACTCTCCAATGAGAGTAACAAAAATACCTCCTCCTATAATCCCCCCTTCCTGTATTCCTTCCACCATTTTTGATAAATAAAAACCAACACAGTAGGGGATATTAACAAAGCTTCTTGGGTCTCGAATACACTTTAGGTAAAATAAATCATGTAAGGTCATTTTCTCTTTATTGTGACCTCTCTGTGTAATCGAGTTAGCCAGAAATCTATGAATTATACGAAGCTCGGCTTTGTTAATATGTAAGTAGGAGTGTTTTTATCCCAATATAAAAACATTATAGTTTGACATACGCCTCCAGACGGCGTTCGCGTCAAAATTCCTATCTACCCTTTCACCACGATAAATCAAATTCATACAATTGGATAGTAGTAATTAACTAGGAGTATATATCTGCAAAGCCCTGGCCATGTCCAGCATGGACATCCTGTACATCCTACGGCCAAGTATAAACCTAAGAAAACTTCTATCATCTAACCTATCTACATCTACATTTAATGCTATAGTACTCATCAGCTCAACACACCATTCCTTATATACAGGTCTACGAATGGTGAATAGACGTTCCCAATCGGTAAAAGAAGAACTGCCATACCTTTGGATCAGATGCTCCCTAACTGAGTTAGCTAGTTGGACCCTTTCCAAAGGATCCCAATCAATTACCCTAGGCACTTCTACATTTTTCTGTATTAGTTTGAATTTGTTACTTTGATATGATGGGTAATCTCTCCAGCTTCTATCGAATCTCAGATTAGGATGCAACGTGTGTTCAGGAATCATTGGGTATTCTACTGGTGGATGTATCGGAAATACTATAAAGGCATCAACAAATTGTAGCGGATCATAATAAGGTACGTGCTGATCAGGTTGTTGTTGTGGTTCCTGTTGTTGTTCCGGTTCAGGTTCATATTGCATTTCTGGTTCAGGTTCTGGAGCAGGTCGTCTAGATGATGATGAAGCACCATCAGTATCTGTAAATCTCTGCAAAACACATTAAACACAAAATTTGTGCATCCAAATATGCATTAGTGTTAGCAAAATGACAACTTGAAACAATTAAATTAACATGTTCAATCAAAATTAAACTTATACATATTTTCACAATTTTTACAATTCTACACTTTTTCAAATAAGTATAAATGAAAATGTATACAAAGTTCATAAGCATTTAACTCAAATAACATGTCAAAATAGTCATTACTAGCAATTAAACAAGTCTCAAATGGTAATTATATCAAATTAATCAAGTTCATGAATTTTGGACCTAAAAAGTCCACTTTAATTCTCAAAATTCATGTTTAGGATCAAAGTTTGGATTATTTAGCTACCTAAACATGTTACACTACTTAATTTAGCAATAATTCATGACAAAAATCAGCCATAACCTATTTATATCAAAAAGTCCCAAATTGCTCAAGAACACAAACCCTAGATTCCTAAAATTTTTGAAGTTTTTGGCTTCAAATCATGTTAAATAGCATCAATCTAGGTTATACATGCATAAAATACTAACAATTTAACTCTAATTACACTAGAAACTAACAAAATCAAATTAGGTAAAATATAGCTCAAGAACACTACAAATTAAATTTAAAGAGATTTAGGGGTGAAATTGTTACCCTTCTTGATAAACTCCTTATCAAATTCATGTTTAGAGCGGATTGTAGCGAGAAATTTGGTGAAAAAATGATGAAATTTGAGAGGTTTTGGGGTATTTTCGCGTATGTGTGTGTGGAGTGGTGCAGAGCAGAACTCGCTGAGAGTTTTGTACCTGGCCGGATTTTTCTATCCATGCGATCGCATGGAATTGCAGTTCAAAACCCATGCGATCGCATGGGTCTATATATATATATATATATATATATATATATATATATATATATATATATATATATATATATATATATATATATATATATATATATATATATATATATATATATATATATATTATATATTTTATATTTTTTATAAAACCTTTACTAATAAAACATATATATTAACAATTTAAATTTTGTTTTTAGGATGAGGGCGTTTCGGATCGTTGTCCTAGTCCGTCCCTCGACAAAATTTTTAAATGTTTCATTTTTAAGCGCAGTTTTAAAAGTAAAGATTTTTGAGTTTTTTAAATGTTTTTGGCATACTTTAATTCAATAAGATTAAAAATAATGATAATAAAAATTCTCGTCCCTCCCTTGAGTAGTGCAATTTCGGTTCAACGACCTAGTTTTCAACTCACGACGAATTTTAAAAATCATATTTTTAACTTAACGAAATAAAGTAAATTTTTGTTTTTAAATTCACACCAAACTTAAATTTAAAATGCATAAAATTAAAAATTCTTATTATTAAAATTTTAAAAATTCACGCCAAACTTATATTATATTTTTGTTTTTATACATACAAACTTATATTAAAAATATTAATTTTTTAAATATTTACAAACTTAAATATATATTGATTTAAAAAGTTTACAATAATAATTTAATATTAATATATTAATTTTAAAAACAAAGTAAAAATAAAAATTAAAAATCTTTTTGGTCTTTTATCCCACTTTAATCAATCAAATATTATCAAAAATATACGCCCCTCTTTTCGGTAAAGTAATTTTGGCTATATTACCTAGTTTTACTCCTGACGAATTTCTAAAATATTTTGAGTTGATTGATTAAAGATATTTATACCTTAAGAATAAACGGTAAATTTCGCAGTGATGTAATAAATTTTTGTATGACATCGATAATTTCAGTCGCAAAACCTAATTTTATTTAGTATCAATTTAATACTTTATAGCGAACAATTTAGCGTTTATTATCAAAAGGCTAAAAGCAATAAAATAAAATAAAAACTGTACATACTTACCTGTGAGATAGAATTCTCGGTGACCTGCTTTAGCCCACTCATAAGATAGTCGGACTAATTGGTTTTCCATAGCTACATAGGCATAACCTCGAGCATTCAACGATTTTTCTTCGAAACATATGAATGGCCCTTCTCTGCATAAAGTAACGAACTCGGTATTGGAATATGTCTGATTCGTCGAGCATTTTCCTTCGTGTGACCATTTTCCGCATTTGTGATATCTTTCAAGGTGTCGTGCTCTTCTTTTCGCTGCGGATTTTGATTTTCCTTTACCAAAATGTAACTTATTATGATCTTTTCTGAGTTCTTTTCTTACTCCGTCCAATTTAGCTCTTATTACTGATATCAGGTCACTCGGAAGTGTGTCATTATTACGTTTAGTGATCAAAGCGTGTAGCATTAGACCATGGTTTAGTTCACAGGAATTCTTCATCTCGTAAAACCTAAAAAAATAAAAATTCAGAATGGGGGGAGAAGACTAGTTCTTTAGGGTCTGCTAGAGAAAGACCATTCGGATTCCATTCTCAAGAACTACACGAAAACAAAATATCTAACTCTAACAGAAATAACTATTACCCTAAAAAGATTCGAACCTCCCCACACTTAGTTAGATGTGGTGTTAAAATTGTGATTAACGTTATTTTCAATTGTATCATCAACAATTTGTATATCTCTGACTTTTGCTTCAATCCATTTGTTGATTTCCTCCGTAACTTTCATAAATTCAACTAACATTACCTTTTCTTTTGGCGATAAATTGGATACTAATCGGTTACATAACTTAAAGTTTCCCTTAATCTTAGCATCGTGAATCTGTTTATAAAGTTTTTTCGTTGAACTGTTAAAAACGGGTTCATCTAATTTCGTATCATCAACGGGGTTCTTTGTGATCGGATCATCATTAAGTGTTTCTTCATCTTCCCCACACTTATGCATTTTTATTGGTTTAACAGTTTTAGTTGGTAGAGATCTAAACTTTCAGTTCACAAAGGTGACCGATTTATCACCATCCCTAAGTGTCATTCTACCTTCTCTTACATCGATGAATGCCTCGGTGGTTGCTAAAAATGGGCGACCTAAAATTAGAGGAATATCAAAGTTTTCCTCCATATTAATCACTATGAAGTTTGCAACAAAGGTCAAACTTCCCACGTTAACAAGTAAATTATTTGCTATTCCAACAGGGTGTTTAATGGTTAGGTCAAATGATTGAACACCTATTCTGGTTGGTTTTAATTTACCCATACCTAATCTTTTGTATAAGGAAAGAGGCATAATATTTGCACTTGCTCCTAAATCTGTGAGTCCATTATATACAGCACCATCATTAAGCAAGCAAGAAATGATAAATTCACCCGGGTCTCCTACTTTAGTAAGTCGAGTTGGTTTGTTAACCTTTTTCGGGTGTTCTTTTCTTGGTTCTTTCACTTCTATGTGAACTTCTTTTTCTTCATTTCTTAAAATGGGAGGTTTGTATAAGAATTCTTCTTCATCACTCCAATTTGAATCCTCCCTATTTTTCAATTTTGATTTTTCATATGTTGTTGATAACATATTTATGTTTTCATTTTAAAGGTTTTCTTGGGTGGTGAAATTATGATTGACTTCATTGTCAACTTCCATCGGATCATGTATGTAATGTTTAACTCTGTGACCATTAACTTTAAATTCAATCCCATTTGAATTTATTAACTCTATTGTTCCGTACGGGAAAACTCTTTTGACTATGAATGGTCCAGACCATCTTGATTTCAATTTTTCAAGAAATAGCTTGAATCGTGAATTGAAAAGAAGAACTCTGTCTCCTTCTTTAAATTCTTTTGAACTTCTGATTCTTTTATCATGCCATTTCTTCGTTCTCTCTTTATAGATTAACGAATTTTCATATGCTTCATGTCTTAATTCTTCTAATTCGTTTAGTTGACTTAATCGTAGACGTCCGGCTTCATGTAAATCAAGATTACATGTCTTCAAAGCCCAAAATGCTTTGTGTTCAATTTCTACTGGAAGATGACATGCTTTTCTGTAAACGAGTTTAAAAGGTGTGGTTCCAATTGAAGTTTTGTAGGCTGTTCTAAAAGCCCAGAGTGCATCCTCCAATTTCATGGACCATTCCTTCGGATTTGATCCTACGGTTTTCTCTAGAATACGTTTTAATGCTCGGTTGGTATTTTTAACTTGTCCACTTGTCTGTGGATGATAAGCAGTGGAGATTTTATGAGTTACTCCATATCTTTTGAGAACTTTCTCAAGTTGATTATTACAAAAATGAGTACCCCGATCACTTATTAAAGCTTTCGGTGTCCCAAACCTAGCAAAAAGACGTTTTAAGAAGTTGACTATAACTCGTGCATCGTTAGTCGGGAGAGCTTGTGCTTCCGCCCATTTAGATACATAATCAATGGCAACGAGAATGTAGAGATTATTATGAGATTTTGAAAATGGACCCATAAAGTCAATACCCCAAATGTCAAATACTTCACATACTTGAATGACATTTTGTGGCATTTCATCACGTTGACTTATTTTTCCGGCCCTTTGACAAGCATCACAGGATTTGCAAATAAGGTGTGTGTCTTTGAAAATTGTAGGCCAATAGAATCCAGCATCGTAAACTTTTCTTGCTATGAGTTGAGGCCCATAATGCCCTCCTGTTGGTCCTGTGTGACAATGGTTTAAGATTTTACTAGCTTCATCTCCGAATATACATCGGCGTATTATTCCATCGGGACAACTTTTAAACAAATGTGGATCTTCCCAGAAATAGTGTTTTATATCACTAAAGAATTTCTTTCGTTTTTGGTACGATAATCCTTTTTCAAGGAATCCACATACTAAGTAGTTTGCATAGTCTGCAAACCATGAAATTTCATTACAATCTATCTTCAATAGATATTCATCAGGAAAGTGGTCTTGTATTGCCGATTCATTTAGAACTTCTAATTCAGAATTTTCAAGACGAGAAAGACGAGAAAGTGGTCTTGTTTAGCGTTTTTTAAAAAGTGTCCGTTTCGAACATATTTTTTTTCATTTTGTACATAAAATTATTTCGAGTAAGACGCTGCCGTCAGAAAAATTTAACTCGCGGCGAGCGGAAAGATACGGGATGTCGTTGTGTTTAGCATTTTTCAAAAAGTGTCCGTTTTGAATGTAGTTAGTTTCTTTTTGTTCACAAAAATATTTCTAGTTTAACGGTGTAGTCGGGTGCAATTTAACTCGGAGCGAGGAGGAAGACACAGGCTGTCGAAGTGTTTGGGTGGAGTTTTTATTTTAATTGAGGAAATTGACGTTTAACCCCCTGTAGTTCGGAGAGGTTTTTGTAAGCTGACTATAGTTAAGAGGGGGGGGGGGGGGGGTTTGCAATTTTTGAATGGAAATTTGGGCTTTTGTTGTTTTGGGCATTTTTTGGGTGGGTGTGGGGTCCTAACGACCAAATTTGGCAAGGATTTTAGAATATAGGTAAATAAATAAATAACATTAGATTAGATGTCTCATTAAATGTCAGGTGTTCATTCTTCAATTTTAAGGCTTGATTTAGACTACTTAATGACATCATTGTTGTTGTCATTTCTTTTAAAAGATTATTATTTAATTATTTATTATTATAGATTATAGATAAATTAATAGTCGGTAAATAGGAAGTAGGCTGTATTGTTGCAATGTTGCATATCAAACCACCAAAACCATGACAGCTGGCAAGGACGTTCGTTTTAGGAGAATGTCATCTTATAGCTATGTTGACGTGTCAGATACATCTTTTAGTGAGAGTGCTTAAAAGCAATAATGCTAAGAAGGCAGATAATCATGTAGCAGCTGCTGCAGTAGCTTTAGAAATTGTAGATGGACAAGAGGGTAAAATTGGAAAGAAGAATGAAAAAAGGGAAGGCAAATTGACTCAGCTCTACTGGGTTTTAAGGTTACCAGCAACTGAATAATATGATAGGTGAGATTCAACGTATAGACGATTAGCCCAACCTGCTGCTGAGTTTATATTTTATTTTATTGTTATTATTATTATTATTATTAATTTTTTTTTTTTGCATATGTGGACATTACTGTTTTGCGCAAAGCTTCTTTAGATACTCCCTAGGTCCCCTCATTTTGCATTCAAATATAGTGATTGATGCAGGATTAGGTGGGTTTGGGAATGGACTAATTAATATTGGGCTGTATGATTATTTTCAAGACATTATATATGGACTTGATTTTATGCGAACAGGAGTGGGCTAAACAAGAGGCGGATTAAATTGTTAGGCCAAGCAACAAATTGGGTCTAAGTAACATATTGAAAATAAAGCATTTGGGTTTACACGTAAGTCGGTTAGCAACTATTGTTCAAGAGCAAGGATTAAATTCGAGGCATATTGCACATGGGAAGCTTTAGCAAAACAATCAGAATAATAGTTAGAGTCTTATCTTTAGTTTTAAGTTTTAAATTCATGTCCTTATCTTTAATTTTTAGTTTATCTTTATCTTTAGTATATTTACTATATATATACGTATAGAATCTCGACGGAGTTTTCAGTTGAGATATTTAAGTTTGAGTTGATAAACTTTATAGCCGAGAAGGCTTGATTTCTTTTAACAATTATATTTTTAGTGTGTAATATCCAATTATATTCTGCTTTACTTTTTGGTATTAGTGAGTAATATCCAATACTAGCTATCTTGCTCTTTCCATTTAGCCATCGATCCCTAAAACCACATCAGTGATGTTTGGGTATGGCCCAGTTGCATAGAGTTTTCTTGTATAGCTTGTACAGACCTTTTAATTCGATATATATATATATATATATATATATATATATATATATATATATATATATATATATATATATATATATATATATATATATATATATATATATATATATATATATATATATATATATATATATATAGGATCAAGGGGGAAGTAACCAATCGGGGGAAGCGGGGGGAAGCAAATTTTTTTTCTTCGTTTTTTGAAAAAACTTTGTTCACGAACATTATAGATTGGATAAAAATATGAATATTTATTAAAGATCTTTGTGATAAATATTTTTATTTTGGTGGAAAAACGCTCAAAGAAGTAATATATAACAATTATCGTATTTTTCGAGCGTATGTTGAGGTTTTAGTTATTAGGCTTTAGATATTAGGGTTTATAGGGTTTAGATATTAGGGTTTAGAAATTTAGGGTTTAGGGTTTAGATTTAGAGTTATTTAGGATTTAGATTGAGTTTTTAACACGAACGGTTTAGAGTTTAGGGTTTAGGGTTCGGGGTTTTGGGTTTAGGGACTAAACCCAAAACACCAAAACCTAAACCCTAAACCCTAAACTCTAAATCGGGCTAAATTTTAAATTTTACTTCACAAAACATGAAAAAAAACGTTAAAATTCTTCACGATCAATATTATTTTGAATGTTATTTTTGTCGATCGTTTTTTGGCCTAAATAATAACATTCGTCACGAAGTGTCTTTTTTAAATTTTCATATTTTCGTGTGATCTTGATGCATGAAAAAAAATTCCAAAAATGACGAATTTTTTTTTGTTTCTCTCCGCTTCCCCCCGATTGGTTACTTCCTCATTGATCCTGCCCCTATATATATATATATATATATATATATATATATATATATATATATATATATATATATATATATATATATATATATATATATATATATATATATATATATATATATATAGTTTAGATGTTGAAGTTTAATTGAATATATTCTTGCTGATCCGATTTTGCCGAAATTCTTAGAGTTGAGCTTCTTTTATCGATTGTATATCCTTAGAAACGGTCTGTTCCGGCTAGGCAATGTATATCAGAGTTAAAAATACGTGTCTTCCAAGTAACAAAATAGTCATAACATTATATCATTCCTTAGAAAATACTTCTTACATATGGTTAAGTGATTTCTAAACTCCTATAAAATTTCAATATTCAAGCAGGATTCCAAAGCCATCTTCTGCTCGATTCGCTAGACAACAACCTACAAATTTTGACGGTTACCTCTACAATACAGAGTCAATAACCGAGTTCACATAAATAAGGGGTTTTTGGTCTAACGGTTTCAAAGAAATTCATCAACTTTAAAGTTGCGAGTTCGAGTTCCGTCGTGAACAAAAAGGTGTGTTCGTTTGGTGCTAAACAAAATAAAAATTTGAATTGACATAACCACATTCACTTATATCAGATAAAAATATCGAGAATCATGTTAAGTAATTTTTTTTACCTTGTTACCTTATGATTAATTGGATGCACAATTAACGCAACATCTCGTATTCTACTTTTACACATTTTATCATCATGTTTAAGGTTTTAAATGGGTATAGATAAGTTTAAAAAATTTTAAATGGGTATAGAAAGTTGAAGCAAAATTACAAAGTCAAATAGATGTCTTAATTATAAGTTAGCTTTTATTATTAAAAGAACTAGTCTGAACCAGACCAAGGAATACAAGCAGTCCTAATGTTTATTAAATTAGATTTATACAGTTTGGTCATCATTGGACTCTTTTGTGTTCTAGAGAATTTTAAAAATGTATGGTTCTCATTGGAACTCTTTTCTTTTGTTGGCCTTCATTCGGCTCTTCTTCCTTTTTTAGCATTTGCTTTTAGCAATTTCTCTTTCTTTGCCCGAATTTAGATTTTTTTGCTGCCTCAGTGGTCCATGCTTCTTATGCCATATGGTAGTGGCTATAAGTTTTACACTCGTTTCACAATTTTTTAATTTAAACGAGTAATCCGATCTCGAAATTGAGAGTAGTTCTTCGTTAGTTTTATGATTAAGTTAGATAAAAAGACACAAGTTTGACTAAGAATTTATACTTCAAAAATTAAATTTGACTTTAACGATTTAAACTTAATCAATTAGTCATCTCCCACCCCACACTTAGAAAGCTGCAATGTCGACATTGCATGAACTAAAATAAAAATAAAAATGAAAGTAAGTGTATGTGAGAAAAAGTGATTCTCCCCTTTTTCGAGGCTTTAAACGTAGAAGCATCTTTAATTGCTTCTCAACCTGTTCGTCCTTCAATCATCATCGCAAATACATATATGATAATAAACCAAGAAAATATAGAAAGGTTCGTATACATACGAAAATTAAACATAGTTAAAGTTATTACAGACCAGAGTGTAAATAATAATAATAATAATGTTTTTAAAACATAACATAGCCAAATCATCACATGAGTCTCAACATTCCCTACTCCTCATTATCATCATCACTATTAACGGCAGGCTGGATCTGGGCTAGAGCATAGGCACGGTAATAACGCGCTGGTGGATAGGCAACATCTGGAGCGTAATATGGTGGCGGCTCATAGTACGTGGCCTCAAAGGGATCGGTACTCAGATAGTGGCTATAAAACCTGTAACAACCCAACCCGTAATCCATAGGATAATTTTTTTTTATACAACCCAATTACACGCCGAATAAATATGTAACCCATTTCACGAGTTTCATTTAAAGCGCACAACAATTAATCGTTTGCAAAAGGCACGAGGGCCACGAATAAAGTTTAGTACAAGTTTGACCCATTACAAATGATAGTTTACAATCCAAACGACACTTCGAGCATGGTTTGGGACTAAACTACCCATAATGTTAGGCCAACATCAAAACTCCAACAAAGCATCATCACGGGACACCTAATGCCCGATAACCCCCTTGTCCTTAACTGCGCCTGCATCTAAAAAGATAAACAACGAGAGGGTAAGCTAACGCTTAGTGAATGCAACAATTATACACATACATATATAACCTACTTACATGCAATCACATACACAATTACCTCATACACGCTAGAAATTTAAATGACATACGAACGCAAGGCATAACGCTAAATATCCAAGACCACAAGCTAGCACAACTATAACATATATAACTCGAATAATGTGAAAACACCACACAACAAACACATAGTCATGGTTAACCAATAGTACAAGGAATGGTACTTCGAATTTCCCATTGGTGTTCCCAACAACCGTTAGTGCACAACAAATTATGACACTAACCCCGGAGTGGTATCAATCGCCCGAACTTTAAACCCACCCGTCATGTGTAATGTGGTATCTAACGCCCGAACTTTAAACCCACACTACATGCCCACACACATATATGACATGGCATCGAACGCCCGAACTTAAACCCATATCATATATTGACCCGATGTGGTATCGACCGCCCGAACTTAAACCCACATCGAATCTCGTACAAGTAAATACATTATATACACATATGCATAATCATTCCACTCACCTCAAGTATCTTGTGAAAGCTAATCGAGCTTGCAACCCTTCAATGTAACGTACCTATTACATTATGCATTTATTAACATACAATCTAGTTGAATAAAATGCCAACCACTAACCCTTGAGCATTTAATGACCCGTTTGCATTAAATGACTCAACTACACCAAAACCGCCCGTTAATGGCCATGCCTCGTCATAAATCACTAAAAGCCAGTGATTAGGGTTTAACAACATCAACTAACATAAACTTGGTGTACTTCATAACCATTTCACCCGATTAGGTCAACTAGTGCTCTTTTGACTATTTGACTCATAAATCTTGTCAAACTTACACAATAACAACTCTTTCATCCTTTTAAAAGTGCATTAATGACTAACAACATCATTTAGCACTTACAACCTCAAATCACAAGACCAAACCCTAGATAATAATTATTTAGGGTTTCCTTTCAACAATCCAACCCAAAACCCACCCATTTAACCCTCAAATGGGTCACACTAGTTCCATATGAACCAAACCCTAGCTTAAACTAATTAAAACTCAAGACTTAGAGTTAGAACTTACCAAGACTATGAACGTGTAGCTAGAGATACAATGAACAACTTTAATTCTTGCTCCTAGGTTTGATTCACAACTCTTCACCTTCAAATCTCAAGATTAAACTTAGTGGGTTTTATGTTTTGGGAGGAAAATGTGAAAGAAAATGGAAAAGAAATGAGAAATGGAGGATAAGTGGCTGAGATTAAAGGCTCCAATCTGATCTATACGCAAAAAGACCAAATTACCCCTAACGCCCTATTTAAATTGGGCTGAAATTGGAGTCAGAACTGCAGAGGTGCCGCTGCGCGGCTCCTTTGTCGCGGCGCGACATAAAGAAGGAAAAACAACCCTTCTTAACTCAAGTTCTGATCTGGATTTGCTTTACATGTCGCGTCGCGGTCCCATTCCTCGCGGCGCGGCATTGGCATGTACCTGGTCACTTTGACAACAAATCATAAAACGAAGGTTCATACAACTAGCACACCTCGTTCACTATTCCTATGCACGTCTAAGCTTCGCCCTTAAGTCTCACACGACTCAACACCATCGCGACACATACATAAACACGTACACGCACGCATTCACACACACACACACACACACACACATATATATATATATATATATATATATATATATATATATATATATATATATATATATATATATACATACATACATACATATACATACATGTACTTACACAAAAACTAACATTTGGCTCACTTAATCACACAAACGAACAAGTTATAAGCGTGCTAATAATTAAGGTTGTACCTTTAAACATGCACGGGAAAACGGGGTGTTACAACTCTCCCCTACTTAAATCGGAGCGCGTCCTCGCGATCCAAGCCGCATGACACGAGGGAAGGTAAACCAACACGAATTCTTCGGGCTCCCAAGTAAACTCGGAACCTTTACTACGACGCCATTGGACCTTAAAGGTCCTCACCTCTTTGTTACGCAACATTTTTACCTTCTCGTCGAGTATAGCAATCGGCTCTTCAACGTATTCTAACTTGTTGTTTAGCTCAATTTCGTCTAAAGGCATCCATGAAGAATCATCTGCAAGACACCTACGGAGGTGGGAAACATGAAATGTGTTATGGATCCCTGCAAGTTCTTCGGGTAATTCCAAACGATACGCGACTTTACCAACACGAGCTAAAACCTTAAACGGCCCAATAAACCGAGGAGCTAACTTTCCCCGTTTTCGAAACCGAATGATACCCTTCCATGGCGAAACCTTAAGCATCACCATATCGCCTTCTTCAAATTCGATCAGTCGCCTACGTTTATCGATGTAAGACTTCTGTCTATCTTGCGCCGCCTTTAAACGAGCCCGAATCATATCGATTTTGCTATTTGTCTCCAATACCAAGTCGGTGCTCCCGACTTCCCTTTGACCCACATCACCCCAACAAATTGGGGTTCGACACCTCCTACCGTATAACATCTCATATGGTGGCATTCCAATACTAGAGTGAAAACTATTATTGTACGAGAATTCCACCAATGGCAAATGTTCGTCCCAACTACCGCCAAAATCGATAATACACGCACGTAACATATCCTCCAATGTTTGATTCGTACGTTCGGTTTGACCATCCGTTTGAGGATGATATGCCGTACTCATATTCACCCTCGTACCCATGTCTTCATGAAACTTCTTCCAAAATCGAGAAGTAAAAAGCGTGTCCCGATCTGAAACAATAGACGCGGGAACTCCATGTCTCGATATCACCTCTTTAATGAACATCTTCGTGAGTGCCTCCGACGAAATTGCTTCTTTAATAGGAAGAAACAACGCACTCTTCGTCAATCTATCGACAATCACCCAAATAGTGTCAAATTGGGTTCTTGCCATTTTCGGAAACTTGGTAATAAAATCCATGGTAATATGCTCCCACTTCCACATCGTAATTTCTAGAGGTTGCAACTTACCATACGACTTTTGGTGTTCGGCTTTAACTTGTAAACACGTGACGCATTACTCAACATACTTAACAACGTCGCGTTTCATGCCCGGCCACCAATAATCTTTCTTCAAATCATGGTACATCTTCGTCGCACCCGGATGTATGGAATACTTAGACTTGTGCGCCTCATCAAGAAGCACCTTTCGGAAATCACCCATCTTAGGCACCCACACTCTTTCTTGAAAAGACAATAAACCACGCGAACCCATCGTAATGAATTCCGATTGCCCCACAATTCGTTCCGCATGCTTGTTGTGAACGTAAGCCTCTATTTGAATCACACCAAGTTTTTCAAGAAAATCGTTAGTAATAATCATACGTAACAATCCCAATCGTAACGCCGGGTGGTGACTCTTTCGGCTTAACGCATCCGCGACCACATTCGCCTTGCCCGGATGATAAAGTATCTCACAATCATAATCCTTCACCACATCCATCCATCTACGTTGACTATAATTCAAATCCCGTTGATTAAAAAGATGTTTCAAACTCTTGTGATCCGAATAAATCGTACACTTGACACCATACAAGTAATGGCGCAAATTTTCAAAGCATGGACCACCGCCGCTAATTTGAGATCATGAGTCGGGTATCTCTTTTCATGTTCCTTTATTTGGCGAGAGGTGTAAGCGATGACTTTACCTCGTTGCATTAGAACACACCCGAGCCCATTCAAAGAAGCATCACAATAGACCGTCATATCATCTACACCTTCCGGCAATACTAAGACCGGTTCTTTACACAATTTCTCTTTCAACAATTGAAAAGCGATTTCTTGCTCGTTCTCCCAATTGAATCTCGTATTCTTCCTTGTCAACTTAGTTAATGGCGAAGCAATCTTGGATAAACTGATGATAGTAACCGGCCAATCAGAGAAAACTTCGGATTTCCGTAGGTGTAGTCGGTCGTCCCCAATCCTTCACCGTCTCTATCTTCCCCGGATCCACTTGAATACCATCCTTGTTCACAATATGGCCAAGGAATTGAACCTCCCTTAGCCAAAATTCACATTTTGAGAATTTAGCATACAACTTCTCTTTTCTCAACGTCTTCAATACTTCGCGCAAGTGGTGTTCATGTTCCGTCATGCTCTTAGAATAGACAAGAATATCGTCAATGAACACAATTACCGACTTGTCCAACATAGGTTGGCACACTCGGTTCATAAGATCCATGAATACCGCCGGTGCATTCGTAAGACCAAAAGGCATAACCACAAATTCAAAATGCCCGTAATGCGTTCGAAAGGCAGTTTTCTCAATATCTTCCTCACGGACCCGCATTTGGTGATAGCCGGACCGTAGGTCAATTTTTGAGAAATACGTCGCACCTTGGAGTTGGTCAAACAAATCGTCAATCCTAGGCAATGGATAACGATTCTTGATCGTCACCTTGTTCAACTCCCGATAGTCGATACACATCTGCATACTTCCATCCTTCTTTTTCACGAATAAAATCGGAGCACCCCATGGCGAAGCACTCGGTCGAATAAAACCCTTCTCAAGTAACTCTTGAATTTGATTCAACAATTCTTGCATTTCCCTCGGTGCTAAACGATAAGGAGTTTTAGCAATGGGAGTAGCTCCCGGAACCAACTCAATGCGAAATTCGACTTGTCTTTCCGCCGGAACACCCGGTAACTCATCCGGAAAAACATCATCGAACTCACTTACCACCGAAATTTCACGAATGGGTGGTGGCTCATCACGAGTATCAACAACATGGGCAAGAAAATCCATGCCACCACTAACAAGGAAACGACGTGCCCGTGCAAAAGTGCATCCCGGTACAAGTCTTCTATGTTTATCACCATGAATAATTAACTTTCCCCCACTTGGGGTCTTCACACGAATAGATTTTTCATGGCACGCAATATCGGCTCTATTATGATCGAGCCAATCCATACCAACCACGATATCAAAATCACCCAACGTCATCGGAATGAGATCAATATTAAAGTTCTCGAAACCAAACACAACGTTACAATTTTTACACACATCAACCACTAGCACCGTCTTGCCATCCACTATTTCGACTTCTACCGGACGACTTAACTTAGGTAACGGTTTATTAAGTTTAGGCACAAATTTTGGAGACACAAATGATAAATTTGCACCACTATCAAATAGGATCCTTGCCGGATTAGAGTTAACCATGAAAGTACCTGAAACGACTTCATTGGATTGCTTGGCTTCGTCATTGGTCATCAAATAATTACGTCCCCTAGCCGACCCAGCCGCCTTCTCCATTCTCTTAACTTGATCATTTCGGAGTTCGGGGCACTCGACTTTCGGTGCCTTTCTTGTTGACAATTGAAACATGTGATCACATTAGTACGCGGTTTTGGGCAATCACGAGAGTAGTGACCTTTTTGCCCACAATTGAAACAAGTGACCACTAGAAGCACCCTTCTTCAAGCTACCGACACTTTCGGATGCTCCCTTACTCTTCTTGTTCGAAAAATTAGAAACTTCAAACTTTCGTTTACTTGGCGCATAACTAACCGGACTCGGAGCTTGCACTTCAAATCCCTTCGCCACCGCCAACAGCTTAGCAAAGGTCTCAACATGACCAATACTAATTTTACCCTTCAAATCATCTCTAAGGATCGCATGAAAGTCTTCCATTAACAATTGATCATTCCCCACATACTTGGGGCAAAAACGCGCCTTAGCGAGAAAGTTGGTTTTAAGAGTGTTTAGGTCCAAAGACCCTTGACGCATGTTCCTTAACTCGTTACGCAATTTGGAAAGATCCGCTTGCGTACGATATTCAAGGAAAAACTCCTTCTTGAAATCCGCCCATGATAACCCCACAAAAGCCGCATCACCCACCATATCAATCTTGCCATCGAGCCAATCTTTAGCATGGCCCCTTAACAAACTAGTAGCAAGCCTTGTTTTCTTTTCGGGAGGGCACTCGGTCGTGCGAAAACAACCTTCAACATCGGAAATCCAAGCCGCACTCTTTATGGGGTCGGGATCCCCGTGAAAGTGAGGAGGCTTAGTCGCCAAGAAGTTCTTATAGCTAAACTCCAACTCACCCACATTTTGAGGTCTAGGAAACCTCCTTTCAACTTCTTCTTTAACGGCATTAGTCATCCGTTCTTGAATCATATCGACAATTTGTTCCGAAACCGACTCTTCGAATATTTATTTAACCCTTCGTGAGAAAACCGAAACATAGTTTTCTAAAGCGGTCTCAATCTTGGTAGTCATCTCATCTTCCTCCACATGAGAGGGACCACCATTGCAATTCGTATTCGTTCCGTTTCTCGTCTTCATTCTAAAGATTAAAAATGGATTAGACATCACCAACAATTTAATACACATATATACCTATGCATATGACCGCACACACACCACATCTAGCTCGATACTTGTCGCACATCCTTGCTCGACTTGACTTGCAACCGTAATAGTGGTCGCGACTCACTACTATGCTCACATGCCGTGCCATGCTCAAACGTGTCACAACCATCTTGCTCGATGTTTAAAACAACAACACATGATTAGTAACATCATAACATAGCATAGTTGTCCACTTATGCATCAAAGAACTAATCAAACCCCGCACTGACCTGTAGTCCTACAAGTCCTGCATATAATTCCACACCACAAAAGGCTAAGTCTAGGCGCCTATCTCAAGTCACTTAAATCCCTTAGACCATGCTCTGATACCACTTGTAACAACCCAACCCGTAATCCATACGATAATTTTTTTTTATACAACACAATTACACGCCGAATAAATATGTAATCCATTTCACGAGTTCCATTTAAAGTGCACAACAATTAATCGTTTACAAAAGGCACGAGGGCCACGAATAAAGTTTAGTACAAGTTTGACCCATTACAAATGATAGTTTACAATCCAAATGACACTTCGAGCATGGTTTGGGACTAAACTACCCATAACGTTAGGCCAACATCAAAACTCCAACAAAGCATCATCACGGGACACCTAATGCCCGATAACCCCCTTGCCCTTAACTGCGCCTGCATCTAAAAAGATAAACAACGAGAGGGTAAGCTAACGCTTAGTGAATGCAACAATTATACACATACATATATAACCTACTTACATGCAATCACATACACAATTACCTCATACACGCTAGCAATTTAAAAGACATACCAACGCAAGGCATAACGCTAAATCTCCAAGAACACAAGCTAGCACAACGATAACATATATAACTTGAATAATGTGAAAACACCACACAACAAACACATAGTCATGGTTAACCAATAGTACAAGGAATGGTACTTCGAATTTCCCATTGGTGTTCCCAACAACCGTTAGTGCACAACAAATTATGACACTAACCCCGGAGTGGTATCGATCGCCCGAACTTTAAACCCACCCGTCACGTGTAATGTGGTATCGAAAGCCCGAACTTTAAACCCACACTACATGCCCACACACATATATGACATGGCATCGAACGCCCGAACTTAAACCCATATCATATATTGACCCGATGTGGTATCGACCGCCCGAACTTAAACCTACATCGAATCTCGTACAAGTAAATACATTATATACACATATGCATAATCATTCCACTCACCTCAAGTATCTTGTGAAAGCTAACCGAGCTTGAAACCCTTCAATGTAACGTACCTATTACATTATGCATTTATTAACATACAATCTAGTTGAATTAAATGCCAACCACTAACCCTTAAGCATTTAATGACCCGTTTGCATTAAATGACTCAACTACACCAAAACCGCCCGTTAATGGCCATGCCTCGTCATAAATCACTAAAAGCTAGTGATTAGGGTTTAATAACATCAACTAACATAAACTTGGTGTACTTCATAACCATTTCACCCGATTAGGTTAATTAGTGCTCTTTTGACTATTTGACTCATAAATCAAGTCAAACTTACACAATAACAACTCTTTCATCCTTTTAAAAGTGCATTAATGACTAACAACATCATTTAGCACTTACAACCTCAAATCACAAGACCAAACCCTAGATAATAGCTATTTAGGGTTTCCTTTCAACAATCCAACCCAAAACCCACCCATTTAACCCTCAAATGGGTCACACTAGTTTCATATGAACCAAACCCTAGCTTAAACTAATTAAAACTCAAGACTTAGAGTTAGAACTTACCAAGACTATGAACGTGTAGCTAGATATACAATGAACAACTTTAATTCTTGCTCCTAGGTTTGATTCAAAACTCTTCACCTTCAAATCTCAAGATTAAACTTAGTGGGTTTTATGTTTTGGGAGGAAAATGTGAAAGAAAATGGAAAAGAAATGAGAAATGGAGGATAAGTGGCTGAGATTAAAGGCTCCAATCTGATCTATACGTAAAAAGACCAAATTACCCCTAACGCCCTATATAAATTGGGCTGAAATTGGAGTCAGAACTGCAGAGGTGCCGCTGCGCGGCTCCTTTGTCGCGGCGCGACATAAAGAAGGAAAAACGACCCTTCTTAACTCAAGTTCTGATCTGGATTTGCTTTACATGTCGCGTCGCGGTCCCATTCCTCGCGGCGCGGCATTGGCATGTTCCTGGTCACTTTGACAACAAATCATAAAACGAAGGTTCATACAACTAGCACACCTCGTTCACTATTCCTATGCACGTCTAAGCTTCGCCCTTAAGTCTCACACGACTCAACACCATCGCGACACATACATAAACACGTACATGTACGCATTCGCATATATATATATATATATATATATATATATATATATATATATATATATATATATATATATATATATATATATATATACATACATGTACTTACACAAAAACTAACACTTGGCTCACTTAATCACACAAACGAACAAGTTATATGCGTGCTAATAATTAAGGTTGTACCTTTAAACGTGCACGGGAAAATGGGGTGTTACAAAACCTCTCATTATTATAAACTCCCCACTGAATCGAATAATCAATACGCCCCAGCTCATATGTGGACTCCCTCCTAAATGCATCAAACTCAGTCCTATCCTCCTGGCGTTTAGCCAGTAACTCTCGATGATGTTCCCCCATCATAGTAGACATCTGACCCTGTTTAGTGTTCAGGGCAGTCATCATCTCAATTACCCTAGATAGGTCATCTGCTCCACCGTCGGCACCTCTGCTACTACCCCTAGATCGGCTACTTGACGCCTCAGTGTGAGGTGTCTCATGTGGCTCATACGGAGTAAAACTCTCACCTACTCATCTCTTAACAACCTTAGCACTCATCCAGATCCTAGCATTCACCTCACCAACCTCAGAAATTAGCGGCGGTAACCCAATAGTAGGAACCCCCAAAGCTCTAGCAATCGTGGTCACAAAATGACCACCACATACAGCACTCACCTGAGTCCTACCCCTCGCTGAGCTACTCAAGTAATCGGTTACACAATAAGGAATGTTCACTGCATTATGATTAAACAACTGAGACAAATACCAACAATCAGGCTAAGTTAGCTTCTCCGTATTCACCTTCCTCAAAGCGATAGTGTGAGAAACCAGAACATGAAAACATTTCATGTATGGAAAAACAATGTGCTTCCTCCGCACATCAGTATAAAGAAAACCCATAGACGAATCACCAAATTCACTCCAAGCTGCATCATAGTTAAAACCCTCACCAGTTTTCGATCGTCCCTGTCTAGTAGCACTCATCAAATAACCTTCAAACCAAGTCTCATTAACAAGCTCCCTATAGATACCCAAAGCTCGAGCAATAACAATCATGCTCATAGACTGCTCATGTCCACCCAAACGAAATCTAAAGAACGAGGAATCCGTTGCACTCTGAATGTGACGGGAACAAATAGCAGAAGAAAACAGCTCATAAACCAAGCTAGGGTAAATGGTCTCCTGACTGATAAAAAAGTTGAACCAATCTTCAAACACTACAATCATCCCCCCTCTATTAGCTAGGGGTACCAAATAGTTAGTCTGAAGCATCTCCTTATAAGTATTAAATAAACCAGCCAAATGGAGCGCAGACCAATCAATCGTATAAGGAGCCAACATCTCCTGACGCAGCATTCTTTTGAGCCTGCGTGCCATGAGGTCAAACCTGTCATTATCTCGTGGAACCTCAACCACTCATGTAAAGCAGCCCAGTTAATATAAATTTCAGTCTCCTCACGCTCCTCCCTGTTCCTAACTCTCTATTTTATCACAATTCAAATAAACATTAGAAAAATAAAACAACAGCCAAATGAAGCCGACGGCTTTATTATGCCAGCCCGGCGGCTTCATAACCTGCATAAACACTTTTCACAAAATTTTCTAGAGACCTGTTTAATCAGCATAATTTTCAAATCGAATATTTTTATGATGATGTCGGCGGCCTCACTATCATGCCGGCGGCTTTATACTAGTCTCCAGATTTTAGGGTTTTTTTAGCATTCATCAATTTAAGTCTAACAACATTAATCAAACAGATCTAGTAACGATTAACAGGCATTCTATAATAATTCATAATTCAGTAATCATATAACAACAAAAATTTATCAAGGAAGGAGATGGATGAGGCCGACGGCTTCAAGCTTATGCCGGCGGCTTCATCTGTTTACAGAGTAAGCATGGCAGGTTTCGCAAAAATTCAAAAGGATTTTGATAATGCAAAGTTAAAAATTGAAACTTACTCTTTCAGCCATGAGTGATTACAAGTGGGATTAAGAAAATAGCAAATTTCTTTCTTGAGAGCATTTTTGAAAAGTTGTGGTTGTAAAAATGAAGAAATGGGGTGATTTAGGGTTAAAAACTGTCTGTAGTGCAAAGCCAGTGGCTTTGAAGCCAAGCCGGCAGCTTCGTTGGTCAAAAAGCATTTAATGAATGACAAGTTGCAGCTTTTCCTGATTTTACCAGGCCGGCGGCTTCGATAACCCAAGCCGGCGGCTTCATTTAAAATTTTCAATTTTTAAATTTTCAAAATAAAAATAATATACAAGTATTCTACAAAACACTACAGTATTTAAAGTCATAAAATTTAATTTTTAATTGGGGTAAGGGAAATTACTTCCCCTTCCGGTAATGCATCTTTTTCAAAGTAGATTTTCAATCTACGACCATTTATTTTAAACGTTTCACCCTTTTTATTATATAATTCAACATATCTAGTGGAAAAAGATTGCTTAACTATAAAAGGACCCATCCACCTAGATTTTAACCTTCCAGGAGAAAATTTATATTTTGATTGAAATATTAAGACTTTATCCCCTGGTTGAAATACTTTAATATTTTTAATTCGTGCATCGTGCCATCTTTTCGTTTTCTCTTTATAAGTTATTGAGTTTTCATAAGCCTAAAGTCTAAGTTCATTAAGTTGGTTTAGTTGAATTAATCTATGTTTTCCGTCTCTTTAGGATCTAAGTTACATTGTTTTAAAGCCCAATACGCGCGATGTTCAATTTCAATGGGTAAATGACAGGCTTTTCCATAAACTAACTTAAAAGGAGTAGTTCCTATGGGAGTTTTGTAAGCAGTTCGAAAAGCCTATAATGCATCATCTAAATTTCGAGACCAAAGTTTTGGGTTATTTTCAACTGTTCGTTCGAGTATTCTTTTCAATCCTCGATTAGTATTTTCAACCTGACCACTCGTTTGAGGGTGATAAGCTGTAGAAAAATGATGGTTAACACCATATCTTTTAAGGACTCTTTCAAGTAATTGATTAGTGAAATGGGTTCCACGGTCACTAATTAAAGCTTTAGGAAAACCAAATTGACAAAATAATTTTTTTAAGAAAGTCGACTAATACTCGGGAGTCATTAGTGGAAAGAGCTTTTGCCTCAGCCCATTTAGAAATGTAATCAACTGCTACAAGAATGTACTGGTTTCTTTCGGAAGAACGAAATGGTCCCATAAAATCAATACCCCACACATCAAATATTTCACATACTTGAATATTTTGATGGGGCATCTCATCACGTTTTGAGAGATTTGCTTCTTGTTGGCATGCATCACATGACCGAAGTAATTTATATGCATCTTGAAATATGGTAGGCCAATAAAATCCAGAATCTAATACTTTGCGAGCCGTGTAATTTGGACCAAAATGTCCTCCTGGTGCACTACTATGGCATTGTATTAAGATTTCATTTGCTTCTTTACCATGTACGTAGCGTCGAATGATTTGGTCGGGTCCTTAATAAGGAAGGACTTTCCCAAAAATAATGTTTTAAGTCAGCGAAGAATTTTTTTCTTTGTTGATATGTAAAATCTTTCCTTAATTCTTTTGCAGCAAAATAGTTTGCAAAGTCAGCAAACCATGGGTATGACTCATCAGAGATCATCATAAGACATTCATCAGGGAATGCGTCTCTAATTTCGATGGAATCGTCTAGATCAGGACTCTCTAAACGTGACAGATGATCTGCTGCCAGATTTTCAGCTCCTTTTTTTTATATCAATAACTTGCATATCAAATTCTTGGAGGAGCAAAACCCATCATAAGAGTCAAGATTTAGCATCATGTTTAGTTAGTAGATATTTAAGTGCCGAATGATCTGTGTAAACTGTTACTTTATTCATTATTAAATATGAACAAAATTTATCTAGTGCGAAGACTATAGCTAACAATTCTTTTTCAGTGGTTGTATAATTTAACTGGGCTCCTGCTAATGTTTTACTAGCATAGTAAATTGGGTGAAAGTGTTTTTCCTTTCGTTGCCCTAAAACAGCTCCTATAGCGTAATCGCTAGCATCACACATAAGTTTAAAAGGTTTTGACCAATCAGGTGATACTATAACATGTGTGCTGGTAAGTTTTTCTTTTAAAATTAAGAACGCTTTCTTACAGTCTTCGTTAAATTCAAAAGGCGCGTCCTTTTCTAGGAGTTTTGTTGTGGACGAGCAATTTTTGAGAAATCTTGAATAAAACGTTTATAAAATCCAGCATGTCCGAGAAAACTTCTAATTGCTTTGACATTAGTGGGTTCAGGAAGATTGGAAATACTATTGATTTTTTGTTTTATCAATTTCAATTCCTTTATTAGAAATTTTATGGCCAAGGACGATGCCTTCTTTTACCATAAAATGGCATTTTCCCAATTAAGAACAAGGTTTGTTTTTTCACAACGAGCAAGCATTTTATCAAGACTAGATAGACAAGAATCGAATGATGTTCCAAAGACGGAGAAATCATCCATATAGACTTCCATGAAATCTTCCACCATGTTGTGAAAGATAACTGTCATACATCTTTGAAAAGTGTCAGGGGCATTACCCAACCCAAAAGGCATTCTTCGATAGGCGAAAGTACCGAAAGGGCAAGTGAAAGTGGTTTTCTCTTGATCCTTAGGATCTATTAGGATTTGAAAGTATCCAGAGAAACCATCTAAGAAATAATAGTATTCATTTCCAGCTAATCGTTCAATCATTTGATCGACAAACGGAAGCGGAAAATGATCTTTTCTAGTGGCTTCATTTAACTTACGGTAATCTATACAAACTCGCCACCCGGTAACAGTTCGAGTGGGAATTAATTCATTATTTTCATTTTGGACAACAATAGTTCCTCCCTTTTTAGGGACACACTGTACTGGACTAACCAACAGGCTATCGGATAAATCATTCATGCGTCTAATAATTTGAAAACTTCATTTTTTACTACTTCAGCCATATTAGGGTTTAAACATCTTTGTCTTTGAATTACAAGTTTTGCGTTTTCTTCTAATAAAATTTTATGAGTACAGAAGGTAGGGTCAATTCCCGGAATATCGGAGGTTTTCCAAGCGAAGGCCTTCCTATGTTTCTTTAAAACTTCCAAGAGTTGCTCTTTCTGATATGCAGATAATTCGGAAGATATAATTACAGGAAGTTCAGAACTATCTTTTAGAAAAACATATTCTAAGTGAGAAGGCAATTCTTTAAGTTCTAATTTTGGTGGTACTTCAAGTGAATATTTTATTCTTAGTTCATCAGTTATCGGTTCATGTTCTTCTTCTTTTACAAACTCATCTTTCATTAATTTTCGAATTCATCATCAAGATTTTCCTCTTTTATTTCACACACAAATTCATCTATATTAGTTGATAGGAATTCATTGACTTCTTCTTCAATACAGGTTTCTATATATTTTATTGTTGGACAAGAAAGATCTAATTCAAGATTATTATTCAAAGTAATACTGTCATCTCCTATCCCTAGACTATATGTCTTAATCTGCATTTGAAATTCAAAAGCAGCAGTTCTTAAAAATGGTCTTCCTAATATTATCGGGATTTTATCATTTTCTTTCATTTCTAGGACAACAAAGTCAGCGGGAAAAGTGAATTTATTAATTTTTACCGGTATATTTTCGGCTATCCCCATTGGGTAATTAAAAGAACTATCGGCCAAGCAAATAGACATTCTAGTGGGAGTTAATTCTCCTAGACCTAGTCTTTTATATAATGAATATGACATTAAATTTATACTAGCGTCAGTATATGCTAATGCTTGATATACTCTAGAATCATTAAATGAGCACGAGACAGTAATACTTCCTGCATCTCCTAGTTTTTCAGGTACATCAAACTTTTGAAAAATGGCTTTACATTCTTTGATAATAAACCTAGAAGAATTTTCAGCATCTTTTCCTTTGTTAGACAACATGGTTTTTAAATATTTTCTATAATGTGGATTTTCTCTCAATAAGTCTATTAAAGGAATGTTGACATTTATATTGTTAAACATATTAGCGAAAATCTCTATACGTTTCTGTTGTTTGACTTTCCTTAGTTGTTGAGGGTATGGAACGGGTTCTAAAGGTTTGTCAATCTTAAAAGGTACATCTGTCTTCAGGGGAGTTTCATCATTACTTCCTGTAGTACTAGCTCCATTAGGTGGTTCATATTTTTCCTCTTGACTAGGTGTGACAGGATCTTGTGTTGTTTTACCACTCCTAGTAGTTATAGCTTGTACCTCTAAATTTCCTCTTGGATTTTCTAAGGTGTTAGATGGTAGTGTTCCAGTTTCTCTAATAGCTAATTGCTTAGACAAGGTTCCTAGATCCTTTTCTAGATTTAATATCAAACTTTGATGATTATGATATAACTCAGAGATCTTATATAAGATAACATTATTTAGTTCAGTTTGGTTATAAATATATCCTCTCATTATATCTGCTAATCCTCTACTTATAGTTTCCTCTTGTGATAACTGACAGACATTTTCTATCATAGGTCTTTCCTTTAATTCTTTTAATTCTTTTTCCAAAACCTCTATCTTTTCCTGTAGGGAGATTATCTCGTTTCCAGCTCCAATTTTAAGTTCTTGTTGATTTTTATTCAACTGATACCAATCATATGACTGAATGGCTAAATCAGAAATTAATTGTTGTAAGTCCTCAGGAGTTTTAGAAAGGGCTGCATCTCTAGCGGCGGTATCAATTTCTTTTCTAGTAGCTATAGTAATATTTTGTAGAATTGCATTAATCTTTGAACATCATTTAATCCATGTTGAGGGCATGATTTTATTAATTTTTCATATCTAGTCCAAACATCATATAGAGTTTCTTGAGGTTCTTGTTTAAATTGATTTATTTTATTTTGTAGCCTTATCATTTTAGAAAGTGGAAAGAATCTTTTTAAATTTTTTTCAACCATTTGATCCCATGTCGCAATTTTTCTTTCAGCAAGTTGATTAAACCAATCTTTAGCTTCTCCCTTGAGTGTCCAGGGAAAAAGGATGATATAAATGTGTTCATCCTCTATTTGATTTTATTTAAAAAGCGTACACATACTAGTAAAGTTACGGAGATGTTGATAGGCATCTTCCTCAATAGTTCCATAAAAATGACATTCTTCTTTACTTAGATCTAAATATTTGTTTTTCAATAGTGAAACTAGTTTTAATAGTTGGTGGAATTATGGCGGTTCCATGAATTTGTCTTGAAGCTCTTAAATGATCTTCCATAGAGAGTTTTAAATCATTCATTGTGTATTCTAAGTGTTTTAAGTGCTTTAAGTATTTTATGTTATTCACCAACAAATGGCCGTCAGCGTCTAGGTTCCGGCAGAGCCCTTTAAATCGGAAGCCCATCAACCATTCCCTAAAGGAAGACAGTTACCACTTGTATATAGGTGCTTAAATTTGTATATTCTTTTGATTCCACTGCGATCCCGGCAGCGGCGCCAAAAAGTTGATGTGTCAAAAGTATGTGCAATAATGCGTGCCTTTTTAATATACTTTTATATTTATAATGTCTTAATCTACAATTTACTTTTAACACCCTAACGAGCAACAAAACCTAATCATATATAGTTTAGTATTTTGTAAGTTAAGGTTCGTCCCAAGAGAACGAGTGGATTTAAGAATATAGATTTGGGATTTTGAAACTTTAAATGACAACAAACAAATAAATTGCAAATAAATAACTTAAAAGAAATAAACAATGATAAATGAAACACATGCTTGAATCTTTCACACCTTGTTCACAATTGCCTTTTTAAATTAAGATCGAACTCAGATTGATAATTGACCTAAGAATACCTATTTCAAGATTAATTGATCAGGTTAACCCTAAAATAGATGGCTGAATTTCCTGCTTATAATAAGACCTGGTAGTGGATTTAGTGTGATTAACCAAACCCCAATTATAGTTACTAGCTATAATCCTCACAACTAAATTAATCCGATTATATTTTAGGTTTTATCAAGTTTTAAGCATAGTGATGTTCTAGTTAAAACCTAATAATTGATTTATGTAAACCAGATTAATTTAACAGTGGTATTTTAATCAGACATAAAATATAACAAGAGTTCCAGAGATTCTGTCAAAATATAAATTCTGTTTACATCACATAAAGCCGACGGCTTTGTCAACAAAGTCGGCGGCTTCGTTGAGGTTTCTGAATAATTCCGCCGAATACTTTTTAATTTGATCTGAGTATAAATAACATACGAATTCTAAATAATCCGGATGAAGCCGGTGGCTTTGGTCCATGAAGCCGGCGGCTTCATGTTCCACTTCCGAATTTCTGTTTTCTCTCATACAGTTTAATAGTTCAGGCAATTGATCACAAGATGTTTCATGATTCAAGCATATGTAAGGCTATTAGCCCATAAATAAAGTAAAAAAAATTAAAAGATAAGAAATAAGATAAAGAGTCATACCGACATAGAAGGAATTGAAAGCCAAAAGATTGATTAATGAACTTGAATGTTGAAAGGAAATAAAGACCTAACTAATTCGTACTTAAATTCTGAAAAATAGAGAAAACTAAACTATATATCAACAACTCTGACATAAGGTCTCTATTTATAATATTTTTGAAGCCGCCGGCTTCCTGAGTCGGTGACTTTTTTCTCCAAGCAAAACGTGATTTTTAAGCCAAAAACGCGTAACAGTCTTCCCTAAGCCGGCGGCTTTCTGCCAAGCCGGTTGCTTCATTTATCCGGCAGATTCTCTTGATTTGGTTTCCTTATTTAGCTAAACTTGATTAGCAAGTTGAGAAACCGTGTCTTCAATGCCGGCGGCTTTAGTGTGAAGTCGGCGGCTTTACTTCACTTTTTCTTTGGCTCCATGCTTAGCATATTTTACGAACGAAACTGGAACATTCTAGAATCCATGGGGAAGTCGGCGGCTTTGTGGCTCTTAGGCCGGCGACTTCATCTCACATTTCTTTATTTTCCACTGTTTTTGTTCCTGTTTTGTACATAACTTAAACAAAATATCAGAATTACCTATTTCCCCTTTTTACACATTTTAGCGTGTTTTAGTACGAAAATGACTCTAAAATAACAAGATAACTCCTCAAAATGTTATAAAAATACTGTGTAATTTAGGAGTTATCACAGGCCGTTTGGTAGGCCGTTTGCAAGGCCCGTTTGACCAGGTGGCCCGTTTGCTGTGCCCGTTTGTCTGGGCCGTGTGGCAGGCCGTTTTCCCTAGTGGCAGGCCGTTTGGCAAGCCATTTAACAAGCCGTTTGGCCTGCCCTGGTCAGCCTATTTCCAGGATCGTAACTTTATTTCTTGTCTTTCACCGTTTTCGCTCTAGAATATTCGTTTTAGCTCCGATTCTCTTGATTCTTTTTGCATCGTATTTGTAATTACTTAATCTAAAAATTTAACTGAAAAACGATTATTTTGCCGACAAAGTTTGGAACTTTATGATTTTTGGGACTCAATATCGGGGGTAAAAACGTGACTTTTTAGCCGATATCAGTCCATCGCCCGATGGTCACTGTAGATGCCTATAAATGTAGGTGTCAAGTTTCTTTGATAGGTTATGAACCCTACACCTTCTACTCTCCTAGCCATCATATTATCGTCTGCAATCGTCCCTAAACACAACTCAACCGAATACAAACCCTTATGCGTCGTTTTAATCACCTTTTAGTTGGTTTATTCGATCCCGAAGCGTAATCGTATTCATCTCTACCTAGGTTATTGTTTTCTGCCTTTAATCTAGTGATAAACGTTTGATCTAAGATCCAATAATCCTCTGCACATCTTAAGTGTTTCCTTTTTTTCCATCTACATGCACAATATATAATATATTATTATCACTTAGTACAAAGATAAAATCATAAAAATAAAGTCGAACAAAATCATGTATATATGTTATTCTCTGCTACTATTTGAAAAGAAAAGATGCTAAGGTTTAAGACATGAATAAATAATCAAATAACGCCATTAATAACTAAAACTTTAGAGATTTACTTACATAAATAAAACTTGAAAAAGCTTAGAAGATAAAAAAAATTTCTTTATAAAAAGATGAAGAAGGTGATGTAAACCTAATTTCTTATCCTTAAAAATAGACGGAGACAAAAGCTCTAATAAGTATATAACATTCAAATTCTTGAAAGGGGAGATATCCGCTTAGACCATTCTTAACGCGGCGTGAACACCCGGAAATCACCACCATCACGCCACCATAGGACCATAGCGCCACTATGGGGCGTGACGGAAGCAAAAAAACTTCCGACGTGATGAGAGCTTCACGGGAAGAGGTGTGGCGTGTTTGGCATGTAAATGCGAATATGACACACGTGATGTAGATATGTTTTTCTTTCTATTTTGCTTTTATTAAATTTTTTGAACCAAAGATAGTTTTTTATTGTTTGTGAATAAGTGTTTTTTTGCAAGTAGTTACGATGAGGATGAAGAAGAAGGTTGAGAAGAAGTTAAAAAATAAAGAAATTTACGCCATAAGTCCCTATGCTTATAATGAGTTTACAAATAATCAAATAAATATCTAAATACTTCGTATCCGAACCTTAATAAATATAAATTAGAGTTATAATTAAAATTATAAATGTAAATGATAAAAAAATAATATAATATATTTTATGGAGTTTGGAGTATTATTGGGAGTGATCCTCACACACTACTTTTTGATCCATACACACTTAATTAGCTATTATACCCTTATTTATGTTTAGAATAATAATAGAAGTGCAACTCCCTAGATAAATGTAGGGATATAATTGTAGGTTTATGGTACAAAAGTGTGTATGGATTAAAAAATGGTGTGTGAAAATCACCTCCCTTAATAAAATATTTTTAATTAATATAATAAAATTAAATAATATAATAACTTAACAAAAAAATGAAAACGAAAATAAAAAGGTGCTACCTATTGTCCTATAACACAACCATCACGTCATACCATTACAAATTCTTATCACGTCATCACGCCATCATGCCATCACACTTGTCAAATAAGCATTATAATTTATACCCCATCACGCTCTCACCATTACAAATGGTCTTCCAAGATAATTAATCCATAATACCGAGGCAAAAAGTTTGCATGCGTATATGCAAATTCAATCTTCTTTACATTAGCGTGTTTTTTAGGCCCATGTTTTAATTAACTTAATGTTATAATTTAACAGTATATAACTACCTTTAGTAGTCTATGTTCTAATTAAGAACTTGTAGTATTATAAGAATGGAGAAAGAAAATGTAAGCTTCAGAAGTAAATTGAAATATTAGTATGTATATTGATTACAATCGGTCGCATAATTATAGTACAAAAATTTACTGTGCAGTTAGGTGGAACAGTAATATCCGTGAATTTGTGATCCACTAAACCAAACTTTATCAAAAGTGTCAGCCATATAGTGTCGGCCATATATAACACTCCCCATTGGACGACAATTTTGTTTTATTAAAAATCAACTACATGTTACTGCCTCGTTAAAAACCTTGCTAAAGAAAAACCCAGTGGGATAAAAACTTTAGCCAAGGGAAAAAGAGTGCATCATAGAGTTGACTCCCCCTCAAGTAGACATCACTGAGTCGTCACATCTTTTGAACATGCCTCATGCCAATATTGTGAACATGTGTTCTGAAAATAGCAGTTGAGAGTGCTTTGGTGAAAAGATCGGCAGAGTTTTTGCTGGATTGTACATATCTCATTTCAATCTGGTTGTCCTTAATGAGACCTTGAGTGTATGAAAAGAATCTAGGGGTATGTGTTTTGGTCGGTCACTTTTGATATACCTTTCTTTCATCTGTGCTATGCAAGCTGCATTATCTTCATAGATAGTTGTTGGACTTTTATCGCGTTCTAGTCCACAAGAATCAGTAATGAGTTGTGTCATTGATCTCAACCAAAAACATTTTCGAGTAGTTTCATATAATGCAATCACTTCGTCATGATTTGATGATGTTGCAACAAGTGTTTGTTTTAAGAATGCCATGATTTTGTGGTACCTCCATTTAGGAATACATATCGAGTTTGAGATTTATCTTTATGAGGATTTGATGAATGACCTGCATCTACATAATCAACCAAATCTTGTTTTGAAGTGTTAGAATAAAATAATTTTAAATTAGCAGTTCCTCAAGGGTATCAAAATATCTGCTTGATCCCATTTCAATGTCTTTTGTAGGGGTTGAACTGAACCTTGTCAACAAATTAACTACAAAGAAATGTCAGGCCTTGTACAATTTGTAAAATACATAATAACCCCAATTGCACTAAGATATGGAACTTTTGATCTGTAAAGATCTTCATGATCTTCACGGGGATGAAATGGATCAGTATCAATATTGAGTGATATATCAATCAATGGTTCTGTCTTTAAATATGTTTTAAAATCTTTTCGGTACAGATTGTTTGATGTACAAGTAAACCATTAGGCATATGCTTAATCTGCAAACCAAGGCAATACTTGATTTTTCCGAGATCTTTCATTTCAAATTCTTTCTTTAGAAGTTGAATGGTTTCATGGATCTCTTTATTTGTACCTATGATGTTAAGATCATCGACATAAACAGTTTACAATCACATATCCGGACATTGTTTTCTTAATAAGAACACATGTGCAAATAAGATTATTTTTATACCCTTTTTCTTATCAAGTAATCACTTAATCGGTTATACCACTGTATCAACCCATATAAAATTTTTTGTGATTTAATGGAATACATTTCCTTGTGTTTTGCATTAGATGCTTCTGATACCTTAAACCCTTGAGGTATCTTCATATATATATATATATATATATATATATATATATATATATATATATATATATATATATATACATATATATATACATATATATATATATATATATATATATATATATATATATATATATATATATATATATATATATATATATATATATATATATATATATATATATATATATATATATATTACTATCAAGTGATCCATATAGATAAGCAGTAACAACATCCATTAGATGTATTTCTAAATTTTTTAGAAACTGCCAGGCTGATTAAGTAATTTCATCCATAACAGGAGAATAAGTTTCCTCATAATCAATTTCTGGCCTTTGAGAGAAGTCTTGAGTTACAAGTATAGCTTTACCTTGTAACTTCATTTTTCTCATTTCCTTTTTCGGGTAAAAATTCATTTGTGTCCCATACGTTTCACATCTTTAAAAGTGAAAATGATTTATCCGAAAACTTTTCTTTTATTGAGCAATTCTAATTCAGCTCATATATAGTCAAGTCTATTTTAACATTCAATGACAGATTTTGGTTCCAGCTCATCATCTTTATTCATGATGTCATTATATGAAAATTCTCATCAATATTTGTCATTCCATTTCGATTCCATATTATTGCATAATTTATTGCAATTTATGTATTTACATTTATCAATATCCTCTGCAGAAGGAATATTGATTTGTGGTTCTTCTTGAACATTTTCTTTTACCTCATTATCAGCTGATTTTCCTTTTTGAGGATTTTTATTTTTGGAACCAATTGGTCTTCCACGTTTCAGACGTGGCAAAGACTCATGAGTGATATTATTGCCAGCTTTTAGAATTTCAATTCTAGCTAAAACATTTACTGCTGGTATATATATGATTTAGTCACTCCTTTTTGTATCTGTAAATGCATCAGGTAATTTATTTGCAATTTCTTGCATATGCATTATTTTTGAACTTTCTTTTCGCATTCTTTTGTGCGATGATCAAGATACATTAATTTATGTTCACACCATGAAACATTTTTTTTTCTCTTTTTTTTCATTTCTCCCCCTAATATAGGGAACAATTTTTCTTTATAATGACAATCAGCAAAACGTGCCGTAAAAACATCACCCGTCATGGGTTCAATATATCTTATAATTGAAGATGTTTCATATTCAATATATATTTCCATTCTCCTTTGAAGACCAATTTTAATGCATTGTGGTTGTGCAACTAGAACATACACTGCACAATCAAATGTTCTAATGGTGGGAAATATTTGGCTCTCAGCCAAAATCAAGTTGTAGGGGAGAATATTTATGAGTTTCACTTTGTCTAATGTGAAATAATATCGCAGCATGTAAATTTGCATGTCCCCATATAAATTCTGAGAGTTCTGTACTCATTTTCAATGAGCAACTGGATGTTCAACAACAATCCATGTAGACATATAATAATCATAAAATGCTTGAGATGTTGACTCACCAACATTATCAAGTCTCACCCTTTTAATAGTGTAATGGAAAAAATGTGCTCTTAATTTAATAATTCGAACAAGAAACTTTCCTAATACCATATTTCAATTTGATAATAAACAAATATGAGACCATCTGTTAGATGCGTCTATTAGAACATGAAATGTCTAAATGGTCCACATGGTGGATGAATCTATCCATATATCTTACCTTAAATTCTTTAACATTTGTGATTCCTTTTCTCAATATACTTTTCATTAATCACCATATGTGCTTTTCATCATATGTGCTTTTCATCATATGTGCTTTTCATCATATGCACTTTTCATTAATATGCGCTTTTCATTAATCATCATATGAGCTTTTCATCACATGTGTTTTTCATCATATGCGCTTTTCATCATATGCACTTTTCATTAATATGAGCTTTTTTATCATATGCGCTTTTCATCATATGCGCTTTTCATTAATCATCATATGAACTTTTCATCATATGTGTTTTTGGTACATTTGTATAATGTAAACCAGGACTAAGCCTTGGTAGTTTTTCAACCACATGATTCTTGTCAGTGATGCTTAGATATTTTCCATTTTCTGTTATCATTGACTGATAATCATATCCATTATGATATATATAAGAGAAACTTAACACATTTCTCTTTGATTTTTGAGAGAAAACAAGGCTTTATTTATCAGAAAATTCATACCATTTGGTAACATAAATTTTTGCTTTTCCCATTCCTTTTATCAAGTTTTCAGGACCTGATATAGTATTTATAATTCCTTCATTTGATTTAAATCAATGAAATATTTCTTAGATTTAATCATAGTGTGTATGTTACCACTATCTGCAATACATAGGTCTTTACCATTTAATTGATGTTGTATTTCAGCAAGATTCATACTAAAACTCCAAATAAGATAAGCAAATATTTCAGCAAGATAATCAAAATATGTTACATGTAAACTAGTTACAATACGAAGTACATAAAAGATAACACCTAATAAACACGTCATGGTCTAAAGCCATTTATTTAGGAGTGATACATAACAAGCTAGACATCTTAGAAAATTCAAACCATTCAAGTCTCAAGGTAGTTCAGGGTTTATTTAATCAAGATTTTTCAATAGATTCACTCTCGTTTTCTTTTCTTTTGGGACTTATTTGTAGAGTTAAATAAGATGTTCATGTATTCAAGAAATAGTTACGCATAAAGGAATTCAAATGATTCCAAACTTTAATCGGGCTCACAATTTGAGCATCATGTTCCCTTCTGCAACTTGGGAATCGATTCAGTCGAGAACCTCGCAAGGTTCATCCAAGAACCTCGCAAGGTTCAGTCATGAACAGCTAAAAAAAAATCTTTACTACCAACGCTTGAAGTTCACACATGTGAACTTCTCGGGTCTTTCAGTCTGAGAAAGAACCGCATTAAGAAGCGATGCCATTTGAAAATAATCGCAATATAATTATTCAGATTACATCAAGAGAAATATAAACCAAGTATCAAGCATATAATATGTTTATAATTGCATACACAACAATAAAAATCGTAGCAAAGAACTAGGCATATCATGCTAAAACAAAGCGTATTAATCGCATATAGCGTATGATTTATTCAATAATTAAATATCAACAATATTGAATTTAATTATCACCAATAATTAAGATGTGCAACAACTACATCATAAAAACCCGTAACGGTTAAACGCGAACCGGATTCAGTTTCATATAAATGCAAGTCACGAATAAATTATGTAATGCCAAATATAAACCAAATCAAATTAATGCCAAATAAAAAAAACATAATCTGGCACATATATAAACCGAATATATTCCCTACCAAGATAGTACTAAAAATAACAGGTTACATACACGTTATGTAGTATTCAATATAATTATATTTTGGAATAAATATATATTAGAACACGTAAAGCAACATATGAGATTGTATTCCAATTTAGCAATTTACATTGAAAGTGTATAACATCGGTACACATGCATCAAATATACCCACCATGATAGCTTTATTAGTATGTTCAAATAAACATTGAACAAGTTATATCTCAATTATAATAATTTAATAATCTATCTACGAATCAAAGTACCATGAATCTTATATAGGCAGCTGTGAATAAAATATGTAGATCTAACAAATAAGCATATTAAGTAATATGAACATGCTCATCAAATAATATGACAACAACCATTGTAATCATATTATAGCAATTCAACAATTTATATAACATGAATAATTAGAACAACTCTAATTTGTTTTAAATATATATAAAAAAAATAAAATCCTTTAGCTCGGTTAAAGAAAAATATTGTTGTAACCTTGCACCAATATTTTAAAAGAATAATCAATAAAATTATAAATTGAGGATCAAAATATAAACAGATTATAAAATCTATTTACAACACATTAGTTGGCATTCGTTTTGTATAACCGACTTGGATTCGTAAGTATAATATCTTTATAATAATTTTGACCAGAATGCACAAGCTATTGAATATTCAAATTGTTAATTCTTTAAAAAAAATAACATCATACATCAGCATCTTAATTATGAACGAAAAGTAGTGTGTATACGTTTCAGTTCATTTAATCATATAATCTTATTAGTAAAGCATCTCAGTATGTAGGTAAATATGTATACAAAACTGAAACAATTATGCATATTATCACAAACGTAATAATAAGAACAAAAGGATAGAACGATCTAACAGAATTGAAGGTTGAACCGGACTTGTGTTTGATACAATTCTCTTAAACAGATTCTGCGTCTGTTCCCAGGGTACACCAGTCCGAAGCAGCGTACTGCTGGACTTGAACACTTGCCTTGATTAGTAACTTGTACTTGCTTAGATAAACCTTGATTATACGGATCACTTCGTGCTGATAACGTGTTATAATTTAACAGTATATAACTACCTTTAGTAGTCTATGCTCTAATTAAGAACTTGTAGTATTATAAGAATGGAGAAAGAAAATGTAAGCTTCGGAAGTAAATTGAAATATTAGTATGTATATTGATTACAATCCATCACATAATTATAGTACAAAAATTTACTATGTAGTTAGGTGGAACAGTAATATCCGTGAATTTGTGATCCACCAAACCACACTTTATCAAAAGTGTCAGCCATATAGTGTCGGCCATATATAACACTTAAATAAATTTAGGGAATTAATTTATTAATCTAATATATCAATATCAATTAACTAGAAAAATGGGCCCGCGCGATGCCACGGGGCCTTTGGGTTGCAAATAAGTTAAAACGTTTTTCTACGGGTGTTTTTAAATACACGTAGTTAGTACCTAGGTATTTAGCGTTTTTATAGAAGTGTCCAAACGTATTTAGTTTTGTTTTCTTGATAAAATTATTTCGAGTCTAACGGTGCTGGTGAAAAAATTTAACTCGCATTGAGCAGGAAGATACGGGCTGTCATTGTGTTTAGCGTTTTTTAAAAAGTCTCCGTTTTGAATGTACTTTTTATCGTTTTGTTCATAAAATTATTTCGAGTAAGACGCTGCTATCGAAAAAATTTAACTCGCGACGAGCGGGTAGATACGGGCTGTCGTTGTGTATAGCATTTTTAAAAAGGTGTCCGTTTCGAATGTAGTTAGTTTCATTTTGTTGACAAAAATATTTCGAGTTTAACTATGCTGGCGAAAAATTTAACTCGCGGCGAGTAGGAAGATACGGGCAGTCGTTGTGTTTAGCGTTTCTTAAAAAGTGTCCGTTTCGAACGTATTTTTCTATCGTTTTGTACATAAAATTATTTTGAGTAAGATGCTGCCGTCGGAAAAATTTAACTCGTGGCGAGCGAAAAGATATGGGATGTCGTTGTGTTTATGTAACGACCCAAAACTCATTATAACAAAATATGACCCGAAATTTTTTTTTGTGAGACAGCACATCTGGACGGCGTCCAGTTATCTGGATGGCGTCCAGCACTAAAGGCCAGGATGACGTCCAACCTTTTGGGACGGCGTCCAAATGAACTGCCAGTTTCTGATCTCAGGGTTCAACTTACCCGAGCGAAAAACCCGCTTCCCGACACTTTTAAACGAAACTCTCTTCACAACATGTTAACATAATTAAAACTAAGAAGTTTCCACAATAAAACCAAGTTTTACAATATCGGGCCCACATCGACCGTTTTACGAGTTTCGTTCCAAAAATACAAGTTCGACCATAAGAGTTTAAATTCCAAGCGACACCTAGAGCATGGTGTTTGGGGTTAAACTACCCACATCTTGGCCAAACTTTAAAAGCTAAACATTCCAAATGCGTCCCCTATCAAAACAAAGCTGGAGGCCACTAATCCAACCGAACAACCTTACCCTTATCCGCGCCGGAACCTAAAAAGAGTAAACAACGAGAGGGTAAGCAAAGCTTAGTGAGTGCAATAATTATACATACATATATATAACTCATCTATTTTTAATCGCACTCACCAAATACCTCATACGAAAATATAACTCAAATAGCATGCCATCATACTCATAATGCTAAAAACTCGTACACTATCACAACACCACATTAGCATATACTCAACACAATATATATATATATATATATATATATATATATATATATATATATATATATATATATATATATATATATATATATATATATATATATAGCATGCTAAACAATATCAAACAACATAATATGGTTAACCATAAACGCTATGGTGCTACCGGCTCGTGGTTCACACCATACGTAATGCTATGACGCTACTGGCTCGTGTTTCACGCCACTACGCATTTGAGTTTCACTCCTTTATAGTGCTACCGGCTCATGGTTCACACTTTGGCGCTACCGGCTCGTGGTTCATGCCTCATTTTCTAGTGCTACCGGCTCGTGGTTCACACTTTGTTTTATAGTGCTACCGACTCGTGGTTCACACTTGATACTACCAGCTCGTGGTTCACATCATGACTGAAATGTCCCATTCATATCGATTATAAACGTTTCATATTAATTGATTTCGTTGCGAGGTTTTGACCTCTATATGAGACGTTTTTGAAAGACTACATTCGATTTTTAAAACAGACCATAACCTTTATTTTATCGATAAAGGTTTAAAAAATATTACGAAGATTATCAAATAATGATAATCTAAAAATAGCGTTTTCACACGACCATTAAATAATGGTTTACAATAATATTACACATCAACTTAAGTCTTCAAATGCAGTTTTTAAATAATATAATACAAGCATGTACTTCAAATCTTGTCCTTAATTTAGTATGCAACAGCGGAAGCTCTTAACAATCACCTGTGAATAAACATGCTTAAAATGTCAACAAAAAATATTGGTGAGTTATAGGTTTAACCTATATATTTATCAAATCGTAATGATAGATCACAAGATTTCATATTTTCAATTTTCATAAATATACATCCCATACATAGAGATAAAAATCATTCATATGGTGAACACCTGGTAACCGACATTAACAAGATGCATATAGAATATCCCTATCATTCCGGGACTCCCTTCGAACATGATAAAAGCGAAGTACTAAAGCAGTTCAAATTCTCTGAATAGGGCTTGTTAGTGCCCATAGATCTATCTTTAGGATTCGCGTCAATTAGGGGCCAGTTCTCTAATTCTTAGGCTACCAAGCTAAAAGGGGCATATTCGAATTCGATAATTCAACCATAGAATGTAGTTTCACGTACTTGTGTCTATTTTGTAAAACATTTATAAAATTGCATGTATTCTCATCCCAAAAATAATAGATTTCAAAAGTGGGACTATAACTCACTTTCACAGATTATCACTTCGTCAGAAAATAATACTTGGCCACTGGTCGATTCACGAACCTATAACAAATATATAAATATATCAAAGTATGATCCGATAATATTCATACCATATTTTATTACATTTTAACGATTTAAGTTTGTTAAGTTGATAGTCCAACGTTAATAGTCCACAATTAATTGTCCACAGTTAGTAGTACAGAATTAAATTAATATATATTATCTCGAATCAATCCACGACCCAGAGTATACAAGTCTCAGACTCGATCATAACTCAAAGTATATATATTATTTTGGAATCAACCTCAACCCTGTATAGCTAACTCGATCATTACCGCATATAGAGTGTCTATGGTTGTTCCAAATAATATATATAGATGACGTCGATATGATATGTCAAAACATTGTATACGTGTCTATGGTCTATCAAGGTTACATACTATATGTTAGACTACATGTATAATACAATATAAGTTAGTTAAGTTATGGTTAGTATAGATTTTTGAAATGATCTAGAGCTTCAAAGGATCTTGGATGGCTTGGAATTTCTTGAAGTAGAATCATGACACAAAAACAAGTTCAAGTAAGATTTTCTATTCGAATTAAGATAGTTATAGTTATAGAAATTGAATCAAAGTTTGAATATGAGTATTACCTTGAATTAGAATGATAACCTACTATAAGTAACAAAGGTTTCTTGATCTTAGATGATTACTTGGAATGGATTAGAAAGCTTGGAAGTATACTTGCAAACTTGAAAGTATTCTTGATTTTATGAAACTAAAACTTATAGAATTTATGAAGAACACTTAGAACTTGAAGATAGAACTTAAGAGAGTTCAATTTGATGAAGAAAATTGAAGAATGAAGGTGTTTGTATGTGTTTTAGGTCGTGATATATGGATTAGATATAAAGGATATGTAAGTTTGTTTTCTTGTAAATAAGTCATGAATGATTAATAATATTTTTGTAATCTTGCTAAATAATTCATACTAGATTACAAAGAATGGTTCCCACATGTTTTATGACTCATTAAGGGCTGCTAAGAGCTGATCATTGAAGTTTATATACCAATAGTATGTACATCTAGGAGCTGTGTATTGTATGAGTACGAATACGGGTGCATACGAGTAGAATTGTTGATGAAAATGAATGAGAATGTAATTGTAAGTATTTTTGTTAACTAAGAGTACTTTGATATGTGTCATGAAGTCTTTCAAAAGTGTACTAATACATCTTAATACACTATATGTATATGCATTTTAACTGAGCCGTTAAGTCATCGTTAGTTGTTACATGTAAGTGTTGTTTCGAAACCTTTAAGTTAACGATTTCGTTAAATGTAATTAATCCCATTGTTATTATATTTAATGAGATGTTAAATTATTCCATTATCATGATAAAATGATGTACTAATATATCTTAATATTATATATAAATATTAAGACGTTATTACAACGATAATCATTACGTATAGATATCGTTTTGAATTTCTTAAGTTAGTAGTCTTGTTTTATGTATAAGGTTCATTGTTAATATAAATAATGAGATACTAAAATTATCATTTCATCATGTTAAACATATATATATATATATATATATATATATATATATATATATATATATATATATATATATATATATATGTTTATATATATAATATCATGTCATATACAAGTTATAACGTTCGTGAATCATCGGACAAACTGGGTGGTCAAACGTTAACACAAAAACTGTTTCAATTAATCAAGTCTTAACAAGTTTGATTGCTTAACATGTTGGAAACATTTAATCATGCAAATATAGTTTTCATTTAATATATAATCATGGAAAAGTTCGGGACACTACAATGACACTCGTCACATACATGCTATGGTACTACCGGCTCGTGGTTCATACCATAACATTCACAAATAAATACGCCATATACATATACGCATAATTACTCCACTCACCTTAACGCCTTTAGTGAGATAATCAAGCTTGCAACCTTCAACGCGACGTGCCTATTACATTATGCATATAATCAATCATACAATCAAGTTGGTCAACCAACTCACTCACCATTCTAGTGTCATTTTGACCCATTTCAAGGTCAACACACCCATTTGGGTCATCAACATACCCGAATAACACCCACTTACTTAATATCAAGGTGTGCTAGTGATTAACTAACCATTTAGGACTCATAACCACTAATGAACACTTTGAAACCCTAGGTTAGTTATACTTGAGTCCTCATGACCCAAACTTACCCAAAAACCCCCCAAATAATTATCAAATGGGTTTTATGTTCATCACTAACCCAAACCCTAACCCTTGAACTAATTTAAAGTAAGGAGGTCAAGATTAGGACTTACCACCACAATCACAACGTAGCTAGCAACAAGATGAACAACTTTAAAACTCGAGCTTAAACCCGAAACAAGCTCCTTCCTTCTCGATTTGAGCTTTCTCACACAAGGAATCACTCTCTCTCTCTAACTTGAAGTGGAAGAGGATAAGGTAGATGGAAATGGAGTAAAGGCATCCACCAACTGATCTTTGGGGCCTTAAAGTCGTCCTCCATGTGAAATTACCAAGTTACCCCTTTAGAATATCTAAAATAGAACAGCTGGCCCGCCAGTTCATCTGGACGGGGTCCAGAATACTGGACGGCGTCCAACCCTTCAAACTTAGATGGCGTCCCACAAGCTGGATGACATCCCAACCATCTGAGGAAACAGGATCTTACAACTCTCCCTCACTTGAACCGAATTGCGTTCTCGCAATCCAAGCCGCATGACAAGTAGGAAGATACACCAAAACAAACTCTTCGGATTCCCACGTAAATTCGAAACCTATACGTCGACGCCATTGAACCTTAAAAGTTCTCACCTCTTTATTTCTCAACCTTTTTACCTTTTCATCGAGTATCGCAATCGGCTCCTCAAAATACTCTAACTTGTTGTTTAGTTCAATTTCGTCTAATGGCATCCATGAAGAATCATCCGCAAGAAACTTACAGAGATGGGAAACATGAAATGTATTATGGATCCCCGCAAGCTCTTCAGGTAATTCCAAACGATACGCAACTTCACCAACTCGAGCTAAAATCTTAAATGGTCCAATAAATCGAGGAGCTAACTTTCCCCGTTTTTGAAACCGAATAATACCCTTCCATGGTGAAACCTTAAGCATCACCATGTCACCTTCTTGGAACTCAATCAGTAGTCTACGTTTGTCGGCATACGACTTTCGTCTGAAATGTCCCGTTCATATCGATTTATAAACGTTCCATATTAATTGATTTCGTTGCGAGGTTTTGACCTCTATATGAGACGTTTTTCAAAGACTGCATTCGATTTTAAAAGAAAGCATAACCTTTATTTTATCGATAAAGGTTTAAAAATATTACGACGATTATCAAATAATGATAATCTAAAATATAGCGTTTTCACACGATTATTACAAAATAGTTTACAATAATATTACACATCAATTTAAGTCTTCGAATGCAGTTTTTAAATAATATTATACAAGCATGCTGACTCCAACTCTTGTCCATAAATTAGCATGCAACAGTGGAAGCTCTTAATAATCACCTGAGAATAAACATGCTTTAAACGTCAACAAAAATGTTGGTGAGTTATAGGTTTAACCTACATATTTATCAAATCGTAATAATAGACCACAAGATTTCATATTTCCATTTCTCATAAACAACATGCAATCTGCATAAAAATTATTCATATGATGAACACCTGGTAACCGACCTTAACAGGATGCATATAGAATATCCCCATCATTCCGGAACTCTCATCGGACATGATAAATCGAAGTACTAAAGCATCCGTAACTCGGATGAGGCTTGTTGGGCCAAATAGATCTATCTTTAGGATTCGTGTCAATTGGTGGCAATTATAATAAACACCAATTCTTAGGCTACCAAGCTAAAAAGGGGCATATTCGGTTCGATAATTCAACATAGAATGTAATTTTGATCACTTGTGTCTATTTTGTAAAACATTTATAAAACTGCATGTATTCTCATCCCAAAAATAATAGATTTTAAAAGTGGGACTATAACTCACTTTCACAGATTTTTACTTCGTCGGGAAGTAAGACTTGGCCACTGGTCGATTCACGAACCTATAACAAATATGTACATATATATATCAAAGTATGTTCAAAATATATTTACAACATTTTTAATACGTTTTACTGTTTTAAGTTTATTAAGTCAGATGTCCTCGTTAGTAACCTACAACTAGTTATCTACAGTTAGATGTACAGAAATAAATAGATATATATTATCTTGAATCAATCAACGACCCAGTGTATACACGTCTCAGGATAGATCACAACTCAAAGTATATATATTTTTGGAATCAATCTCAACCCTGTATAGCTAACTCCAACATTACTGCATATAGAGTGTCTATGGTTGTTCCAAGTAATATATATACATGGGTCGATATGATATGTCAAAACATTTGCATACGTGTCTATGGTATCCCAAGATTACATAATATATTAGAATACATGTATAATACAATATGAGTTAGCTAGGATATGATTAATATAGATTTGTTACCAATTTTCACGTAGTTACAACAAGCAAAAATATCCAATCTTGTTTTACCAAAAACTTCTTCGTTTTAAATCCGTTTTGAGTGATTCAAGTTGCTATGGTTTCATATTGAACTTAAGTTTATGAATCTAAACAGAAAAAGTATAAGTTTATAGTCCGAAATACAGGTTACAAGTTGTTTTTGTAAAGGTAGTCATTTTAGTCGAAAGAACGACGTCTAGATGACCATTTTGGAAAACGTACTTCCACTTTGAGTTTAACCATGATTTTTGGATATAGTTTCATTTTCATAAGAAAAATCATTTTCCCAGAAGAACAACTTTTAAATCAAAGTTTAGCATAGTTTTTAATTAACTAACCCAAAACAGCCCGCGGTGTTACTACGACAGCGTATATCCGGTTTTACGGTGTTTTTCGTGTTTCCATGTTTTAAATCATTAAGTTAGCATATCATATAGATATAGAACATGTGTTTAGTTGATTTTAAAAGTCAAATTAGAAGGATTAACTTTATTTGCGAACAAGTTTAGAATTAACTAAACTATGTTCTAGTGATTACAAGTTTAAATCTTCGAATAAGATAGTTTTATATGTATGAATCGAATGATGTTATGAACATCATTACTACCTTAATTTTAGTAGGTAAACCTACTGGAAATGAGAAAAATAGATCTAGATTCAAAGGATCCTTGGATGGCTTGAAAGTTCTTGAAGCAGAATCATGACACGAAAACAAGTTCAAGTAAGATTTCCACTCGAAATAAGATTGTTATAGTTATAGAAATTGAATCAAAGTTTGAATATGAGTATTACCTTGTATTAGAAGGATATCTTACTATAAATAAGAAATATTTCTCGAGGTTGGATGATCACTTTACAAGATTGGAAGTAAGCTAGCAAACTTGGAAGTATTCTTGATTTCATGAAACTAGAACTTATAGAATTTATGAAGAACACTTAGAACTTGAAGATAGAACTTGAGAGAGATCAATTAGATGAAGAAAATTGAAGAATGAAAGTGTTTGTAGGTGTTTTTGGTCGTTGGTATATGGATTAGATATAAAGGATGTGTAATTTTGTTTACTTGTAAATAAGTCATGAGTGATTACTAATACTTTTGTAATTTTATGAGATATTTCATGCTAGTTGCCAAATGATGGTTCCCACATGTGTTAGGTGACTCACAAGGTCTGCTAAGAGCTGATCATTGGAGTGTATATACCAATAGTAAATACATTTAGAAGCTGGGTATTGTACGAGTATGAATACGAGTGCATACGAGTAGAATTGTTGATGAAAATGAATGAGGATATAATTGTAAGCATTTTTGTTAAGTAGAAGTACTTTGATAAGTGTTTTGAAGTCTTTCAAAAGTGTATGAATACATATTAAAACACTACATGTATATACATTTTAACTGAGTCGTTAAGTCATCGTTAGTCGTTACATGTAAGTGTTGTTTTGAAACCTTTAGGTTAACGATCTTGTTAAATGTTGTTAACCCATTGTTTATTATATCGAAAGAGATGTTAAATTATTACATTATCATGATATTATCTTAATATGATATATATATATATATATATATATATATATATATATATATATATATATATATATACAATTAAATGTCGTTACAACGATAATCGTTACATATATGCCTCGTTTCGAAATCCTTAAGTTAGTAGTCTTATTTTTACATATGTAGTTCATTGTTAATATACTTAATGATATGTTTACTTATAATAATACCATGTTAACTATATATATATATATCCATATATATGACATCATATAGTTTTTACAAGTTTTAACGTTCGTGAATCACCGGTCAACTTGGGTGGTCAATTGTCTATATGAAACCTATTTCAATTAACCAAGTCTTAGCATGTTTGATTGCTTAACATGCTGGAAACACTTAATCATGCAAATAACAATTTCATTTAATATATATAAACATGAAAAATTTCGGGTCACTACAGTACCTACCCGTTAAATAAATTTCGTTCCGAAATTTTAAGTAGTTGGAGGTGTTGACGTATCTTCTGGAAATAAGTGCGGGTATTTCTTCTTCATCTGATCTTCTCATTCCCAGGTGAACTCAGGTCCTCTACGAGCATTCCATCGAACCTTAACAATTGGTATCTTGTTTTGCTTAAGTCTTTTAACCTCACGGTCCATTATTTCGACGGGTTCTTCGATGAATTGAAGTTTTTCCTTGATTTGGATTTCGTCTAACAGAATAGTGAGATCTTATTTAGCAAAACATTTCTTCAAATTCGGGACGTGGAAAGTGTTATGTACAGCCGCGAGTTATTGAGGTAACTCAAGTCGGTAAGCTACTGGTCCGACAGGATCAATAATCTTGAATGGTCCAATATACCTTGGATTTAATTTCCCTCTTTTACCAAATCGAACAACGCCTTTCCAAGGTGCAACTTTAAGCATGACCATCTTTCCAATTTCAAATTCTATATCTTTTCTTTTAATGTCAGCGTAGCTCTTTTGTCAACTTTGGGGGGTTTTCAACCGTTGTTGAATTTGGATGATCTTCTCGGTAGTTTCTTGTATTATCTCTGGACCCGTAATATGTCTATCCCCCACTTCACTCTAACAAATCAGAGACCTGCACTTTCTACCATAAAGTGCTTCAAACGGTGCCATCTCAATGCTTGAATGGTAGCTGTTGTTGTAGGAAAATTCTGCTAACGGTAGATGTCGATCCCAACTGTTTCCGAAATCAATAACACATGCTCGTAGCATGTCTTCAAGCGTTTGTATTATTCTTTTACTCTGCCCATCAGTTTGTGGATGATAGGCAGTACTCATGTCAAGACGAGTTCCTAATGCTTGCTGTAATGTCTACCAGAATCTTGAAATAAATCTTTCATCCCTATCAGAGATAATAGAGATTGGTATTCCATGTCTGGAGACGACTTCCATCAAATACAGTCGTGCTAACTTCTCCATCTTGTCATCTTCTCTTATTGGCAGGAAGTGTGCTGATTTGGTGACACGATCAACTATTACCCAAATAGTATCAAAACCACTTGCAGTCCTTGGCAATTTAGTGATGAAATCCATGGTAATGTTTTCCCATTTCCATTCTGGGATTTCGAGTTGTTGAAGTAGACCTGATGGGTTCTGATGCTCAACTTTGACCTTAGAACACGTCAAACATTCTCCTACATATTAGCAACATCGGCTTTCATACCCGGCCACCAAAAATGTTTCTTGAGATCCTTGTATATCTTCCCCATTCCAGGATGTATTGAGTATCTGGTTTTATGAGCTTCTCTAAGTACCATTTCTCTCATATCTCCAAATTTTGGTACCCAAATTCTTTCAACCCTATACCGGGTTCCGTTTTCCCAAATATTAAGATGCTTCTATGATCCTTTGGTATTTCATCCTTTAAATTTCCTTCTTTTAAAACTCCTTGTTGCGCCTCCTTTATTTGAGTAGCAAGGTTATTATGAATCACATATTCATAGCTTTTACTCGAATGGGTTCTCTGTCCTTTATGCTCAAGCCGTCGGCTACCACATTTGCCTTCCCCGGGTGGTAACGAATCTCAAAGTCGTAATCATTCAACAATTCAATCCACCTGCGCTGCCTCATGTTCAGTTGTTTCTGTTTAAATATGTGTTGAAGACTTTTGTGTTCGGTATATATAATACTTTTGACCCCATATAAGTAGTGCCTCCAAGTCTTTAATACAAAAACAACCGCGCCTAATTCCAAATCATGCGTCGTATAATTCTGCTCGTGAATCTTCAATTGTCTAGACGCATAAGCAATTACTTTCGTTCGTTGTATTAATACACAACCGAGACCTTGCTTTGAGGCATCACAATATATCACAAAATCATCATTCCCTTCCGGTAATGACAATATAGGTGCCGTAGTTAACTTTTTCTTTAACAATTGAAACGCTTTTTCTTGTTCATTTTTCCATTCAAATTTCTTCCCTTTATGCGTTAATGCAGTCAAGGGTTTTGCTATTCTGGAAAAGTCTTGGATGAACCTTCTGTAGTAACCAGCCAGTCCTAAAAATTGGCGTATATGCTTCGAGTTTTCGGGGTTTCCCACTTTTCAACGGTTTCAATCTTTGCTGGATCCACCTGAATACCTTCTTTGCTCACTATGTGACCGAGAAATTGAACTTCTTCCAACCAAAATGCACACTTTGAAAACTTAGCGTACAGTTTTTTCTTCCTTAACGACTCTAGCACTTTTCTCAAATGTTCTTCATGCTCTTGGTCATTCTTTGAGTAAATAAGTATGTCATCGATGAAAACAATGACAAACTTGTCAAGGTATAGTCCACACACTCGGTTCATGAGGTCCATGAACACAGCTGGTGTGTTGGTCAACCCAAACGGCATAACCATAAACTCGTAATAACCGTAACGCGTCCTAAAAGCAGTCTTTTTAATATCATCCTCCTTCACCCTCATTTGATGATACCCAGAACGTAAATCAATCTTCAAATAAACCGACGAGCCTTGTATTTGATCAAATAAGTCATCGATTCTTGGTAGTGGGTAGCGGTTCTTGATGTTAAGTTTGTTCAACTCTCGGTAGTTGATACACAACCTAAATGTACCATCCTTCTTCTTGACAAATAAAACAGGAGCTCCCCATGGTGATGTACTTGGTCGAATGAAACCACGCTCTAAAAGTTCTTGTAACTGACTTTGTAATTCTTTCATTTCACTGGGTGCGAGTCTGTATGAAGCACGAGCTATTGGTGCAGCTCCTGATACAAGATCTATTTGAAATTCAACGGATTGATGTGAGGGTAATCCCGGTAATTCTTTCAGAAAAACATCGGGAAATTCTTTTGCGACGGGAACATCACTGATGTTCTTTTCTTCAGGTTTAACTTCCTTGATGTGTGCCAGAATGATGTAATAACCTTTTCCTATTAGTTTTTGCGCCTTCAAACTACTAATAAGATTTAATTTCGCATTGTTCTTTTCTCCGTACACCATTAAAAGTTTTCCCTTTTCACGCATAATGCGAATCGCATTTTTGTAACAAACGACCTCTGCTCTCACCTTTTTCAACCAGTCCATGCCAATTATTACATCAAAACTCCCTAACTCAACTGGTATTAAATCAATTTTAAACGTTTCATCCCCCAGTTTAATTTCTCTATCCCGACATATATTATCTGCTGAAATTAATTTACCGTTTGCTAATTCGAGTAAAAATTTACTATCCAAAGGCATCAATGGGTAATTAATTTAGCACAAAAATCTCTACTCATATAGCTTCTATCCACACCCGAATCAAATAAAACATAAGCAGATGTATTGCCAATAAGAAACGTACCCGTAACAAGCTCCGGGTCTTCCTGCGCTTCTGCCGTATTAATATTGAAAACTCTTCCGCGGCCTTGCCCATTAGTATTCCCTTGTTTTGGGCCATTTCTAATAATGTGGCCCAGTTTTCCACATTTATAACAAACTACGTCGGCATTATTTGTTCTAACCTTATTTGTTTCTTTATTTTTGTTGTTCTTTGGTCCGTAAATCTCACATTTTACCGTGCCATGACCACTTCTCTTACACTTGGTGCAAACTGTTGTGCAAAACACATTCGGATGGTACTCTGCACACCTGAAGCATGGTTGTTTCTGTTATTTGTTGTTATTGAGGTTGTTGTTGGGATTGTTATTGTTGTTAAAACGGTTGTTGTAGTTGTTGTTGTTGTTGTTGTTGTTGTTGTTGTTGTTGTTGTTGTTGTTGGGACGTTTGTTGTAGTTATTGTTAGGATTGCATTTATTGTGGCGATTGTTGTTGCGGTTGTGGTTGTAATTGTTATTGTTGTTGTACTGGTGACTCTTGTCACCGTTTTCCTCCCACTTCCTCTTGAGTTGTTTCGTGTTGGCTTCTTTGGCTGCCTGTGCTTTAATTCTCCCCTCAATCTGATTTATGAGTTTATGAGCCATTCAACTTGCCTTCTGTATGGAAGCGGGCTCGTGTGAACTCACATCTTCTTGAATCCTTACTGGTAACCCTTTTACAAACGCGTCGATCTTCTCTTCTTCATCTTCGAACGCTCCCGGACACAATAGGCACAACTCCGTGACTCGTCGTTCATATGTGGTAATGTCGAATCTTTATGTTTGTAACACTCTAAGTTCTACCTTGAGCTTATTGACTTCATTTCTAGGATGGTACTGCTCGTTCATCAATTGTTTGAATACCGACCACGGTAGTGCGTAAGCAGCATTTTGTCCCACCTGCTCGAGATAGGTGTTCCACCATGTTAACGCAGTACCTGTGAAGGTATACGTAGCGTACTTAACTTTGTCCTCTTTAGTACACTTACTTATGGCAAACACCTATTCGACCTTCTCGGTCCACCGTTTCAATCCAATTGGACCTTCGGTTCCATCAAATTCCAAAGGTTTGCAGGCAGTGAATTCTTTGTAGGAGCATCCTACACGATTTCTTATGGAATTAGTTCCACTGCTAGATCTAGAGTTATTGTTATTTTGCATCGCAGCCTGTACTGCAGCTATATTTGCTGCAAGGAAAACACGGAAGTCTTCCTCGCTCATGTTCAAATTCTGACGAGTCGCCGGTGCCATTTCCTTCAAAAATAGCCCAAAAGAATTGAGTTAATCATATAGAATTTAAGAGTAGTCAATAATATTTCGTAGCATAATATGAACTTATTTATAAAAGCTTTTTCTTCATATTAGCATTTTATAGTTTTAATTCGGGTAGTACCTACCCGTTAAGTTCATACTTAGTAGCTATTATACAATTCAACTACTACGGTTCTATATGAAAAACTTATTACAATAATATTTCGCGTTCAAACTTTTATACAATATTTTATGAACATACAATACCACTATTATACATATAGGATGAAATATAGCACATAATAACTTGCTACACGGCAGCTATAAAGGTAATTCTAATTAATACGCAAGTTATTCAGCAAAGGCAATAAAGCACGTAATTCATAAGTCAAGAAACAGGTCATGTATTATGATTTTACAAAAACGACTTCCCATCCTTGATCTTGTGGAAAGTAACCGTTATGACCATTGGCTAGGCAGCATGTTGTAATGTCGTCAAAAGGACGAGAGTTTCGTAATGCCCAACAGCCTCGTAGCAATCTAAAAACCTTGTTTCTTACCCCAACTACTGAGTCGGTCACTTGTGTGAATGTTTTATTTAATAGTTGTAATCCGATGTTCTTTTTCTCACTTTGGTGAGAAGCGAACATCACTAACCCGTAAGCATATCATGCTTCTTTATATTGTATGTTAGAAGCTCTTTCTAATTCACGAAATCCTATGTTGGGATATGTTGAGTCAAAATAGGTTCTTAACCCGTAGCGAAAAATTGCATTTGGGTTCCCCGCATTTAACACTTTAAAGAAAACACGGCGTAACTTACGGTCTCCCCAATGTGATATACCCCACCTATCAAAGAAAAGCCTTTTATAAACTAAGGCATTTCTGGAAAGTCTTTCAAATGTTTGACAAGTTAATTTCGCCATAACTAATTGTGCTGATGAATTCTGACCGACTCTAGACAAGATTTCATCAATCATATCCTCTGGTAGGTCTTCAAAAATATTTGGTTGTTTATCCTTAACGTCCATTTTGTGTTTTTATACTGTAAAAATAGACGAGGGTTAGATTCATAAAAGATAATTAACAAACAATACAAGCAATTTTTTACATTTATCAAAAAAACACAAGCACACTATATTACATATATTACACAACATGATTACAGCTCTTTAATCAGACTCACTCATTTCTTCTTCTTCAAACTTGGTTCATTTTACTAATTTCCTAGGGATATATGATGCTCCCCTAATACGAGCTGTCGTTTTCCACAATGGTTTAGAAAAACCTGGTGGTTTAGAGGTTCCCGGGTTATTGTTACATTTTAGGAAATACGGACGTTGTCGATACATATAAAGTTCTTCGGGGTTGGAATCAGGTTTCTCTATTTTTATACATATTCCCTTATTATTTTCTTTTGCTTTATTAAATTGGGTCGAGGTAATTTCTATAACATCATCGGAATCCTCATCGAGATCCGATTCATCGGAAAATTGGTAATCTTCCCAATATTTTGCTTCCTCGGCGGAAACACCATTGACCATTATTGACTTTGGTCCGTTGGTTGAGGATTTTCTTTTATTTAACCGATTTACTGTAGGTATCAATATTTCTTCCTCCGGAATCTCTTCTTCTTCCGGTTCTTCCTCTTTTGATTCCTCCTCTTTCGGTTCCTCTTCTTCCGGTTCCTCCTCTTCCGGTTCCTCTTCTTCCGGTTCCTCTTCGTGAATTTGTAAATCTTCCCAAAGTATATTCGACTCTTCATTATTATTAGGTGAGTCGATGGGATTTGTACTAGAGGTAGACATCTATCACACAATATCAAACACGTTAAGAGATTAATATATCACATAATATTTACATGTTAATAATATATAGTTTCCAACAAAAAAGTTAAGCAATCGTTTTTTTTGAAGAAAAACACGGTCGAAGTCCAGACTCACAAATGCATCCTAACAAACTCGGTAAGACACACTAATGCAAAAATTCTGGTTCTCTAAGACCAACGCTCGGATACCAACTGAAATGTCCCGTTCATATCGATTTATAAACGTTCCATATTAATTGATTTCGTTGCGAGGTTTTGACCTCTATATGAGACGTTTTTCAAAGACTGTATTCGATTTTAAAATAAACCATAACCTTTATTTTATCGATAAAGGTTTAAAAATATTACGACGATTATCAAATAATGATAATCTAAAATATAGTGTTTTCACACGATTATTACATAATGGTTTACAATAATATTACACATCAATTTAAGTCTTCGAATGCAGTTTTTAAACAATATTATACAAGCATGCTGACTCCAACTCTTGTCCATAAATTAGTATGCAACAGCGGAAGCTCTTAATAATCACCTGAGAATAAACATGCTTTAAACATCAACAAAAATGTTGGTGAGTTATAGGTTTAACCTACATATTTATCAAATCGTAATAATAGACCACAAGATTTCATATTTCCATTTCATAAACAACATACAATCTGCATAAAAATCATTTCATATGATGAACACCTGGAAACCGACCTTAACAGGATGCATATAGAATATCCCCATCATTCCAGGACTCTCATCGAACATGATAAATCGAAGTACTAAAGCATCCGTAACTCGGATGAGGCTTGTTGGGCTAAATAGATCTATCTTTAGGATTCGCGTCAATTGGTGGCAATTATAATAAACACCAATTCTTAGGCTGCCAAGCTAAAAAAGGGCATATTCGGTTCGATAATTCAACATAGAATGTAATTTTGATCACTTGTGTCTATTTTGTAAAACATTTATAAAACTGCATGTATTCTCATCCCAAAAATAATAGATTTTAAAAGTGGGACCATAACTCACTTTCACAGATTTTTACTTCATCGGGAAGTAAGACTTGACCACTAGTCGATTCACAAACCTATAACAAATATGTACATATATATCAAAGTATGTTCAAATTATATTTACAACATTTTTAATACGTTTTACTATTTTAAGTTTATTAAGTCAGCTGTCCTCGTTAGCAACATACAACTAGTTGTCCACAGTTAGATGTACAGAAATAAATCGATATATATTATCTTGAATCAATCAACGACCCAGTATATACACGTTTCAGGCTAGATCACAACTCAAAGTATATATATTTTTGGAATCAACCTCAACCCTGTATAGCTAACTCCAACATTACTGCATATAGAGTGTCTATGGTTGTTCCAAATAATATATATACATGGGTCGATATGATATGTCAAAATATTTTTATACGTGTCTATGGTATCCCAAGATTACATAATATATTAGAATACATGTATAATACAATATGAGTTAGCTAGGATATCATTAATATAGATTTGTTACCAATTTTCACGTAGTTACAACAAGCAAAAATATCCAATCTTGTTTTACCCATAACTTCTTCGTTTTAAATCCGTTTTGAGTGATTCAAGTTGATATGGTTTCATATTGAACTTAAGTTTATGAATCTAAACAGAAAAAGTATAAGTTTATAGTCAGAAATATAGGTTACAAGTCGTTTTTGTAAAGGTAGTCATTTCAGTCGAAAGAACGACGTCTAGATGACCATTTTGGAAAACATACTTCCACTTTGAGTTTAACCATGATTTTTGGATATAGTTTCATGTTCATAAGAAAAATCATTTTACTAGAAGAACAACTTTTAAATCAAAGTTTATCATAGTTTTTAATTAACTAACCCAAAACAGCCCGCGGTGTTACTACGACGGCGTATATCCGGTTTTACGGTGTTTTTTTTGTTTCCAGGTTTTAAATCATTAAGTTAGCATATCATATAGATATAGAACATGTGTTTAGTTTATTTTAAAATTCAAGTTAGAAGGATTAACTTTATTTGCGAACAAGTTTAGAATTAACTAAACTATGTTCTAGTGATTACAAGTTTAAATCTTCGAATAAGATAGTTTTATATGTATGAATTGAATGATGTTATGAACATCATTTCTACGTTAATTTTAGTAGGTAAACCTACTGGAAATTAGAAAAATAGATCTAGCTTCAAAGGATCCTTGGATGGCTTGAAAGTTCTTGAAGCAGAATCATGACACGAAAACAAGTTCAAGTAAGATTTCCACTCGAAATAAGATTGTTATAGTTATAGAAATTGAATAAAAGTTTGAATATGTGTATTACCTTGTATTAGAAAGATATCTTACTGTTAATAAGAAAGATTTCTTGAGGTTGGATGATCACTTTACAAGATTGGAGGTAAGCTAGCAAACTTGGAAGTTTTCTTGATTTTATGAAACTAGAACTTATAGAATTTATGAAGAACACTTAGAACTTGAAGATAGAACTTGAGAGAGATCAATTAGATGAAGAAAATTGAAGAATGAAAGTGTTTGTAGGTGTTTTTGGTCGTTGGTATATGGATTAGATATAAAGGATGTGTAATTTTGTTTACTTGTAAATAAGTTATGAATGATTACTAATATTTTTGTAATTTTATGAGATATTTCATGCTAGTTGCCAAATGATGGTTCCCACATGTGTTAGGTGACTCACAAGGGCTGCTAAGAGCTGATCATTGGAGTGTATATACCAATAGTAAATACATTTAGAAGCTGGGTATTGTACGAGTACGAATACGAGTGCATACGAGTAGAATTGTTGATGAAAATGAATGAGGATGTAATTGTAAGCATTTTTGTTAAGTAGAAGTACTTTGATAAGTGTCTTGAAGTCTTTCAAAAGTGTATGAATACATATTAAAACACTACATGTATATACATTTTAACTGAGTCGTTAAGTCATCGTTAGTCGTTACATGTAAGTGTTGTTTTGAAACCTTTAGGTTAACGATCTTGTTAAATGTTGTTAACCCATTGTTTATTATATCTAAATAGATGTTAAATTATTACATTATCATGATATTATGATGTATTAATATATCTTAATATGATATATATACAATTAAATGTCGTTACAACGATAATCGTTACATATATGCCTCGTTTCGAAATCCTTAAGTTAGTAGTCTTGTTTTTACATATGTAGTTCATTGTTAATATACTTAATGATATGTTTACTTATTATAATACCATGTTAACTATATATATATATATATATATATATATATATATATATATATATATATATATATATATATATATATATATATATATATATATATATATATATATATATATATATATATATATATATATATATATATATATCCATATATATGACATCATATAGTTTTTACAAGTTTTAACGTTCGTGAATCACCGGTCAACTTGGGTGGTCAATTGTCTATATGAAACCTATTTCAATTAATCAAGTCTTAACAAGTTTGATTTCTTAACATGTTGGAAACACTTAATCATGTAAATAACAATTTCATTTAATATATATAAATATTGAAAAGTTCGGGTCACTACATCGTTTATCTTGAGCCACTTTCAAACGAGTTCGAATCATCTCAATCTTGCTATTTGTCTCTAAAACCAAATCGGTACTCCCAATTTCCCTTTGTCCCACTTCACACCAACAAATCGGAGTTCGGCACCTCCGACCATAAAGCATCTCATAATGTGGCATCCCGATACTAGTATGATAACTATTATTGTACGAGAATTCCACCAAGGGCAAGTGCTCATCCCAACTTCCACCGAAATCAATGATACACGCCTGTAACATATCCTCCAAAGTTTGATTCGTACGTTCGGTTTGACCGTCCGTTTGAGGATGGTACGCCGTGCTCATTCTCAACTGTGTACCCATATCTTCATGGAACTTATTCCTGAACCGAGATGTGAAACGAGTATTCCGATCCGAAATAATAGATATAATAACCCCATGTCTCGATATCACCTCCTTGATAAACAACTTTGCCAAAGCCTCCGACGATATCGTTTCCCGAATGGGAAGAAACAAAGAACTTTTCGTCAACCGATCAACTATCACCCAAATCGTATCAAATTGGGTTCTCGCCGTCTTTGGTAACTTTGTAATGAAATCCATGGTAATGTGCTCCCATTTCCATTTCAGGACTTCCAACGATTGTAACTTACCATACGGCTTTTGGTGCTCGGCCTTAACTTGAAAACACGTGACACATTGTTCAACATACTTTACAACATCACGTTTCATGCCCGGCCACCAATACTCTTTCCTCAAATCAAGATACATCTTCGTCTTGCCCGGATGAATGGAATACTTTGACTTATGCACTTCATCAAGTAGCACTCGTCGGAAATCTCCCATTCTAGGCACCCACACTCATCCTTGAAAGGACGACAAACCATGCGGACCTAAGGTAATAGACTCCGTTTGCCCCACGATTCGTTCCTCATGCTTATTGTTAACAAAAGCTTCACAAGAAAGTCGTTAGTAATAATCATGCGTAACGATCCTACTCGTATCGCCGGATGTTGACTCTTCCGACTTAACGCATCCGCGACCACATTCGCCTTACCCGGGTGATAAAGTATTTCACAATCATAATCTTTCACCACATCCATCCATCTACGTTGACGATAATTCAAATCTCGTTGATCAAAAAGATGTTTTAAGCTTTTATGATCCGAATAAATCGTACACTTGACACCGTACAAGTAATGGTGCCAAATTTTCAACGCATGAACAACCGCCGCCAACTCAAGATCATGAGTCGGATATCTCGTTTCGTGATCCTTTAACTGTCGAGAGGCGTAAGCGACGACTTTACCTCTTTACATTATAACACACTCGAGCCCATTTAAAGAAGCATCACAATAAACCGTCATGTCTTCTACCCCTTCCGGTAATACTAACACCGGAGCTTGACATAACTTTTCTTTTAACAATTGGAAAGCAATTTCTTGCTCGTTTTCCCAATTAAATCTCGCGTTCTTTCTAGTTAACTTTATCAATGGAGAAGCGATTTTAGAAAAGTCTTGGATAAATCGACGATAATAACTGGCCAATCCGAGAAAGCTTCGGATTTCCGTAGGCGTAGTCGGTCGTCTCCAACTTTTTACCGTCTCAATCTTCCCCGGATCTATTTAAATACCATCTTTGTTCACAATATGGCCAAGGAATTGAACTTCCCTTAGCCAAAATTCACATTTGGAGAATTTTGCATACAACTTCTCCTTCCACAACGTCTTCAACACACCACGCAAATGATTTTCATGTTCCTTCATATTCTTCGAATAGACAAGTACGTCGTCAATTAACACAATCACTGACTTGTCCAACATAGGTTGGCACACTCAGTTCATAAGATCCATGAATGCCACCGGTGCATTTGTAAGACCAAAAGGCATAACTATAAACTCAAAATGCCCATAGCGCGTTCGAAAGGCCGTTTTCTCAATATCTTCCTCACGGACCCGCATTTGGTGATAGCCGGATCGTAAGTCAATTTTAGAAAAATACGTCGCGCCTTGGAGTTGATCAAACAAATCGACAATCCGAGGCAATGGATAACAATTCTTGACCGTCACTTTATTCAACTCCCGATAATCGATGAACATCCGCATGCTCCCATCTTTCTTTTTCACGAATAAAACTGGAGCGCCCCATGGCGAAGCACTCGGTCGGATAAAACCCTTTTCAAGCAACTCTTGGGTTTGATTCCACAACTCTCGCATCTCCGTTGGTGCTAAACGATAAGGAGATTTAGCAACGTGAGTAGCCCCCGGAACCAACTCAATGCGAAATTCAACTTGTGTTTCCGCCGCAACACCCGGTAATTCATCCGGAAAAATGTCTTCGAATTCACTAACCATCGGAATTTCACGAATGGATGGTGGTTCTTCACGAGTATCAACTACATGAGCAAGAAAAGCCATGCCACCACTAACAAGAAAACGACGTGCCCGAGCATAAGTGCATAGTGGCACAAGTCTTCTCCGTCTCTCGCCATGAATAATTAACTCTCCCCCACTTGGGGTCTTTACACGAATAGACTTTTCACGGGATGAGATATCGACTCTATAAAGATCGAGCAAATCCATACCCACAACAATATCAAATTCACCCAAGGTCATCGAGATAAGATCGATTTTAAACGTTTCGGCACCAAACACAACATCACAATCTTTACAAACATCAACCACTAGTATCGTCTTACCATCCGCTATTTCGACCTCTACCGGATGACTTAACTTAGCTAGCGGTTTGTTATGCTTAGACACAAATCGAGGTGACACAAACGATAAATTAGCACCGCTATCAAATAGGTAGCTTGCCGGATTAGAGTTAACCATGAAAGTACCTGAGACAACTTCGTTGGATTGCTTGGCCTCATCATTCGTCATCAAATAATTTCATCCTCTAGCTGTACCCGCCGCCTTCTCTAGCCTTTTAACATGATCGGTGTTCAAATCAGGACTCTCCGACCTCCGGTGTCCTTCTTTTTGACAATTGTAACAAGTAAGTTTGTTCGACGCCTTGGTATAATCACGGGCCATGTGCCCTTTTTTATTACAATTAAAACACGTGGGTCCATAACTCAAGGAACCACCTTTCTTCACACTATTAACGCTCTCGGAACCCTTCTTGTTTTTCTTGCTCAGAAAACTCGAATGACTCGAACCTTCAAATTTTCTCTTTGAGAAAGAGAAGTCGCTTCTTTTTGGAACCTCCGGCTCGAAACCCCGAGCCAATTCAAATAACTCGTCAAAAGACTTAGCCATTCCCCGACTAATCCTACCCTTCAACTCATCGCTCAAGGTACGGTATAAATCTTGCATAAACTTGTGATCATCACCAACATACTCCAGACAAAAACGAGTCTTTGGCAAGAAGGTAGACTTGAGAGTAACCAAGTCCATTGAACCTTGTCTCAAATTGTGCAACTCGTCCCGGATTCTATCAAGGTCGGAAGGAGTTCAGTATTCTTTGAAAAATTCCTTTTAAACTCTTCCCACGTCAAGCTCATGCATTGCTCTTCCCAATATAATTGGATTTTATCGTCCCACCCCAACTTGGCCTCTTCACGCAACATACTAGAACCATACCTCGTCTTCTTCTCGGGAGGACACTCCGCGGTACGGAAAGCCCCCTCGATGTCGGAGATCCAACATGTGCTTTTCAACGGATCCCTTACTCCATTAAACATAGGAGGTTGAGCATCCTTGAAATTTATGTAATGGAAGTCTCGCCATCCATGTCAACCGTTACCATCACCCCCTTCACCACGAGGATAAATATTTTTAGCTTCTAATGCCTCTTCGATCGCGGCATTCATTCGTTCGTTTATTAACTCGGTTACTTGCCCATCAACCGATTCTTGGAAAACCTTTCGGACATCCTCAAGAAATTCTGCTCTTTGCTTTTTAATGATGGCCTCAACTTTGGCCGTGAATTCGGAGTCCTCGCTCGGGCCTCCATTTTCGGTATCATGACCATTTCTCATCTTTATTCTACAAAACGGAATAGGTTAAACAACGAAACGAAGGACAAGTCATAAATATACCACACCGCTTCATCTTGCTCAACAATCGTCGTACATCGCTTGCTTGACACGACTTGAACCCGTAACAATGGTAGCTAATCATTGTTACGCGATCACGTCGCATTAACTCGCTAGTGCAACATCTATCTCGCTTGATGATTGCAAAACACAACACAAAACAATTAGCGCATAGTTAGTTTACCTAAACCTAGACACTAACCAATCCCGGTCCGACCCGTCTCCTACAAGTCCCGCATAAAACGCTTACACAATAAAGTCTAAGTCTAGGCACCTATCTCAAGTCGCCTAAATCCCTTAGACCTTGCTCTGATACCACTTGTAACGACCTAAACCTCGTTATACCAAAATATGACCCGAAAAAATTTTTGTGAGACAGCACATCTGGACGGCGTCCAGTTATCTGGACGGCGTCCAGCACTGAAGGCCAGGACGGCGTCCAACCTTTTGGGATGGCGTCCAAATGAACTGCCAGTTTCTGATCTCAGGGTTCAACTTACCTGGGCGAAAAACCTGCTTCCCGACACTTTTAAACGAAACCCTCTTCACAGCATGTTATCATAATTAAAACTAAGAAGTTTCAACAATAAAACCTAGTTTTACAACATTGGGCCCACATCAGCCATTTTACGAGTTTCGTTCCAAAAATACAAGTTCGACCATCAGAGTTTAAATTCCAAACGACACTTAGAGCATGGTGTTTGGGGTTAAACTACCCACATCTTGGCCAAACTTCAAAAGCTAAACATTCCAAATGCGTTCCCTATCAAAACAAAGCGGGAGACCACTAATCCAACCGAACACCCTTACCCTTGTCCATGCCGGAACCTAAAAAGAGTAAACAATGTGAGGGTAAGCAAAGCTTAGTGAGTGCAATAATTATACATACACATATATAACTCATCTATTTGCAATCGCACCCACCAAATACCTCATACGAAAATATAACTCAAATAGCATGCCATCATACTCATAATGCTAACAACTCGTACACTATCACAACACCACATTAGCATATACTTAACACAATATATATATATATATATATATATATATATATATATATATATATATATATATATATATATAATATGCAACAACATAATATGGTTAACCATAAACGCTATGGTGCTACCGGCTCGTGGTTCACACCATACGTAATGCTATGACGCTACCGGCTCGTGGTTCACGCCACTACGCATTTAAGTCTCACTCCTTTATAGTGCTACCGGCTCATGGTTCACACTTTGGCGCTACCAGCTCGTGGTTCACGCCTCATTTTATAGTGCTACCGGCTCGTGGTTCACACTTTGTTTTATAGTGCTACCGGCTCGTGGTTCACACTTTGTTTTATAGTGCTACCGGCTCGTGGTTCACAATTTGTTTTATAGTGCTACCAGCTCGTGGTTCACACTTGATGCTACCGGCTCGTGGTTCACATCATGACACTCGTCACATACATGCTATGGTACTACCGGCTCGTGGTTCATACCATAACATTCATAAATAAATACGCCATATACATATACGCATAGTTACTCCACTCACCTTAACGCCTTTGGTGATATAATCAAGCTCGCAACCTTCAACGCAACGTACCTATTACATTACGCATATAATCAATCATACAATCAAGTTGGTCAACCAACTCACTCACCATTCTAGTGTCATTTTGACCCATTTCAAGGTCAACACATCCATTTGGGTCATCTTTCATGACCCGTCTTAATCCATCCGGACGAAGTCCATATCGATTTTGAACGATTCACAATAGTTGATTACATCGCGAGGTTTTTGAACTCTATATGATACATTTTACAAACATTGCATTCATTTTTAAAAGACAAACTTTCTTTACATCGAAAGTTGACGGCATGCATACCATTTCATAATACATCCAACTATAATTGACTTAATAATAATCTTGATGAACTCAATGACTCGAATGCAACGTCTTTTAAAATATGCCATGAATGACTCCAAGTAATATCCTTAAAATGAGCTAATGCACAGCGGAAGATTTCTTTAATACCTGAGAATAAACATGCTTTAAAGTGTCAACCAAAAGGTTGGTGAGTTCATAGGTTTATCGTAAACTATAAAATTCATCATTTTAATATACCACAAGATTTAATATTCCCATTTCCCATAAACATCATGCATAAAATTCATTCATATGGATTGAACACCTAGTAATCGACCTTAACAAGTTGCATATAGAATATTCTCATCATTCCGGGACAACTTCGAACATGATAAATTCGCCATCATTCCGGGACAACTTCGGACATGATAAATTCGCCATCATTCCTGGACAACTTCGGACATGATAAATTCGCCATCATTCCGGGACAACTTCGGACATGATAAATTCGCCATCATTCTGGGACAACTTCGGACTTGATAAAAAGGGCATATTCGATTTCGATAATTCAACCATAGAATGTAGTTTCGATTACTTGTGTCTATTTCGTAAAACAGTTATAAAAGTAGCGCATGTATTCTCAGTCCCAAAAATATATATTGCAAAAGCATTTAAAAAGGGAGCAAATGAAACTCGCAATACAATATTTTGTCGTAAAAATATTCATACGACGGATCATAACAATGCAGGGTTGGCCTTTTTTTTTTGAAAAGCAAGTAAAATTCTATTGATATAACGGAGTCCATTACAAGATCCTATAATCTATACAAATTAACATAAAAATAGAAGATTTACATAGGTGCTATAAATATTTTAGGCCAAGGAACCGCTGTGCACCGCGGCACTTAAAATATAAGCTGGGAGGAAGAGAGCCGACAGTACCACATTCGCGATGACAAAGCCGATCGTGACCACCCATTTAGCCAAGTGCGAATCGGCGACCAGGACCCGAAATGTTATAGCAAATAACACGTAGACTTCCGGATGATATCATACATTCCAAACTTAGCCAATACCCATTCTTTGCGTGCTCGAGGAAATGTAGAATGATGGGTTAATGAGCCATTTATTAACAATCAATCGAGAGAAAAAAATAATAGATAAAAGAAACAGGAAACTGTTCGCGAAGAACCAAAACAAACCCAAAATTGATTTATGAAATTTGGACATGATTAGATGATGTTTATAAAATAAAATGTGTTCTAAATCATCCATACAAACTTTTGAAATCGCCAATTTAACTTCAATTGCTACATCTAACTCGAATTTAATCAAGATCAATCGTTTGACTTTTTAGTTTAACAACTTTGACTCCAAAATTAGAACACGATAGATAAAATTGATGCTTAAGATTTTCCAGATAGTTTCATTGAAAGATTTCCAACTTGACTGCATTTATACATTTTAAAATTTCATTCAAATTCGAGGATTGAGTAAAAAGTTTCAAGAACAAGGGTATCGAGCCTGTTCTTGATTATTCAGTTGAATTTGATCAATTTAAAACGCTTAATTGAAATGTGAAATTTAGAATGGATGATAAAAGGTTGAACGAAATTATTAACACATGAATAGGTCGAGTTATATATCGGATTGCAGTTGACACAGATTATTCTGTTGGTACATAAATATATTAAAAAAATAAAATAAAAAGAGAAATTGATAGATAACAGATTTTGGTTGTACATGGGATTTGATTCGATTTCTTAGAGACAACAATCAATTTGGATACAGTATGAAAGCTAAAGGAAACAAATTTGCACATTCCTGCTTTGATTTGAAGTTTATAAAACAATTTCTATTAATTAATAATTAAATGCATTATTAATATTAATAATTATATTAATAATAATAATAATAATAAATAATAATGATATTAATAATAATAAAAATGATAATAATCATAATATTAATAATCATAAACTGTATTATTTTCTAATAAATATTAATAATAACACTAATAATTATTTTAATAACAATTATATATTATTAGATAATAATAATGATACTGATAATAAAAATGGCAGTTATAATATTATTCATAATACTAATAATACTACTAATTATATTAATATGATAATAATAATATTAATAATAATAATAATATAACAATTTATATTCATCAACTTTCATATTTATATCATAATATTACAATACAGATGTTTATTTTAATAATGAAAGTAATACAACTATATTTTAACTTGTAATTATGTTTAAACTATTACTATCACATATTATTATTTATGTATTATTTAATAATTATAGTAACATATAATATCCATACCTTTGATATATATATATATATATATATATATATATATATATATATATATATATATATATATATATATATATATATATATATATATATATATATATATATATATATATATATATATATATATATATATATATATTCCAATATACATATCATAATACTTATTTATAGAATTATGTATATTTATATATAGTTTTATTTTAGTACCCACTTTATTATTTTATATATATATTTTACATACTAAATCTTAATTTTCAAATTGCATTTTATTACTTCAATTTATTATAAAAACTTATATATATATATATATATATATATATATATATATATATATATATATATATATATATATATATATATATATATATATATATATATATATATATATATATATATATATATACATATTTCTTTACAATATTTATTCGTGAAACGTCAGAAATAGTCAAAGGTCAAATTAATGTATAACAACAGTTCAAAATTTTTGAGACTCAACATTACAGACTTTGCTTATTGTGTCGAAATCATATAAAGATAAAGTTTAAATTTGATCGGAAATTTCCGGGTCGTCACAGTACCTACCCGTTAAAGAAATTTAGTCCCCAAAATTTGATAGAGATCATCATGGTTGACAATAAGTATGTTTTCATGACGAATATGAGTTGATAAATAGAGTTTTATCATTCTTGAGTAATATGAATGAAACAATTCGATTACTCGAAACGTACGAGTGAAGCTATCGCAAAAGAGTGAAATGAGGAAAATAAGATTCGTCTTGACTTTAAGTAAAGCGATTAAGATGTCTCGGATTCGTAGGTTAAATCTTCGAATTTTGAATGATCATGGCTATCGTTCTAAGAAATAACTGGTAATAGCATGATCTGACTTGTTAAATTACCAGAAGTCACGAGAAAAGATAGAATTAACAGGAAAACATGTTCCCGATATGTTTGGAGATCAAGTAGAATGTAAGAGTCGTGTAACATGGCACAATATGACGTTATGGTCTGTGAATCATCACGTTTCATTAGAAACTTAGCATGACTTACTGTAATATAATCACGTTGATCAAGTGTCATTATATTATACTAACTCATGCATCAATTTCCAACACTACTTCAAAACATTCATAATTTCAACTCGAAGGTTTACAGAATATAGAAACTAAACAGTTTCATTTATGATGTAATACAGATAACGCGAAGAGATAAATGATTTCAGATAAGAATAGTTATGAAAATATCTCAGAAATATCAAGGATATTTTTAATAAAAACTACGATGATATCTTAGAATTTCTAATATCAAATGATGATGAAGAAGATTTATCTGTAAGGGTTTAGAGTCAGGAGTAAGGTATTCGTTAATGACTTCAGAAGATATCGAATCATTTGTATTCTTTGGAGGTAGGTTTAGTCTTTGTGATTTATCCACAGCCTCCTTCATGATTTGCTCAATCCGTTTTCCAGTTCCAACTTTTCTGAGCTTTGCCAACATATTATTCTTCATCATCAAACTTTCGACTGTTAAGATCGTTTACAGGTTTTTGCTGCTTCATTCAGCTTTTTCAAAACTCAGAGTATTGATTAGTAGACTGGGTGCTTTTCTGAATTTCAGAATGGAAGATCATAATTCTAAGCGATAAATGTTATACGTATAATTGTTGATGTAAAAATGTTGCGAGATTCAAAATACAGATTTGTTGATTCCCGGTAATTGGTATGGCAATTCTTGTTACAATATGCGGATGAGTATATGATAGGGTTTTAATGAACAAATATAATGGTTCTTCAGAGAGACTTAAGCTGATGAGTAATGAAATTGCTGGTAAGTTTACTGCTAATGTAATGGAATATAAACGGTTTTCCGGTAACGATGATGAAAAGTAAACTTATATATCAAGGTTATAATAAGACTTTTTCAAATGAAAGGTCGATGTTGATTTGCTGGAGCTGTGACAAAATTGGCTAATTTGAAAAGGAATTGCAAAGTTATTTTCGGTAATAGCAACACCAAAGGAGCTAGCACAGATACGTGTTAAACGTTTACTCAGGTTCTGAGTGTTTTCAGGTGCATAACTATATGCATAAATATTTTCTTCCGTAGATGAAGAGCGGTTGGTTCATCCTCTCGATTGATGTGTTTTCATGAATCATGAAAGGTTTGAACGCAGATTGTAATCATCAAGATACAAATGAGGTTTAAGATGAAATCAAGTGTCAAACTTGAAGAAGTGTTTAGTTTCATATGTTATAATCAATATTTTAATTCATTTTAATTGTCCAATGTTGGTAGTCCACTATTAGCAGTCCACAATTAGTAATTCAATAATTCATATATAGTTTAATATATAATATTCGAATAAATTAATACGTATCGTAACCCGTACACATGTCTCAGACTCGATCACAACTCAAGTATATATATTATTTCAGAATCAACCTCAACTCTGTATAGCTAACTCGATCATTACCGCATATAGAGTGTCTATGGTTATTCCAAATAATATATATAGATGCGTCGATATGATGTGTCAAAACTGTAGTGACCCGAACTTTTCCATGTTTATATATATTAATTGAGATTGATATTTACATGATTAAATATTTCCAACATGTTAAGCAATCAAACTTGTTAAGACTTGATTAATTGAAATATGTTTCATATAGACAATTGACCACCCAAGTTGACCGGTGATTCACGAACGTTAAAACTTGTAAAAACTATACAATGACATATATATGGTTATATATATAGTTAACATGTTTTTATTATAAGTATGTATCTCATTAGGTATTTTAACAATGAGTTATATACATAAAAATGAGACTATTAATTTAAGAAACTCGAAAACGATATATATAACGATTATCGTTATAACAACGTCTTACTAGGTACATATGAATCATATTAAGATATTGATACACTTGGTTAATTATGTTAAATGATAAGTAAATATATTATTAAGTGTATTAACAATGAAATACATATGTAAAAATAAGACTACTAACTTAATGATTTCGAAACGAGACATATATGTAACGATTATCGTTGTAACGACATTTAACTGTATATACATCATACTAAGATATATTTTATATCATAATATCATGATAATATAATAATTTAACATCTCATTTGTTATAATAAACAATGGGTTAACAACATTCAACAAGATCGTTAACCTAAAGGTTTCAAAACAACATTTACATGTAACGACTAACGATGACTTAACGACTCAGTTAAAATGTATATACATGTAGTGTTTTAATATGTATTCATACACTTTTGAAAGACTTCAAGACACTTATCAAAATACTTCTACTTAACAAAAATGCTTACAATTACATCCTCGTTCAGTTTCATCAACAATTCTACTCGTATGCACCCGTATTCGTACTCGTACAATACACAGCTTTTAGATGTATGTACTATTGGTATATACACTCCAATGATCAGCTCTTAGCAGCCCATGTGAGTCACCTAACACATGTGGGAACCATCATTTGGCAACTAGCATGAAATATCTCATAAAATTACAAAAATATGAGTAATCATTCATGACTTATTTACATGAAAACAAAATAACATATCCTTTATATCTAATCCATACACCAACGACCAAAAACACCTACAAACACTTTCATTCTTCAATTTTCTTCATCTAATTGATCTCTCTCAAGTTCTATCTTCAAGTTCTAAGTGTTCTTCATAAATTCCAAAAGTTCTAGTTTCATAAAATCAAGAATACTTTCAAGTTTGCTAGCTCACTTCCAATCTTGTAAGGTGATCATCCAACCTCAAGAAATCTTTGTTTCTTACATTAGGTTATCATTCTAATACAAGGTAATAATCATATTCAAACTTTGGTTCAATTTCTATAACTATAACAATCTTATTTCAAGTGATAATCTTACTTGAACTTGTTTTCGTGTCATGATTCTGCTTCAAGAACTTCGAGCCATCCAAGGATCCATTGAAGATAGATCCATTTTTCTCTTTTCCAGTAGGTTTATCCAAGGAACTAAAGGTAGTAATGATGTTCATAACATCATTCGATTCATACATATAAAGCTATCTTATTCGAAGGTTTAAACTTGTAATCACTAGAACATAGTTTAGTTAATTCTAAACTTGTTCGCAAACAAAAGTTAATCCTTCTAACTTGACTTTTAAAATCAACTAAACACATGTTCTATATCTATATGATATGCTAACTTAATGATTTAAAACCTGGAAACACGAAAAACACCGTAAAACCGGATTTACGCCGTCGTAGTAAAACCGCGAGCTGTTTTGGGTTAGTTAATTAAAAACTATGATAAACTTTGATTTAAAAGTTGTTATTCTGAGAAAATGATTTTTATTATGAACATGAAACTATATCCAAAAATTATGGTTAAACTCAAAGTGGAAGTATGTTTTCTAAAATGGTCATCTAGACGTCGTTCTTTCGACTGAAATGACTACCTTTACAAAAACGACTTGTAACTTATTTTTTCGACTATAAACCTATACTTTTTCTGTTTAGATTCATAAAATAGAGTTCAATATGAAACCATAGCAATTTGATTCACTCAAAACGGATTTAAAATGAAGAAGTTATGGGTAAAACAAGATTGGATAATTTTTCTCATTTTAGCTACGTGATAATTGGTAACAAATCTATTCCAACCATAACTTAATCAACTTGTATTGTATATTATGTAATCTTGAGATACCATAAACACGTATACAATGTTTCGACCTATCATGTCGACACATCTATATATATTTCGGAACAACCATAGACACTCTATATGTGAATGTTGGAGTTAGCTATACAGGGTTGAGGTTGATTCCAAAATATATATAGTTTGAGTTGTGATCAATACTGAGATACGTATACACTGGGTCGTGGATTGATTCAAGATAATATTTATCGATTTATTTCTGTACATCTAACTGTGGACAACTAGTTGTAGGTTACTAACGAGGACAGCTGACTTAATAAACTTAAAACATCAAAATATATTAAAAGTGTTGTAAATATATTTTGAACATACTTTGATATATATGTATATATTGTTATAGGTTCGTGAATCAACCAGTGGCCAAGTCTTACTTCCCGACGAAGTAAAAAAATCTTTGAAAGTGAGTTATAGTCCCACTTTTAAAATCTAATATTTTTGGGATGAGAATACATGCAGGTTTTATAAATGATTTACAAAATAGACACAAGTACGTGAAACTACATTCTATGGTTGAATTATTGAAATCGAATATGCCCCTTTTTATTAAGTCTGGTAATCTAAGAATTAGGGAACAGACACCCTAATTGACGCGAATCCTAAAGATAGATCTATTGGGCCTAACAAACCCCATCCAAAGTACCGGATGCTTTAGTACTTCGAAATTTATATCATATCCGAAGGGTGTCCCGGAATGATGGGGATATTCTTATATATGCATCTTGTTATTGTCGGTTACCAGGTGTTCACCATATGAATGATTTTTATCTCTATGTATGGGATGTGTATTGAAATATGAAATCTTGTGGTCTATTGTTACGATTTGATATATATAGGTTAAACCTATAACTCACCAACATTTTTGTTGACGTTTTAAGCATGTTTATTCTCAGGTGATTATTAAGAGCTTCCGCTGTCGCATACTTAAATAAGGACGAGATTTGGAGTCCATGCTTGTATGATATTGTGTAAAAACTGCATTCAAGAAACTTATTTTGTTGTAACATATTTGTATTGTAAACCATTATGTAATGGTCGTGTGTAAACAGGATATTTTAGATTATCATTATTTGATAATCTACGTAAAGCTTTTTAAACCTTTATTGATGAAATAAAGGTTATGGTTTGTTTTAAAATGAATGCAGTCTTTGAAAAACGTCTCATATAGAGGTCAAAACCTCGCAACGAAATCAATTAATATGGAACGTTTTTAATCAATAAGAACGGGACATTTCAGTTGGTATCCGAGCGTTGGTCTTAGAGAACCAGAATTTTTCATTAGTGTGTCTTATCAAGTTTGTTAGGATGCGTTAGTGAGTCTGGACTTCGACCGTGTTTACTTGAAAATTGATTGCTTAACAAATTTTGTTGGAAACTATATATTTTTAACATGTGAATATTATGTGATATATTAATCTCTTAACGCGTTTGATATTATGTGATAGATGTCTACCTCTAGAACAAGTCCCATTGACTCACCTAATAATAATGAAGAGTCAAATGTTAATTGGAATGATTCGTGGACTGATTCACAAGTTCCCGAAGAGGAACCGGAAGAAGAGTCGGAACCGGAAGAAGAATCGGAACCGGAAGAAGAATCGGAACCGGATGAAGAAATAGAACCGGTGGGGGAAATAATAAAACGGTTAAGTAAAAGAAAATCCTCAACCAACCGACCAAGGTTAATTATGGTCAATGGTGTTTCCGCCAAGGAAGCAAAATATTGGGAGGATTACCAATTCTCCGATGAATCGGATTCCGACGAGAATTCCGATGATGTTATAGAAATTACCCCAACTGAATTTAAAAAGGCAAAAGAAAATAATAAGGGAAAGGGCATAAAAATAGAGAAATCTAATTCCAACTCCGATGAACTTTATATGTATCGTCAACGCCCGAAGTCCTTAAGTTGTAACAATGACCCGGGAACCTCTAAACCACCAGGTTTTTCTAAACCAATGTGGACAACGACGGCTCGTATTAGGGGAACATCATATATCCCTAGAAACTTGGCAAAACGAACCAAAACCGAAGAAGAAGAAACGAGCGAGTCGGAATAAGATAGTTGTATTCGTGTGGTGTAATATATGTAATATAGTGTTCTTATGCTTTATGATATATGTAAAAATTGCTTGTATTAATAAGTATTTTTTTATGAATCTAACTCTTGTCTATTTTACAGTTTAAAAACACAAAATGGATAGACAACCCAATATTTTAAGAGACCTACCCGGAGACATGATTGATGAAATCTTGTCTAGAGTCGGCCAGAATTCCTCGGCACAACTATTTAAGGCGAGATCAGTTTGTAAGACATTCGAAGAACGTTCCAAGAATGTCTTGGTTTATAAGAGACTTTCGTTTGAAAGATGGGGGATATCACATTGGGAAACCCATAAGTTACGATGTGTTTACTTTGACGCATATATTGCGGGGAACCCAAATGCTATTTTACGCAACGGGTTAAGAAATTATTTTGACTCAATATATCCGAATATTGGACTTCGTAATTTAGAAAAAGCGGCTAACATGCAACATAAAGAAGCATGTTATGCTTATGGATTAGTAATGTTCGCTTCTCACCAAAGTGAGAACAAGAACATCGGGCTACAACTATTAAACAAAACGTTTCCACAAGTGACGGAGTCGGTAATTGGGGTAAGAAATGAGGTTTTTAGATTATTACGGGACTGTTGGACATTACGTAACCCTCGTCCCTTTGACGACGTTACAACACGCTGTCTTATCAACGGCCATAACGGTTATGTTGCACAAGACCAAGGATGGGAAGTAGTCCTAGTAAAACCAGAATGCATGACTTGTTTCTGGACGTATGAATTACGTGTCTTTATTGCCTTTGCTGAACGACTTGTGTACTAGCTAGAATTATCTTCACAACTATCTTGTATCAAAGTTATTGTATGCTATATTTCATGCTTTATGTAAAATAAGCGGTATTGTAAGTTTGTAAAATATTGTATAAAAGTTTGAACGCGAAATATTATTATAATCAGTTTTTCATGTAGAATTGTAGTAGTTGAATTGTATATTAGCTACTAAGTATGAACTTAACGGGTAGGTACTACCCGAATTTAAACTTATAAAACGCTAATATGAAGAAAAAGCTTTTATAAATGAGTTCATATTATGCTACGAAATACTATTAACTACTCTTAATATTCTGTATGATTAACTTGTTCCATTTAACTATTTTGAAGGAAATGGCACCGACTACTCGACACACCGTGAATATGAATGAAGAGGAATTCCGTACTTTTCTAGCTTCAAACATAGCCGCAGTACAGGCTGCGCTACATACCAACAATAACCTTGGATCTAGCAGTACAGGAAATCGTGTAGGATGCACCTACAAAGAATTCACTGCCTGCAAACCTTTGGAATTTGATGGAACCGAAGGACCGATCGGATTGAAACGGTGGACCGAGAAGGTCGAATCGGTGTTTGCCATAAGTAAGTGTACTGAAGAGGACAAAGTAAAGTACGCTACGCATACCTTCACAGGTTCTGCGTTAACATGGTGGAATACCTATCTAGAGCAAGTGGGACAAGACGATGCGTACGCACTACCGTGGTCAGCATTCAAGCACTTGATGAACGAGAAGTACCGTCCCAGAACCGAGGTCAATAAGCTCAAGACAGAACTTAGAGGGTTACGAACCCAAGGATTTGATATTACCACGTACGAAAGACGATTCACAGAATTGTGCCTATTGTGTCCGGGAGCATTCGAAGATGAGGAAGAGAAGATCGACGCGTTTGTGAAAGGATTACCGGAAAGAATCCAAGAAGATATAAGTTCACACGAGCCCGCCTCCATACAACAGGCATGTAGAATGGCTCACAAACTCGTGAACCAAATTGAAGAAAGAATTAAAGAACAGACTGCTGAAGAGGCCAATGTGAAGCAAGTCAAAAGAAAGTGGGAGGAAAACGGTGATAAGAATCACCAATACAACAACAACAGCAATTACAACAATAATCGCAACAATTATCCCAACAATCGCAACATCAATCGCAACTACAACAAACGGCCCAACAACAACAACAACAACAACAGCAACTACAACAATCATCCCAACAACAATAATAACCGCAACAACAACAACAATCAGAAGCAGCTATGCCAAAGGTGTGAAAAGAATCACTCGGGGTTCTGCACCAAATTTTGCAACAAGTGTAAAAGAAATGGTCATAGCGCGGCAAAGTGTGAGGTCTACGGACCAGGGGTTAATAGAACGAAAGGAACAAATGGTGTCGGAACGAGTAATGGCAGAGCAAGTAGTGTCGGAACAAGTTATGCCAATGTAGTTTGTTATAAATGTGGAAAACCGGGCCACATTATTAGAAATTGCCCGAACCAGGAGAACACGAATGGACAAGGCCGTGGAAGAGTTTTCAATATTAATGCGGCAGAGGCACAGGAAGACCCGGAGCTTGTTACGGGTACGTTTCTTATTGACAATAAATCTGCTTACGTTTTATTTGATTCGGGGGCGGATAGAAGCTATATGAGTAGAGATTTTTGTGCTAAATTAAGTTGTCCATTGACGCCTTTGGATAGTAAATTTTTACTCGAATTAGCAAATGGTAAATTAATTTCAGCAGATAATATATGTCGGAATCGAGAAATTAAACTGGTTAGCGAAACATTTAAGATTGATTTGATACCAGTAGAGTTAGGGAGTTTTGATGTGATAATCGGTATGGACTGGTTGAAAGAAGTGAAAGCGGAGATCGTTTGTTACAAAAATGCAATTCGCATTATACGAGAAAAAGGAAAACCCTTAATGGTGTACGGAGAAAAGGGCAACACGAAGCTACATCTTATTAGTAATTTGAAGGCACAAAAACTAATAAGAAAAGGTTGCTATGCTGTTCTAGCACACGTCGAGAAAGTACAAACTGGAGAAAAGAGCATCAATGCTGTTCCCGTCGCAAAAGAATTTCCTGATGTATTTCCGAAGGAATTACCGGGATTACCCCCACATCGATCCGTTGAATTTCAAATAGATCTTGTACCAGGAGCTGCACCAATAGCTCGTGCTCCTTACAGACTCGCACCCAGCGAGATGAAAGAACTACAAAGCCAATTACAAGAACTTTTAGAGCGTGGTTTCATTCGACCAAGCACATCACCGTGGGGAGCTCCTGTTTTGTTTGTCAAGAAGAAAGATGGTACATTCAGGTTGTGTATCGACTACCGAGAGTTGAACAAACTTACCATCAAGAACCGCTACCCACTACCGAGAATCGATGACTTATTTGATCAACTACAAGGCTCGTCTGTTTATTCAAAGATTGACTTACGTTCCGGGTATCATCAAATGCGGGTGAAAGAAGATGATATTCCAAAGACTGCTTTCAGAACACGTTACGGTCATTACGAGTTTATGGTCATGCCGTTTGGTTTAACTAATGCACCAGCTGTGTTCATGGACCTTATGAACCGAGTGTGTGGACCATACCTTGACAAGTTTGTCATTGTTTTCATTGATGACATACTTATTTACTCAAAGAATGACCAAGAACACGGTGAACATTTGAGAAAGGTGTTAGAAGTATTGAGGAAGGAAGAATTGTACGCTAAGTTTTCAAAGTGTGCATTTTGGTTGGAAGAAGTTCAATTCCTCGGTCACATAGTGAACAAAGAAGGTATTAAGGTGGATCCGGCAAAGATAGAAACTGTTGAAAAGTGGGAAACCCCGAAAACTCCGAAACACATACGCCAGTTTTTAGGACTAGCTGGTTACTACAGAAGGTTCATCCAAGACTTTTCCAGAATAGCAAAACCCTTGACTGCATTAACGCATAAAGGGAAGAAATTTGAATGGAATGATGAACAAGAGAAAGCGTTTCAGTTATTGAAGAAAAAGCTAACTACGGCACCTATATTGTCATTGCCTGAAGGGAATGATGATTTTGTGATTTATTGTGACGCATCAAAGCAAGGTCTCGGTTGTGTATTAATGCAACGAACGAAGGTGATTGCTTATGCGTCTAGACAATTGAAGATTCACGAACAAAATTATACGACGCATGATTTGGAATTAGGCGCGGTTGTTTTTGCATTAAAGACTTGGAGGCACTACTTATATGGGGTCAAAAGTATTATATATACCGACCACAAAAGTCTTCAACACATATTTAATCAGAAACAACTGAATATGAGGCAGCGTAGGTGGATTGAATTATTGAATGATTACGACTTTGAGATTCGTTACCACCCGCGGAAGGCAAATGTGGTAGCCGATGCCTTGAGCAGGAAGGACAGAGAACCCATTCGAGTAAAATCTATGAATATAATGATTCATAATAACATTACTACTCAAATAAAGGAGGCGCAACAAGGAGTTTTAAAAGAGGGAAATTTAAAGGATGAAATACCCAAAGGATCGGAGAAGCATCTTAATATTCGGGAAGACGGAACCCGGTATAGGGCTGAAAAGATTTGGGTACCAAAATTTGGAGATATGAGAGAAATGGTACTTAGAGAAGCTCATAAAACCAGATACTCAATACATCCTGGAACGGGGAAGATGTACAAGGATCTCAAGAAACATTTTTGGTGGCTGGGTATGAAAGCCGATGTTGCTAAATACGTAGGAGAATGTTTGACGTGTTCTAAGGTCAAAGCTGAGCATCAGAAACCATCAGGTCTACTTCAACAACCCGAAATTCCAGAATGGAAATGGGAAAACATTACCATGGATTTCATCACTAAATTGCCAAGGACTGCAAGTGGTTTTGATACTATTTGGGTAATAGTTGATCGTCTCACCAAATCAGCACACTTCCTACCAATAAGAGAAGATGACAAGATGGAGAAGTTAGCACGACTGTATTTGAAGGAAGTCGTCTCCAGACATGGAATACCAATCTCTATTATCTCTGATAGGGATGGCAGATTTATTTCAAGATTCTGGCAGACATTACAGCAAGCATTAGGAACTCGTCTAGACATGAGTACTGCCTATCATTCACAAACTAATGGGTAGAGCGAAAGGACGATACAAACGCTTGAAGACATGCTACGAGCATGTGTTATTGATTTCGGAAACAGTTGGGATCGACATCTACCATTAGCAGAATTTTCCTACAACAACAGCTACCATTCAAGCATTGAGATGGCGCCGTTTGAAGCACTTTATGGTAGAAAGTGCAGGTCTCCGATTTGTTGGAGTGAAGTGGGGGATAGACAGATTACGGGTCCGGAGATTATACAAGAAACTACCGAGAAGATCATCCAAATTCAACAACGGTTGAAAACCGCCCAAAGTCGACAAAAGAGCTACGCTGACATTAAAAGAAAAGATATAGAATTTGAAATTGGAGAGATGGTCATGCTTAAAGTTGCACCTTGGAAAGGCGTTGTTCGATTTGGTAAACGAGGGAAATTAAATCCAAGGTATATTGGACCATTCAAGATTATTGATCGTGTCGGACCAGTAGCTTACCGACTAGAGTTACCTCAACAACTCGCGGCTGTACATAACACTTTCCACGTCTCGAATTTGAAGAAATGTTTTGCTAAAGAAGATCTTACTATTCCGTTAGATGAAATCCAAATCAACGAAAAACTTCAATTCATCGAAGAACCCGTCGAAATAATGGATCGTGAGGTTAAAAGACTTAAGCAAAACAAGATACCAATTGTTAAGGTTCGATGGAATGCTCGTAGAGGACCCGAGTTCACCTGGGAGCGTGAAGATCAGATGAAGAAGAAATACCCGCATCTATTTCTAGAAGATTCGTCAACACCTTCAACAGCTTAAAATTTCGGGACGAAATTTATTTAACGGGTAGGTACTGTAGTGACCCGAACTTTTCCATGTTTATATATATTAATTGAGATTGATATTTACATGATTAAATATTTCCAACATGTTAAGCAATCAAACTTGTTAAGACTTGATTAATTGAAATATGTTTCATATAGACAATTGACCACCCAAGTTGACCGGTGATTCACGAACGTTAAAACTTGTAAAAACTATACAATGACATATATATGGTTATATATATAGTTAACATGTTTTTATTATAAGTATGTATCTCATTAGGTATTTTAACAATGAGTTATATACATAAAAATGAGACTATTAATTTAAGAAACTCGAAAACGATATATATAACGATTATCGTTATAACAACGTCTTACTAGGTACATATGAATCATATTAAGATATTGATACACTTGGTTAATTATGTTAAATGATAAGTAAATATATTATTAAGTGTATTAACAATGAAATACATATGTAAAAATAAGACTACTAACTTAATGATTTCGAAACGAGACATATATGTAACGATTATCGTTGTAACGACATTTAACTGTATATACATCATACTAAGATATATTATATATCATAATATCATGATAATATAATAATTTAACATCTCATTTGTTATAATAAACAATGGGTTAACAACATTCAACAAGATCGTTAACCTAAAGGTTTCAAAACAACATTTACATGTAACGACTAACGATGACTTAACGACTCAGTTAAAATGTATATACATGTAGTGTTTTAATATGTATTCATACACTTTTTAAAGACTTCAAGACACTTATCAAAATACTTCTACTTAACAAAAATGCTTACAATTACATCCTCGTTCAGTTTCATCAACAATTCTACTCGTATGCACCCGTATTCGTACTCGTACAATACACAGCTTTTAGATGTATGTACTATTGGTATATACACTCCAATGATCAGCTCTTAGCAGCCCATGTGAGTCACCTAACACATGTGGGAACCATCATTTGGCAACTAGCATGAAATATCTCATAAAATTACAAAAATATGAGTAATCATTCATGACTTATTTACATGAAAACAAAATAACATATCCTTTATATCTAATCCATACACCAACGACCAAAAACACCTACAAACACTTTCATTCTTCAATTTTCTTCATCTAATTGATCTCTCTCAAGTTCTATCTTCAAGTTCTAAGTGTTCTTCATAAATTCCAAAAGTTCTAGTTTCATAAAATCAAGAATACTTTCAAGTTTGCTAGCTCACTTCCAATCTTGTAAGGTGATCATCCAACCTCAAGAAATCTTTGTTTCTTACAGTAGGTTATCATTCTAATACAAGGTAATAATCATATTCAAACTTTGGTTCAATTTCTATAACTATAACAATCTTATTTCAAGTGATAATCTTACTTGAACTTGTTTTCGTGTCATGATTCTGCTTCAAGAACTTCGAGCCATCCAAGGATCCATTGAAGATAGATCCATTTTTCTCTTTTCCAGTAGGTTTATCCAAGGAACTAAAGGTAGTAATGATGTTCATAACATCATTCGATTCATACATATAAAGCTATCTTATTCGAAGGTTTAAACTTGTAATCACTAGAACATAGTTTAGTTAATTCTAAACTTGTTCGCAAACAAAAGTTAATCCTTCTAACTTGACTTTTAAAATCAACTAAACACATGTTCTATATCTATATGATATGCTAACTTAATGATTTAAAACCTGGAAACACGAAAAACACCGTAAAACCGGATTTACGCCGTCGTAGTAAAACCGCGGGCTGTTTTGGGTTAGTTAATTAAAAACTATGATAAACTTTGATTTAAAAGTTGTTATTCTGAGAAAATGATTTTTATTATGAACATGAAACTATATCCAAAAATTATGGTTAAACTCAAAGTGGAAGTATGTTTTCTAAAATGGTCATCTAGACGTCGTTCTTTCGACTGAAATGACTACCTTTACAAAAACGACTTGTAACTTATTTTTCCGACTATAAACCTATACTTTTTCTGTTTAGATTCATAAAATAGAGTTCAATATGAAACCATAGCAATTTGATTCACTCAAAACGGATTTAAAATGAAGAAGTTATGGGTAAAACAAGATTGGATAATTTTTCTCATTTTAGCTACGTGATAATTGGTAACAAATCTATTCCAACCATAACTTAATCAACTTGTATTGTATATTATGTAATCTTGAGATACCATAAACACGTATACAATGTTTCGACCTATCATGTCGACACATCTATATATATTTCGGAACAACCATAGACACTCTATATGTGAATGTTGGAGTTAGCTATACAGGGTTGAGGTTGATTCCAAAATATATATAGTTTGAGTTGTGATCAATACTGAGATACGTATACACTGGGTCGTGGATTGATTCAAGATAATATTTATCGATTTATTTCTGTACATCTAACTGTGGACAACTAGTTGTAGGTTACTAACGAGGACAGCTGACTTAATAAACTTAAAACATCAAAATATATTAAAAGTGTTGTAAATATATTTTGAACATACTTTGATATATATGTATATATTGTTATAGGTTCGTGAATCAACCAGTGGCCAAGTCTTACTTCCCGACGAAGTAAAAAAATCTGTGAAAGTGAGTTATAGTCCCACTTTTAAAATCTAATATTTTTGGGATGAGAATACATGCAGGTTTTATAAATGATTTACAAAATAGACACAAGTACGTGAAACTACATTCTATGGTTGAATTATTGAAATCGAATATGCCCCTTTTTATTAAGTCTGGTAATCTAAGAATTAGGGAACAGACACCCTAATTGACGCGAATCCTAAAGATAGATCTATTGGGCCTAACAAACCCCATCCAAAGTACCGGATGCTTTAGTACTTCGAAATTTATATCATATCCGAAGGGTGTCCCGGAATGATGGGGATATTCTTATATATGCATCTTGTTATTGTCGGTTACCAGGTGTTCACCATATGAATGATTTTTATCTCTATGTATGGGATGTGTATTGAAATATGAAATCTTGTGGTCTATTGTTACGATTTGATATATATAGGTTAAACCTATAACTCACCAACATTTTTGTTGACGTTTTAAGCATGTTTATTCTCAGGTGATTATTAAGAGCTTCCGCTGTCGCATACTTAAATAAGGACGAGATTTGGAGTCCATGCTTGTATGATATTGTGTAAAAACTGCATTCAAGAAACTTATTTTGTTGTAACATATTTGTATTGTAAACCATTATGTAATGGTCGTGTGTAAACAGGATATTTTAGATTATCATTATTTGATAATCTACGTAAAGCTTTTTAAACCTTTATTGATGAAATAAAGGTTATGGTTTGTTTTAAAATGAATGCAGTCTTTGAAAAACGTCTCATATAGAGGTCAAAACCTCGCAACGAAATCAATTAATATGGAACGTTTTTAATCAATAAGAACGGGACATTTCAAAAACATTGTATACGTGTCCCGATATTTAAAGTGCGTAGAATAAATAATAGAAATTAAATGACGATAAATAAAATTGTGAGAATTAAAATTGCGATAAATAAAATGTAATCAGTTAGCTAGGAACTGTTAGCTAGGATTTATTCTTAACCAAATTTCTCATAGTTAATTTGTTTGTTTCTAACAAATTTTATTTTGTCCAATGTTTTCTTCATTATGCCACTTGTTGGATTCTGATAAGTCAAAATCCAAATATGAAATTGAATGAAAATGGTTATTCTGCGGTGAACGGATACATATATCTGTGGATGTAAGTTGGATAGTAAATGACTGTTGAATCAGATTCGAAGAATGTACAGTGTAACTTATTAATGTGAAATCTAAATATTCCTCGGGTATTACCTACCCGTTAAAATATTTTCACTATTAACAGTTTGTACGAAAGAATTTTTAATAACAATCTTTCTGAAAATATACTTACATATATATTTTCTTCAGATATAATCATGGATTTAATGAGTTAATATAGTATTAAACTCATTTGGTTTACCGTCAAAACTAGAATACATAATCTCTATAACATTAGAGATTACATAATCGCCATGAAGAATGAAGATAATTGACGTAGAACGATGATTATACTTGAGGTAAGAATGAGATGTTGAGGCATGGATTATTGATGGTACTGGTGCTGTTACTGATGGTACTGTTGGTATCGATGTTGTTACTGAAACTGGTATGTTTTGCACCATATTTTCCAAATTGATTACTCGAGCGCGAATTTCATTGATTTCTTCTATTACTCCGGGATGGTTGACGGTTGAAATGAGCAGACGAATAAGGTTTAGAATTGTGGATAGAATATAATCATATCGAGCTACCCTGGAAATGAGGCTGAAAATGGGGTTTCGAATAGGTTCGCCGGTAGGTGCTTCAGGTTCATTGCCAAAAGGGCAATGTGGTGTATGGAAGGGATCACCTTCTTCTTGTCTGCAATGATTAAGTAGGCTACGAACTCATCAGATGAATTGAGGATGGCTGATTTGGTTGATTCATTCTGGTGACGCTGCTTTCGGAGCTTGAGTGAAACTCCATATCGGAATCCGAGGGACTTGAATTAGTGGCGATTTCCATTTCGTACGATGGAATAAAGGATTTTTCGACATGAAATGATTTCCGGCTATCCAAGATGATATTCTAATTATATAAAATATTTATATAGAACAAAAGATTTCATAGATTACGGAGGAATTTACTGAATATACTAGGTAAAGTTTACAGTAACAGATACGCTAAGATATGAATTTTGTCTATACACTATTCATGCAGTCAATGCAGTAAGATGTTTCTAGACCATGAATGATAAGCAAGTGATTCCCTAAGGATGGCAAGCAGGTAATTTTCGACATGAAAAGATATCAAAATTTTTGACATGCAGACACGGTCGAAGTCCAGACCCACTAATGCATCTAAACAACTATCAGTTAGACACACTAATGCAAGACCTCGTTCGCTAAGACCACCACTCTGATACCAACTTTCATGACCCTTCCTAATCCATTCGGACGAAGTCCATATCGATTTTAAACGATTCACGATAGTTGATTACATCGCGAGGTGTTTGACCTCTATATGATACATTTTACAAATATTGCATTCGTTTTTAAAGGACAAACTTTCTTTACATCGAAAGTTGACGGCATGCATACCATTTCATAATACATCCAACTATAATTGACTTAATAATAATCTTGATGAACTCAACGACTCAAATGCAACGTCTTTCAAAATATGCCATGAATGACTCCAAGTAATATCCTTAAAATGAGCTAATGCACAGCGGAAGATTTCTTTAATACCTGAGAATAAACTGTAGTGACCCAAACTTTTCCATGATTATTCCATGATATATATTAAATGAAAACTATATTTGCATGATTAAATGTTTCCAACATGTTAAGAAATCAAACTTGTTAAGATTTGATTATTTGAAATGAGTTTCATGTAGACAATTGACCACCCAAGTTGACCGGCGATTCACGAACGTTGAAACTTGTAAAAACGACATGATGATATATATATATGGACATATATATATGGTTAACATGATATTATGATAAGTAAGTATCGCACTAAGTATATTAACAATGTGTGATGTACATAAAAAATGAGAATATTGAATTATGAAGTTCGAAACGATATACATAACGATTATCGTTATAACAACGTCTTAATAAATACATATGTATTGTATTAAGATATTGATATACTATATTTAACATGATAAAATTATAATTATGTATATCATTGAGTGTATTAACAATGAACTATACAAGTAAGATGAGACAACTAACTTAAGGATTTCGAAACAATATATATATGTAACGATTATCGTTGTAATAGTATTTTAACATATATATATGATGTTAAGATATATTCGTATACCATGTTATCATGTTAACATAACAATTTAACATCTCATTTAAGTATAATAACAATGAATTAATTACATTTAACAAGATCGTTAACTTAAAGGTTTCAAAACAACACTTACATGTAACGACTAACGATGACTTAACGACTCAGTTAAAATGTATATACATGTAGTGTATTTAGATGTATTAGTATACTTTTGAAAGACTTCAAAACACATATCAAAGTACTTCTACGTAACAAAAATACTTACAATTACATCCTCATTCATTTTCATCAACAATTCTACTCGTATGCACCCGTATTCGTACTCGTACAATACACAGCTTCTAGATGTATTTACTATTGGTATATAAACTTCAATGATCAGCTCTTATCAGTCCTTGTGAGTCACCTAAACATGCGGGAACCATCATTTGGCAACTAGCATGAATATCTCACAAAATTACAAAAAATATTATAAATCATTCATGAATTATTTACAAAAAAAAATAAACTTACACATCCTTTATATCTAATCCATATACCAACGACCAAAAACACCTAAAAACACTTTCATTCTTCAATTTTCTTCATCTAATTGATCTCTCTCAAGTTCTATCTTCAAGTTCTAAGTGTTCTTCATAAATTCTATAAGTTCTAGTTTCATAAAATCAAGAATACTTTCAAGTTTACAGGTCTACTTCCAAGCTTTCTAATCCATTCCAAGTAATCATCTAAGATCAAGAAACCTCTGTTATTTACAGTAGGTTATCATTTTAATTCAAGGTAATATTCATATTCAAACTTTGATTCGATTTCTATAACTATAAACTATCTTAATTCGAGTAAAAATCTTACTTGAACTTGTTTTTGTGTCATGATTCTACTTCAAGAACTTTCAAGCCATCCAAGATCCTTTGAAGCAAGATCAATTTTTGTCACTTCCAGTACTTTTACCTACTAAACTTAAGGTAGTAATGATGTTCATAACATCATTCGATTCATATATATATATATATATATATATATATATATATATATATATATATATATATATATATATATATATATATATATATATATATATATATATAACTATCTTATTCGAAGATTTAAACTTGTAATCACTAGAACATAGTTTAGTTAATTCTAAACTTGTTCGCAAACAAAGTTAATCCTTCTAACATAACTTTTAAAATCAATTAAATACATGTTCTATATCTATATTATATGCTAACTTAATGATTTAAAACCTGGAAACACGAAGAACATCGTAAAACCGGACATACGCCATCGTAGTGAAACCGGGGGCTGTTTTGGGTTAGAAAAATAAAAACTATCTTAATCTTTGAATTGGAAGTTTGTTTTCTGGAAAAATGATATTTCATATGAATATGATACTATATCCAAAAATCATGGTTAAGCACAAAGTTGAAGTATGTTTTTCAAAATGGTCATCAAGATGTCGTTTTTTCGACGGAAATGACTACCTCTTTAAAAAAATGACTTGTAACCAGTATTTACGACTAAAAACTTATACTTTTTCTGTTTAGTTTCAGAAATTTTAGTTCATTATGAAACCATAGCAACTTGAATCACTCAAAACGGATTTGAAACGAAGAAATGACGGGTAAAACAAAATTGGATAAATTTGCTAGTTTTAGCTACGAAAATTTTGTAACAAATCTAGACTAACCATAACTTAACTAACTTATATTGTATTATACATGTATTCTAACATATATTATGTAATCTTGGGATACCATAAACACGTATACAATGTTTTGACATATCATATCGACCCATCTATATATATTATTAGGAACAACCATAGACACTCTATATGCAGTAATGCTTGAGTTAGCTATACAGAGTTGAGGTTGATTCCAAAATAATATATACACTTTGAGTTGTGATCTAGCCTGAGACTTGTATACACTGGGTCGTGGATTGATTTGAGATAATATATATTGATTTATTTCTGTACATCTAACTGTAGACAACTAGTTGTAGATTACTAATGTTGGACCGTTAACTTAATAAACTTAAATCATTAAAACTTAATAAAAAATGTTGTGAATATATTTCGATCATACATTGATATATATGTATATATTTCTTATAGGTTCGTGAATCGATCCGTGGCCAAGTCTTAAATTTCCGACGAAGTAAAAATATGTGAAAGTGAGTTATAGTCCCATATTTAAAATCTAATATTTTTGGGATGAGAATACATGTAGTTTTATAAATGTTTTACAAAATAGACACAAGTATGCGAAACTACATTAGGGTTGGATTATTAAACTGAATATCGCCCTTCAAGTCTGGTAACCTAAGAATTAGGGAAATGGCCCCTAATTGACGCGAATCCTAAATATAGATCTATTGGGCCTAACAACTCCCATTCAGGTTATGGATGGCTTTAGTACTTCGAGATTATTATACAGATGAGAGGAACTGTTTGGGGATATTCTATACATTAAGTTAATGTCGGTTACCCGGTGTTCAACATATGAATGATTTTTTTTATCTCTATGCAGTTTGCGAAATGCCAGATATGAGATGTGTTTATAAAAATAAAAATTGTGTGGTCTATTATTATGATTGATAATTATATAGGTTAAACCTATAACTCACCAACATTTTTGTTGACGTTTTAAGCATGTTTATTCTCAGGTGATTGTTAAGAGCTTCCGCTGTTGCATACTAAATTAAGGACAAGATTTGAAGTCCATGCTTCTATGATATTGTCTAAAAACTGCATTCGAAAGTTTTCTTTGTTGTAACATAATATTTATTGTAAACTATTATGTAATGGTCGTGTGTAAGTGTGATATTTTAGATTATCATTACTTGATAACCTAGGTTATGTCCTTTAAACCTTTGTCGATAAAATAAAGGTTATGGTTTGTTTTAAAAACGAATGCAGTCTTTGAAAAACGTCTCATATAGAGGTCAAAACCTCGCCACAAAATCAATTAATATGAAACGTTTATAATTATTATGAACGGGACATTTAAGTTGGTATCAGAGCATTGGTCTTAGAGAACCAGAAATTTACATTAGTGTGTCTTATCGAGTTTGTAAGATGCATTAGTGATTCTGGACTTCGACCGTATATTTTTCTTTAAAAACGATTGCTTAACAATTTTTGTTGAAAACTATATATTATTAACATGTAAAAATTATGTGATATATTAATCTCTTAATGTGTTTGTGATGTTAAAGCAGAGGTGTATATAAAATAGCTTATATTTTTACAGAAAAAACTATTAAATACGATACAATTTTACACAAGATATTTATTTATTTAGAGAATGGATATACTTAAACCTTGCTACAACACTTATAGTCAGTGTACCTAATCGTACAGTAGTGTAGTTTTTAGTAAGTCCGGTTCGTTCCACAGGGAAAAAATCTTTAAACAAAGCTTAACGCTATATTAGTTTTATTTTATAAAAATACAAATATATATATATAAGTAATATTATTATTGTAAAAAGGGGGTTTTTACCGTTTAATGACCGGTTTTTCGATTTTAAAAACTTAAGTCGTAGTTAAATCCAAATGTAAAATATTAAAAATAAATACAAGACTTAATTTAAAGCGTAAAGTAAATAACGATAATGAAATTGCGATAAATAAAAGTACGATAAAATAAACTTGCGATAATTAAAAAGTACGATAATTAAAAGTGTAATTAAATACAATAACAATAAATAAAAGTGCGATAATTAGAAGTGCAACTAAATATAAAATAAAGGAAATTAAATATGAAATAAAAGAATTATGCTTATTTAAACTTCTGTAATCATGATGTTTGACGTGTTGATTTTAGTTTTATGCCCATGGGTTAATTGTCCTTTGTCCTGGATTATTTAATATGTCCGTCTGGTTTTTGTCCATAACAGTCCATCAGTCATAAATATAAAGTGCGAGTATCCTCGTCAAATTATCCTTATACCCGAAGTTAAATATTCCAACTAATTGGGGACTTAAACTGTAGCAAGATTTTAATACTTTGTTTAATAATTACACCAGGTTATCGACTGCGTGTAACCCAAGGTTTTAATACTTTGTTATCAATTATGCCAAGTATCCTTGTACATAATTTCACCCCTGTTTTAATAATTCTAGTGACTATTAATCCATTCCCGTGTCCGGTTAAATGAACAATTATTCGTACATATAAATACCCCGCCCATCGTGTCCGATCGAGTGTATATGGTTATTTATAGGGACGTCCAATTGTAAATCTTTATATTAAAATTAACAAATTATCATTTAGTTAAACAAATATAAAGCCCATTAATAGCCCATAGTCTAATTTCCACAAGTGTCGTTCTTTTGTCCAAACCCCAATTATAGTACAAAGCCCAATTACCCAATTTTAATATTTTTAGCCTAACATCATGATTAATTCAGATTAAATAAGCATAATAATAACTTAGCTACGAGACATTAAATTAAAAAGGATGAACATAACTTACAATGATTAAAAATAGCGTAGCGTTACACGGACAGAATTTCGACTTACACCCTTACAACATTCACTAACATACCCTTATTATTAGAAATTAAAATTAAAATTAAAATTAAAATATATATATATATATATATATATATATATATATATATATATATATATATATATATATTTACATTTGTGAGATAGAGAGATAGGATATATGATATATGGTACACCAGAGCTCGTGTTTTATAGGCCTTGTGAGCTGGAAAGGAGCCTCATGCGATCGCATGAACTTTGCCCTTCAAAGCCATGCGATCGCATGGCCAGCTGGGGAGAGCCACATTTGGTTGTTTTCTTCTGCCAACGGTTTTTAAATATAATATAATATATATATATATATATATATATATATATATATATATATATATATATATATATATATATATTAATTTTAAGAATTAATTATATATTATATTATATTTATGTGCATAGTTGACTTGTAATTTTTAGTCCGTTGCGTCGAGCGTTGAGAGTTGACTCTGGTCCCGGTTCCGGATTTTCGAACGTCCTTGCGAATAATTTAATATCTTGTACTTTGCGTTTTGAATCTTGTACTCTTGTAATTTTGAGACGTTTCTTATCAATAATTGGAACCTCTTTGATTGTATTTTGTACTTTTGAGCTTTTTGGTCGTTTGCGTCTTCAATTTATCGAATCTATCTTTTGTCTTCACCTTTTATTATTTAAACGAATATCACTTGTAAATAGAACAGTTGCAACTAAAAGCTTGTCTTTCTTGAGGGATAATGCTATGAAATATATGTTCGTTTTTAGCATTATCAAATATTCCCACACTTGAGCGTTGCTTGTCCTCAAGCAATATCGTCTTGAAATACTAGAATCACTTCTTTATTCTTCACACTTTGTACATCAGTGATTTCTTTACGGTGGTATAAACAATGGTAGTAACGATGTGGTTTACAGTCCCATATGACTATAAAAATTTAGATCCTTTAAGAAATTGGATCTTTATGAAAACATTTGATCTTTTTTAAAAATTCAATCTAGCTTTTACCCTAGATAAGTTTTCCAGAATAACCCTTCACCGGTGTTTGCAAATTCTTTTTGTGGGTTTGGTGGGTTTCATATTTGAAAATTTTAGCTCAAAACTTACGGTTTTGTGTCACCCACTTGCTATCCTTGTATAGGGAAAGCAACACATCCAGTATACTTGCTATGAATATTACCTTTAGGTAAACTACCGTCCGGTTGTAAAGTAAAGCGTTGAACAAGCAACTGTTAAGGCAATGTCCCCTGACATGCTTTTAATTATGGTCTATAACGTGTCGGACGCAATTACTACCCTTGGTAGGAGCAATAGTAAAGCTCACCCTTATAATTTTTCGGTCTGGCACAAGGTCCTGTCTTTGACCATGCTATGCAACCACCGTTCTTACGGTTGACACCCAATTTGGTTCAGGTGACCTAATGAATTCCAGGTGAATTCCTAGGATTTTACGTTCAATGGTAATGAACGCATTGAAAAATGGGTTTTCAGAAAACAAATCGGTTTTAATTTTGATCAAAATATTTTCTCGTTCAAGCTCGAGTTTAGATATCATCGAATTCCATGAGTTTGTAATTCTCAATCTTTAAAGTCAATCTCAAGGATTGAGTAATATCAGGCTTAAAAGCTGATTTTTAATCTTTAAGGAGATTATCCTTTCTAGGGTGTCTGATTCATTAGTCTTATCAAGCTAATTTGCACGGCGCCCTCCCCATTTTACGAGACAGATCCTCTCATGGTTGAGATAAGTCTGACCACATGGCGACCCTGTTTGATGCTGAGGTCCGTGGATTTCCTGCTGATTTTAGAGATGACTTTTCTAGATTTTTCGTCAACCTACAGCTGGTCTGGACGACAACTTCATGACCTAAATCAAGAAGCGCGTTTCTTTTACGGAAGACTTTACTTCCTTTTAACGATGGAATTGATTCATCGTGTAGATCCATCTTTCTTTCAAATATATTACAGTAAATCGGGTAAAACTGTTTAGTTTAGTCCAAAGCAAAAGTATCTTCAATTATTTGTTACAGAAATATGTGACATATGTTTAAGATAACTTGGTAATTTTTCCCACACTTGACTTTTATTTTCCTTTTTATTGTCCTCTATTCGATTTTAAATGAATTTTAACATTTTGGTTTGTTTCTCAATTTATGTCCTTTCCGAGGTAACAATAATTTCGGTGTTAACACCTAGTTTTATCGTTCATAAATATGTATAAACATGATTTTGAGTTTATTTAATTGAAAATTTGGAAAATTTTACTAGAATTGGGTAGTCAGTATATAAGACTAGGGATGTTCTTTATTATCAGAGAGCAGTAGATTCTAATACAACTACTACGTTACTAGTATTTTTAATGGTAACCAAGTGTTTAAAGTAAAAAATTTAAAAATCTGAAAGAATTTAACCCCTTCCCACACTTAAGATCTTGCAATGTCCTCATTTGCAAGAAATCAGTAACAATTTAAATTATTGAGGGTGATTAGCGTAGAAAAATGATTAAATTTTACCAAAGTTTTCAAACATATTGGCGTTTGTTTGCTGAATGATAAATGGTGCACATCATTTGTTCATTCCTTCTTGTTGTTACATCACATTTGTTTTTCGTTTTGTCGTCAAAACTAGCTTTTGCTGAACTTAATGCCAGTCTTTGAAAATGAGCTGTTTTACCCTGTTTTGTACAATCGACAATATACATACATACAAATATAAACATGCATGGCAATTTGAAATGGGACTTAATATCCCACTTTCAAATCCTAAATGTAAAATATTAGTACACAATAATAATAAAAATGATAAAAATTACACAAATATATCTAATAACATAAGTTTAAACATGAATAATTAAAAAGATAAAAACATAAAAATCATAAAAATAACCAAATGGAACTAAATCAGTCTGGATATGGGTTTCAGTTCATCTCGTCAGGTGGGTTCCATTGTTGGTTATAGGTGTTCTGATAGGCTTGGTTATAGTCATACCGGTTAAAGGGTGGTCAGATCTCGGGGCTGTGTGGCGGAAAATAAGCAGGTCGAGTAGGTACTGAGTTATTTGGTACCTGATATGATAGCTGGCTCATGATTTGGTGCTGATGAACTAACCAGCTATCGTGTTGGCGTCGCCTATAATCCTCGTATACTCGCTCGGAGTTCCACTACTCATACATACTATGTCTGGCCGCGTTCGTCATTGATTCCTCATTTATGCGAACGTGGACGTCAAGAATAGCATCTTGAAAGACATCCCTAATGTCTTCCGCTTCCTCCATTTCCTCGTCTGAGCCCCTTTCTACCTGTGGATGAGGTCCCTCATAGGGTACTGCCTGGTTACGTCTACTTTTCAATACCTTAGCACCCACATAAACTTTCAATCCTAAGGGCTCAACCTGTTCTCTACAAAGCTGTAATGGACCCCCTTGGTTCCTATCAACACCTAAATACTCTCCAATGAGAGTAACAAAAATACCTCCTCCTATTATACTCCCGTCCTGCATTCCCTCTACCATTTTAGATAAATAAAAAGCAACACAGTAAGGGATATTGACAAAGCTTCTAGGATCCCGAATACACTTTAGGTAGAATAAATCATGTAAGGTAATTTTTTCTTTATTATGACCTCTCTGTGTAATCGAGTTAGCCAAAAATCTATGAATAATACGAAGCTCGGCTCTGTTAATATGTGTATAGGAGTGTGCTCCTGCTCGTGTAAAAACATCAAAATATGACATACGCCTCCAAATGGCGTCAGCGTCAAAGTTGCTATCTACCCTTTCACCATAATGAATCAAGTTTGTACAATCGGGTAGTAGCAACTCACCAGGAGTATATATCTGTAAAGCCCTGGCGATGTCCAGCATAGACATTCTGTACATCCTACCGCCAAGGATAAACCTAAGAAATCTTCTATCATCTATTCTAACTATATTTGTATCAAGTGATACAGTACTCATCAACTCAACACACCATTCCTTATATACAGGTCTACGAATGGTGAAAAGACGTTCCCAATCTGTAAAAGAAGAACTGCCATACCTTTGAACTAAAAGCTGTCTAACACGGTCAGCTAGATGGACCGTTTCCAAAGGAACCCAATCGATTACCCTTGGCACCTCTACATTTTTTGTTACCAATTTGAATTTTTTCCTTTGATATGTTTCGTAATCTCTCCATCTCCTATCACATCTCAGATTAGGATGCAGAGTTTGCTCAGGAATCGTTGGGAATTCTACTGGCGGCCTCATTGGGAATACTATGAATTCATCAACAAACTGTACCGGATCATAATAAGGTATGTGCTGATCAGGCTGTTGTTGTGGTTCTTGTTGTGGTTCTTGTTCGTGTTGCATTTCTGGTTCTGGTTCTGGTGCTGCTGCTGGTCGTCTAGATGATGATGCTCCTGAACCTCCCGTATCGGCTTTCTGCAAAACACATTAAACACAAAATTTGTGCATCCAAATATGCATTAGTGTTAGCAAAATAACAACTTAAAACAATCACTATAACATGTTAAATCAAAATTAAACTTATACATATTTTCACAATTTTTCACAATTCTACACTTTTCAAATAAGCACATATGAAAATGTATACAAAGTTCATAAGCATTTAACTCAAATAACATGTCAAAATAGTCATTACTAATAATTAAATAAGTCTCAAATGGCAATTACATCAAATTAATCAAGTTCATGAATTTTGGACTTAAAAAGTCCACTTTAATCTCCAAAAATCATGTTTAGGATCAATGTTTGGATCATTTAACTACCTAAACATGTTACACTACTCAATTTAGCAATAATTCATGACAAAAATCGACCATAACCTATTTATATCAAAAAGCCCCAAATTGCTCAAGAACACAAACCCAAGATTTCTAAAAATTTTGAAGTTTTTGGCTTCAAATCATGTTAAATAGCATCAATCTAGGTTATACATGCATCAAATACTAATAATTTCACACTAATTACACTAGAAATTAACAAAATTGCATTAGGTAAAATATTGATAATTATCACAAAAACTAGCAAATTTATGAGTTTAGGGGTGTAATTTTTACCATTTTGCTGAAGAATGAGAATCTAGGCATGATTAGAGCAAGAAAAATGACGAATTACGGTGGATTTTGGTGAATTTTGATGAAGATTTGAGAGTATTTTCGTGTATGTTGTGTGTGTTTTGTGAAAAGAGAAGAGCAGCTCGCTGGCTGTTATCATTCTGATCTGTATTTGGTCCCCATGCGATCGCATGGGTTCCAAGTGCAAACCCCATGCGATCGCATGGGGTGCCGGCTACAGTACTTTCAGTTTTTTTTTTTTTTTTTTTATATGTAAAACCTTATACTTTATAAAACATATAATTAATAAAATTCTAAAAAATTTTGTTTTTCTTTAGGAGCGAGGGCGTTTCGGATCGTTGTCCTAGTCTGTCCCTCGACAAAATTTTAAAATTTGTCAAATCAAAGCGCGGTTTTAAAAGTAAAGATTTTTGGGTTTTTTAATGTTTTTGACATACTTTAATTCAATAAGATTAAAAATAATGATAATAAAAGTTCTCGTCCCTTCCTCGGGTAAAGTAATTTCGGTTCAAAGACCTAGTCTTCAACTTACGAAAAATTTTAAAAATCATATTTTTAACTTAGCAAAATAAAGTAAATTTTTGTTTTTAAATTCACACCAAACTTAAATTAAAAATGCATAAAATTAAAAATTCACACCAAACTAAAATTAAAAATGCATAAAATTAAAAATTCACACCAAACTTTAAATTATATTTTTGTTTTTATACATACAAACTTATATTAAAAAGATTAATTTTTTCAAATATTTACAATTTTAAATAAGTTTTACAATATTAAATTAATATTAATTTATAAAAACATGGTAAAAATTAAAATTAAAAATCTTTTTGGCTTTTATCCCACTTTAATCAATCAAATATTATCAAAAATATACGCCCCTCTTTTCGGTAAAGTAATTTCGATTCCATGACCTAATTTAACTCATGACGAATTTTTGAAATATTTTGGGTTGATTGATTAAAGATATTTATACCTTAAGAATAAACGTTAAATTTCGCAGTGATGTAATAAATTTTTGAATGATATCAATAATTTCGGTCGCCAAACCTAATTTCATCGAATACCAATTTAATACTTTATAGCGAACAAATTAGCGTTTATTATCAAAAGGTTAAAAATAAAAATAAAAAAAAATAAAAACTGTACAGCCTTACCTGTGAGATAGTATTCTTAGTGATACGATCTATCCCACTCATATGATAGTCGGTTTAATTGGTTTTCCATAGCTACATAGGCGTAACCTCGAGCATTCAGTGTTTTTTCTTCTAAACATATGAACGGTCCGTCTCTGCATAAAGTAACAAATTCAGTGTTTGAATAGGTTTGATTATTTGAACATTTACCTCCATGTGACCATTTTCCGCATTTGTGACATCTTTCAAGGTGTCGTGCTTTTCTTTTCGCTGCGGATTTTGATTTTCCTTTACCAAATTGTGACTTATTATCTTCGCATCTGGATTCTTTTCTTACTCCGTCCAATTTACCTCTGATTAATGATACTATTTCACTTGGAAGTGTGTCATTATTACGTTTAGTGATCAAAGCGTGTAGCATTAGACCATGGTTTAGTTCACAGGAAGTCTTCATTTCGTAAAAACCTAAAAAAAATAAAAATTCAGAATGGGGGGAGAAGACTAGTTCTTTAGGGTCTGCTAAGGAAAGACCATTCGGGTTCTATTTTCGAGAACTACACGAAAACAGAAAATCTAACTCTAACAGAAATACATATTATCCTTTAAAGACTTGATTCTCCCCACACTTAGTTAGCTGTGGTATCGAAATTGTGATTAACTTCGTTGTCGACTTCCATCGGACTATCTATGTAATGTTTAACTCTGTGACCATTAACTTTAAATTCAATTCCATTTGAATTTATTAATTCTATCGTTCCATATGGGAAAACTCTTTTGACTATGAATGGTCCAGACCATCTTGATTTCAATTTTCCAGGAAATAGCTTGAATCGTGAATTGAAAAGAAGAACTCTGTCTCCTTCTTTAAATTCTTTTAAACTTCTGATTCTTTTATCATGCCATTTCTTTGTTCTTTCTTTATAGATTAACGAATTTTCTTATGCTTCATGTCTTAATTCTTCTAATTCGTTTAGTTGACTTAACCGTAGACATCCAGCTTCATGTAAATCAAGATTACATGTCTTCAAAGCCCAAAATGCTTTGTGTTCAATTTCTACTGGAAGATGACATGCTTTACATAAATGAGTCTAAAAGGTGTGGTTCCAATTGTAGTTTTGTAGGCTATTCTAAAAGCCCAAAGTGCATCCTCCAATTTTATGGACCATTCCTTCTGATTTAATCCTACGGTTTTTTCTAGAATACGTTTTAAAGCTCGGTTGGTATTTTCAACTTGTCCACTTGTTTGTGGAAGATATGCAGTGGAGATTTTATGAGTTACTCCATATCTTTTGAGAACTTTCTCAAGTTGATTATTACAAAAATGAGTTCCCCGATCACTTATTAAAGCTTTTGGTGTTCCAAACCTTGCAAAAAGACGTTTTAAAAAGTTAACTACAACTCGTGCATCGTTAGTTGGGAGAGCTTGTGCTTTCGTCCATTTAGATACATAATCAATGGCTACGAGAATATATAGATTATTATGAGATTTTGGAAATGGACCCATAAAGTCAATACCCCAAATGTCAAATACTTCACATACTTGAATGACATTTTGTGGCATTTCATCACGTTGACTTATTTTTCCGGCCCTTTGACAAGCATCACAGGATTTGCAAAGAAGGTGTGCGTCTTTGTAAATTGTAGGCCAATAGAATCCAGCATCATAAACTTTTCTTGCTGTTAGTTGAGGCCCATAATGCCCTCCTGTTGGTCCTGTGTGACAATGGTTTAAAATTTTACTAGCTTCATCTCCGAATACACATCGGCGTATTATTCCATCTGGACAACTTTTAAACAAATGTGGATCTTCCCAAAAATAGTGTTTTATATCACTGAAGAATTTCTTTCGTTTTTGGTACGATAATCCTTTTTCAAGGAATCCACATACTAAGTAGTTTGCATAGTCTACAAACCATGGAATTTCATTATAATCTATCATCAATAGATATTCATCAGGAAAGTTGTCTTGTATGACCGATTCATTTAGAACTTCTAATTCGGGATTTTCAAGACGAGAAAGATGTTCAGCGGCGAGATTTTCTGCTCCTCTTTTATCTCGGATTTCAATATCGAACTCTTGTAAGAGTAAGATCCAACGGATTAATCTTGGTTTGGCATCTTTTTTCAAAAATAGGTATCTAAGAGCAGAATGGTCGGTATAGACCACTGTTTTTGCTAGAACGAGATATGAACGAAATTTGTCAAAAGCAAAGACAATAGCAAGGAGTTCTTTTTTAGTAGTTGTGTAATTTGTTTGTGCTCCTTGTAACGTCTTACTAGCATAATATATAGGTTGAAATCATTTTTCAATCCTTTGTCCTAAAACGGCTCCCATTGCAAAATCACTTGTATCGCACATAAGTTCAAACGGTAGATTCTAATATGGTGTTATCATGATCGGCGCATTAGTGAGTTTCTCTTTAAGAATATTAAAAGATTTGATGCATTCATCTGAAAAGATGAATGGAGCATCTTTTTCTAGGAGTTTATTCATAGGAGTGGCAATTTTAGAAAAATCTTTTATGAAACGTCGGTAAAAACTGGCATGCCCTAGAAAACTCCTAACTCCTCAACATTGGTGGGATGTGGAAGTTTAGCAATTACATCTACTTTAGCTCTATCCACTTCAATTCCTTCCTTTGAAATTTTATGACCAAGAACGATGCCTTCTTTAACCATGAAATGGCATTTCTCCCAATTAAGTACTAGATTTGATTGTTCGCATCTAATAAGCATTCGTTCCAGATTAACTAGACATGATTCAAAAGTATCACCGAAGACTAAAAATTCATCCATGAAAACTTCCATGCATTCTCCTATCATGTCGTGAAAAATCGCCATCATGCACATTTGAAAGGTTGCAGGGGCGTTGCAAAGTCCAAATGGCATGCGTTTGTAAGCAAAAGTACCATAAGGGCACGTGAACATGGTTTTCTCTTGGTCCTCGGGTGCTATTGGAATTTGAAAATATCCGGAAAAACCATCAAGAAAACAATAGTAACTATTTCCGGCTAATCTTTCCAACATTTGATCAATGAAATGTAAGGGAAAGTGATCTTTTCTGGTGGCGTCATTTAATTTTCTATAATCAATACAAACACGCCATCCTGTTACAGTCCTAGTAGGAATAAGCTCATTTTTTCATTTGTAATGACAGTCATGCCACCCTTCTTAGGCACGCATTGAACTGGGCTTACCATGGACTATCAGAAATCGGATAACTTAAACCTGCATCTAGCAGTTTAATAATTTCTTTTTTAACAACATCTTGCATATTAGGATTTAGTCTTCATTGGCGTTGCACATACGTTTTATGACCTTCTTCCATAAGGATTTTATGTGTGCAATACGAAGGACTTATTCCTTTGATATCATGAATCTTCCATGCAATAGCTGGTTTATGAGCTTTCAACACAGAAATGAGTTGTGATTTCTCATTTTCAGTAAGAGAAGACGATATTATTACAGGTAATTCAGATTCACCATGTAAATAAGCGTATTCCAAATGAATTGGAAGTGGCTTTAACTCTAATTTCGGAGGTTCTTCTATCAATGATTTATATCGATATCTGTCTTCTTCTTTTAGCATTTGAATTTCTTCTGTTGTTGGTTCATATCCATTAGCCATTAGTGTAGCTAACATTTTAGTTTCATCAATTGGTTCAGTTCCTTCTCCTAAAGAACATTCTCCTATTCCTTGTAATTCTGGAAATTCTTCTAATAATTCTGCATGTGAATCTATAGTTTGAATATAATAGCATATATCATCTGCAGATTGCGGTTGTTGCATTTCTCTATCAACTGAAAAGGTAACACTCTCGTCCTCTATACTTATGGTCAGTTTCTTACCAAACACGTCTATCATTGCTTTAGCCGTGTTTAAGAATGGTCTTCCTAATATGAGAGGAACTTGAGAATCTTCTTCCATGTCCAGAACAACAAAATCTACTGGAAATACTAAAGTACCAACTTTAACTAGCATGTTCTCCATTATCCCTCTAGGATATTTTATTGATCTATCAGCTAGTTGTATACTTATTCTTGTTGGTTTCAATTCTCTAAGGTCTAGTTTAGTGTATAGTGAATACGGCATTAGATTTATACTAGCACCTAAGTCTGCTAATGCTTCTATTGAACTAAGACTACTCAGAAAATATGGAATTGTGAAACTTCCTGGATCAGATAGTTTTTCTGGTATCTTATTCAACAGCACTGCTGAACAATTAGCATTCATAGTAACAGCCGAGAGTTCTTCCATTTTCTTTCTATTTGAGATTAGATCTTTCAGAAATTTAGCATATCTAGGCATTCCTGAAATCACATCAATGAAAGGAAGATTTACATTTATCTGTTTAAACATATCCAAGAATTTGGATTGCTCGGCTTCAAGTTTCTCTTTTTTCATTTTACTCGGGTAAGGAAGTGGTGGTTGGTATGGTTTAACATAAGGTTTAGCATTAACTGTGTTATCTTCATTAACCTTTTCAACTACCGGTTCTTTTTCCTTATCTTGATCAGGTTGTGGTTCTTGTGGATTAGGAATAGTTTCATCAGAAGTTCCAGGTATTTCAGGTGGTTTAAGTGTTGTACCACTTCTTGTGGTAATGGCTTTAGCTGTTTCATTCCGGGAGTTAGCATTTGTATCACTAGGTAAACTTCCCGGTTTTCTTTCACCTATTAACCTTGCTAGGTTACTTACTTCTTGTTCCAAATTTTGAATAGAAGCTTGTTGATTTCTAAATGCTTGAGCATTTTGTTCATTCGTTTGTTTCTGAGATGTGAAAAACTGCGTTTGAGTTTCAACTAGCTTCGTCATCATATCTTCTAAATTCGGCTTTTTATCATCGGTTTGTGGTGGTTTGTTTTGAAAATTAGGTCTTTGCTGGTTGTAAGTATTGTTAGATACTTGTTAATTGCTAGGACCTTGTTGGTTGTTATATGGAACATTTCGGTTATAATTCTGGTTTTGATTGTAAATCGGTCTTGGCGGTTGATAATTATTCTGATAATTATTTCCTGGCCTTTGGTTTAGATATGAAATATTCTCTCTTTGTTCCATTGTTAGCTCAATACTGAGACAATCTTTTGTCAAATGTGGTCCTCCACACTGCTCACAACTAATTCGTATTGAGTGGATATCTTTAGTCATCTTTTCCATTCGTCTCTCGACAGCATCTATCTTTGCAGAAATGGAATCTAAGTCATGGCTAGAATCGGCTCTAGCTGCTTTAGATGATCTAACGATATCTTTTTCTTGATGCCACTCATGTGAGTGGGAAGCAGTGTTATCAATAATTTTATAAGCATCAGTTTCGGTTTTCTTCATAATAGAACCACCAGCTGCTATATCTATGTCTTTCCTTGTAGTGATGTCGCATCCTTGGTAGAATATTTGTACTATTTGACAGGTGTCTAGACCATGTTGCGAACATCCTCTTAATAACTTTCCAAATCTTGTCCATGCCTCATATAGAGTTTCATTCGGTTTCTGTGTGAACGTAACAATTTCTCCTTGAAGTCTTACGGCTTTAGATGCCGGAAAGAATTGTTTAAGAAAATTTTCAACTAAAACATCCCATGTATCGATCGCCCCTTCAGGTAACGATTCCAACCAATCTTTGGCTTCTCCCTTTAAAGTCCAGGGAAATAACATGAGATATATCTGTTCATCCTCAACTTCTCTTATTTTAAATAGTGTGCAGATCCTATTAAAGGTACAAAGATGTTCATTTGGATCTTCCTTCGGCGCACCACTAAATTGGCATTGATTAGTCACCATGTGTAGAATTTGTCCTTTGATTTCATAATCTGGCGCATTAATGTCTGGATGAGTAATTGCGTGACCTTGGCCAGTGCGTTTAGCTTTCATTTGGTCTTCCATACTTAAAGGTTCTAGATTTTCCATGATTGAATTTGTTGAATTTGAATCACTAGAGGATTCTGATTTAATGGTTCGTTCCTCAACAATCTCTGTTTGAATGATTGGTGGTTCCGGAGGAAAAATTAATGGTTCAGGATCTATGAATCGTCCCTGAATATTCTCCGGATTCTCAATTGTGAGGTCGGGTTCAAAAAATGGATTATCGGAAATTTGAATTGGAGTACTTGGTCGACTGGATGACGATTCTAAAGAAAAATCAACGGCGACAATATTTGCTATATGTCTTGATCTGGTTACAGGTGGTGAACGTATAAAAGGTGGTGAACGTCTTGCTCGGTGCATTCACTGAATATCCTATTAGTTTTTAAAAGGAAAGAAAAATTATATAAGTTATCCAATTAATAGACTTTTCTGATTTTTTCCACGTTTCGAATAGCCAAAAGATGCAGCAGAGAGGCAGGATTCGTTTGGTCTCAATATAATTAAGTACTGTTTGGCTCCAATAACCCGGTCCACGTACAAATCCAACTATTACTACGAATCAGAAAATTTTGATGTCTATCAATTTAACCACTTAAAATAAATTTTCGTAATTTTAAGAAATTTAGATAAGAAGAAGAATAAAAATCTATGTCCTAAAACTAGAATGTCGAGAAATAAGAAAGAAAAAGAAAGCGCGTCGAAAAAGGGCGAAAAAGAAAAGAAAAAGAGCGACTTATAAAATTTTAAAAACACTCAACTAACCCAACCTTATTACTATCACTAACTTAAAATTAAAATTGCAAATTGAGATTACTAATTGGAGTGATAATTGATACATAGGTAAAAGGCGTCGAAAAATAAAAATAAGAAAGTAGCGCGTTGAAACTTAAAAGGAACTAAAAACTAAAAACTAAAAGTTGTGTCTAAAAATATTAAAGCTTACAAGTAAAACTATATCCCAAATGGCAAAAACTTAAAAAGGTACTAAAACTTAAAAAGGCGTCGCAAAATTCTAAAGCACCTAAATCTTAGTCTAAAGAAAAAGCACTTAAGGGATTTTATGGCAAAGCATAAAAATCTATAAATAAAAATAACTATGGCAAAAACTATGGATAAAAACTAAATACGAGCGAATAATATAAAAATTACGCTAAAACAAATAAAGAGGAACAAAATATAAAAATATACTAATAGTTGTAAAAAGTACAATTTTTATAAAAATATTATTTTTATATTATTTATTTTATAAAAGTATTAATTTATAATTTAATTAAACTAATTTAACTAAATAATACAAATTAAATAAAAACTAATAACTAATTAATAAATTAAGAATAACCTAATTAGGGTTTATATAAATAATTAATAATAAAACCGTAATGATTGCAGTTTTCAGTCAAATGTGGCGTGTCTGCAGGGCTCATGCGATCGCATGAGTTCTAAGCTACCCGGCCATGCAATCGCATGGGCTAGGGTTTCAGGTCAAACACTGGGCTGCTACAGTACTTGGACTCGAGTGTTTTTATTATTTTTTGTTTTTGTTTTTGAATTTTCTGTTTTAAATATTTATATAATTACAAAATATTTAAATAAAATTTATATTTTTACAAACTAAAATAAAAATAAAGAAAATTTATAAAACTTATATATTTAACAGACTCTTAAAAATATTTATATTTTTGTTTTCTTTTTATATTTTTGAATTTTTAAAACGTATTTTTACAAAAGCGTATTTTAATAAAAGTAAACTAAAAATAAATTTTTTATTTTTTTTATATTTAGCGTTGCGCTTCCGGCTTTTAAGCAAGATTTTGTTCCTCGGCAGCGGGATTTTATATTTGGAACAACCATAGACACTCTATATGCAGTAATGCTTGAGTTAGCTATACAGAGTTGAGGTTGATTCCAAAATAATATATACACTTTGAGTTGTGATCTAGCCTGAGACTTGTATACACTGGGTCGTGGATTGATTTGAGATAATATATATTGATTTATTTCTGTACATCTAACTGTAGACAACTAGTTGTAGATTACTAATGTTGGACCGCTAACTTAATAAACTTAAATCATTAAAACTTAATAAAAAATATTGTGAATATATTTCGATCATACTTTGATATATATGTATATATTTCTTATAGGTTCATGAATCGATCTGTGGCCAAGTCTTAAATTTCCGATGAAGTAAAAATCTGTGAAAGTGAGTTATAGTCCCATATTTAAAATCTAATATTTTTGGGATGAGAATACATGCAGTTTTATAAATGTTTTACAAAATAGACACAAGTATGCGAAACTACATTAGGGTTGGATTATTAAACTGAATATCGCCCTTCAAGTCTGGTAACCTAAGAATTAGGGAAATGGCCCCTAATTGACGCGAATCCTAAATATAGATCTATTGGGCCTAACAACCCATTCAAGTTATGGATGGCTTTAGTACTTCGAGATTATTATACAGATGAGAGGTTCTGTTTGGGGATATTCTATGAATTAAGTTAATGTCGGTTACTCGGTGTTCAACATATGAATGATATTTTTATCTCTATGCAGTTTGCGAAATGCCTGATATGAGATGTGTTTATAAAAATAAAAATTGTGTGGTCTATTATTATGATTGATAATTATATAGGTTAAACCTATAACTCACCAACATTTTTGTTGACGTTTTAAGCATGTTTATTCTCAGGTGATTGTTAAGAGTTTCCGCTGTTGCATACTAAATTAAGGACAAGATTTGAAGTCCATGCTTCTATGATATTGTCTAAAAACTGCATTCGAAAGTTTTCTTTGTTGTAACATAATATTTATTGTAAACCATTATGTAATGGTCGTGTGTAAGTGTGATATTTTAGATTATCATTACTTGATAACCTAGGTTATGTCCTTTAAACCTTTGTCGATAAAATAAAGGTTATGGTTTGTTTTAAAAACGAATGCAGTCTTTGAAAAACGTCTCATATAGAGGTCAAAACCTCGCCACAAAATCAATTAATATGAAACGTTTATAATTATTATGAACGGGACATTTAAGTTGGTATCAGAGCTTTGGTCTTAGAGAACCAGAAATTTACATTAGTGTGTCTTATCGAGTTTGTAAGATGCATTAGTGATTCTGGACTTCGACCGTATAATTTTCTTTAAAAACGATTGCTTAACAATTTTTGTTGAAAACTATATATTATTAACATGTAAAAATTATGTGATATATTAATCTCTTAATGTGTTTGTGATGTTAAAGCAGAGGTGTATATAAAATAGCTTATATTTTTACAGAAAAAACTATTAAATACGATACAATTTTACACAAGATATTTATTTATTTAGAGAATGGATATACTTAAACCTTGCTACAACACTTATAGGCAGTGTACCTAATCGTACAGTAGTGTAGTTTTTAGTAAGTCCGGTTCGTTCCACATGGAAAAAATCTTTAAACAAAGCTTAACGCTATATTAGTTTTATTTTATAAAAATACAAATATATATATATATAAGTAATATTATTATTGTAAAAAGGGGGTTTTTACCATTTAATGACTGGTTTGTCGATTTTAAAAACTTAAGTCGCAGTTAAAACCAAATGTAAAATATTAAAAATAAATACAAGACTTAATTTAAAGCGTAAAGTAAATAACGATAATGAAATTGCGATAAATAAAAGTGCGATGAAATAAACTTGCGATAATTAAAAAGTACGATAATTAAAGGTGCAATTAAATACAATAACAATAAATAAAAGTGCGATAATTAGAAGTGCAACTAAATATAAAATAAAGGAAATTAAATATGAAATAAAAGAATTATGCTTATTTAAACTTCCGTAATCATGATGTTTGACGTGTTGATTTTAGTTTTATGCCCATGGGTTAATTGTCCTTTGTCCTGGATTATTTAATATGTCCGTCTGGTTTTTGTCCATAACAGTCCATCAGTCATAAATATAAAGTGCGAGTATCCTCGTCAAATTATCCTTATACCCGAAGTTAAATATTCCAACTAATTGGGGACTTAAACTATAGCAAGATTTTAATACTTTGTTTTATAATTACACCAGGTTATCGACTGAGTGTAACCCAAGGTTTTAATACTTTGTTATCAAATATGCCAAGTATCCTTGTACATAATTTCACCCCTGTTTTAATAATTCTAGTGACTATTAATCCATTCCCGTGTCCGGTTAAATGAACAATTATTCGTACATATAAATACCCCGCCCATCGTGTCCGATCGAGTGTATATGGTTATTTATAGGGACGTCCAATTGTAAATCTTTATATTAAAATTAACAAATTATCATTTAGTTAAACAAATATAAAGCCCATTAATAGCCCATAGTCTAATTTCCACAAGTGTCGTTCTTTTGTCCAAACCCCAATTATAGTACAAAGCCCAATTACCCAATTTTAATATTTTTAGCCCAACATCATGATTACTTCGGATTAAATAAGCATAATAATAACTTAGCTACGATACATTAAATTAAAAAGGTTGAACATAACTTACAATGATTAAAAATAGCGTAGCGTTACACGGACAGAATTTCGACTTACACCCTTACAACATTCGCTAACATACCCTTATTATTAGAAATTAAAATTAAAATTAAAATTAAAATATAAATTATATATATATATATATATATATATATATATATATATATATATATATATATATATATTTACGTTTGTGAGATAGAGAGATAGGATATATGATATATGATACACCAGAGCTCGTGTTTTATAGGCCTTGTGAGCTGGAAAAGAGCCTCATGCGATCGCATGAACTTTGCCCTTCAAAGCCATGCGATCGCATGGCCAGCTGGGGAGAGCCACATTTGGTTGTTTTCTTCTGCCGACGGTTTTTAAATATAATATAATATATATATTAATTTTAAGAATTAATTATATATTATATTATATTCATGTGCATAGTTGACTTGTAATTTTTAGTCCGTTGCGTCGAGTGTTGAGAGTTGACTCTGGTCCCGGTTCCGAATTTTCGAACGTCCTTGCGAATAATTTAATATCTTGTACTTTGTGTTTTGAATCTTGTACTCTTGTAATTTTGAGACGTTTCTTATCAATAATTGGAACCTCTTTGATTGTATTTTGTACTTTTGAGCTTTTTGGTCATTTGCGTCTTCAATTTGTCGAATCTGTCTTTTGTCTTCACCTTTTATTATTTAAACGAATATCACTTGTAAATAGAACAGTTGCAACTAAAAGCTTGTCTTTCTTGAGGGATAATGCTATGAAATATATGTTAGTTTTTAGCTTTATTAGTTTGATATTGTGTGATAGATGTCTACCTCTAGTACAAATTCCATTGACTCACCTAATAATAATGAAGAGTCGAATATATATTGGGAAGACTCACAAATTCCCGAAGAGGAACCCGAAGAAGAGGAACCGGGAGAAGAGGAACCGGAAGAAGAGGAACCGGAAGAAGAAGAGGTTCCGGAGGAGGAAATATTAGAAACCACTGAAAAACAGATAAATAAAAGAAAACCCTCAACCAATGGACCAAAATTAATAATGGTCAATGGTGTTTCCGCTGAGGAAGCAAAATATTGGGAAGATTACCAATTTTCCGATGAATCGAATCCCGATGAGGATTCCGATGATGTTATAGAAATTACCCCGACCCAATTTGAAAAGGCAAAAGAAAATAATAAGGGAAAAGGCATCAAAATAGAGAAACCTAATTCCAACCCCGATGACCTCTATGTTAACATGAAATATCCCGATGAGAAATACCGTCAACACCCGTATTTCTTAAGTTTTAAATATAACCCGGGATCATCTAAGCCACCAGGTTTTTCTAGAAAATTTATGAAAAGAACGGCTCGTATTAGAGGAGCACCATATATCCCTAGGAAATTAGCGAAACAAACCAAGTCCGAAGAAGAAGAAACAAGTGAGTCGAAATAAAGAGTTGTAATCATGCGATGTAATATATGTAATATAGTGTGCTTGTGCTTTTATGATATATGTAAAAATTGCTTGTATTGTTTGTTAAGTATCTTTTATGAATCTAACTCTCGTCTATTTTTACAGTATAAAAACACAAAATGGATGTTAAGGATAGACAACCAAAAATTTTAGAAGACCTACCCGGGGACATGATTGATGAAATCTTGTCTAGAGTCAGTCAGAATTCGTCGGCACAATTATTTATGGCAAAATTAGTTTGTAGAATATTTGAAGAACGTTCCAGGCATGCCTTAGTTTATAAAAGGCTTTCTTTTGAAAGATGGGGTATATCACATTGGGGAGACCTTAAGTTACGCCGTGTTTTCTTTAAAACGTTAAATGCGGGGAACCCAAGTGCAATTTTACGCTACGGGTTAAAAACCTATTTTGACTCAACATATCCCAACATAGGACTTCGTACTTTAGAAAGAGCTTCTAACATGCAACATAAAGAAGCATGTTATGCTTACGGGTTAGTGATGTTCGCTTCTCACCAAAGTGAGAAAAAGAACATCGGATTATAACTTTTAAATAAAACCTTCCCACAAGTGGCGGATTCGGTAGTTGGGGTGAGAAACAAGGTTTTTAGATTGTTACGGGGCTGTTGGGCATTACGAAACCCTCGTCCTTTTGACGACGTTACAACATGCTGTCTAGCTAAGTGACCTACCACATAACCAAGGATGGGAAATAATATTAGTACAACCAGAATGCATGACTTGTTTCTGGACTTATGAATTACGTGTCTTTATTGCCTTTGTTGAACGACTTGCGTATTAACTAGGATTGTCTTCGAAACTACTTTGTATCAAAGTTATTGTGTGCTATATTTTAAGCTATATGTAAAATAGCGATATTGTAAATTTGTAAAATATTGTATAAAAGTTTGAACGTGAAATTTATTGTAATCAGTTTTTCATATAGAATTGTAGTAGTTGAATTGTATGTTAGCTACTAAGTATGAACTTAACGGGTAGGTACTACCCGAATTAAAACTTATAAAATGCTAATATGAAGAAAAAGCTTTTATAAATAAATTCATATTATGCTACGAAATACTATTGATTACTCTTAATATTCTATATGATTAACTCAATTCTTTTGGCTATTTTTGAAGGAAATGGCACCGAAGACTCGACACACCATGAATATGAGCGAAGAAGACTTCTGTATTTTCCTTGCAGCAAACATAGCAGCAGTACAGGCTGCAATGCAAAACAACAACAATAAATCTGAATCTAGCAATGCAAATAACTCCACAAGAAATCGTGTAGGATGCTCCTACAAAGAATTCACTACTTGCAAACCTCTGGAATTCGATGGAACCGAGGGTCCAATCGGATTAAAACGATGGACCAAGAAGGTCGAATCGTTATTTGCTATAAGTAAGTGCACTGAAGAAGACAAAGTAAAGTACACTACACATACCTTCACAGGTGCTGCGTTAACATGGTGGAACACCTATCTCGAGCAGGTGGGACAAGATGCTGCTTACGCACTACCGTGGTCAGCATTCAAGCACTTGATGAATGAGCAGTATCGTCCTAGAAACGAGGTCAATAAGCTCAAGGTAGAGCTTAGAGGATTACGAACGCAAGGTTTCGACATTACCACATAGGAACGAAGATTCACAGAGTTGTGTTTATTGTGTCCAAGAGCGTTCGAAGATGAAGAAGAGAAAATCGACGCATTTGTGAAAGGGTTACCAGAAAGGATTCAAGAAGATGTGAGCTCACATGAGCCCGCCTCCATACAAATGGCGAGTTGAATGGCTCATAAACTTATAAATCAGATTGAGGAAAGAATTAAAGAGCAGGCGGCTGAAGAAGCCAACACAAAACAAGTCAAGAAAAAGTGGGAAGAAACCAGTGACAAGGGTCATAATTTTAACAATCAACACAACAATCACAACTTCAATCGCACCAAATTTCGCAACAACAACCGCAACAACAACCATCCCAACAACAATAACCATTACAACCACCGTCCCAACAATAATAACAATCGCAACAACAACCATTTCAATAACAACAAGAGGCAGAAACCATGCTAGAGGTGTGAAGGATACCGTCCGACTGGGCTCTGTATGGTAGTGTGTACTAAGTGTAAAAGAAAGGGCCATGGTGCGACAAAGTGCGAAATCTACGGATCAATGACTAAGGGAACAAATAACCGACATTACATGTTTCGGATGCAGGAAGAAGGGCCATTATAAAAATATGTGTCCAAATCAGGGGGATAATAATGGGCAAGGCCGAGGAAGAGTCTTCAACATTAATGCGATTGAAGTGCAGGAAGACCCCGAGCTTGTTACGGGTACGTTGCTTATTGACAATAAATCTGCTTATGTTTTATTTGATTCGGGTGCGGATAGAAGCTATATGAGTAGAGATTTTTGTGCTAAATTAAGTTGTCCATTGACGCCTTTGGATAACAAGTTTTTACTCGAATTAGTAAATGGTAAATTAATTTCAGCAGATAAAATATGTCAAAATCGAGAAATTAAACTAGTTAGCGAAACGTTTAAGATTGATTTGATACCAGTAGAGTTAGGGAGTTTCGATGTGATAATTAGCATGGACGGGTTGAAAAAGGAGAGAGCAGAGATCGTATGTTAAAAAAATGCAATTCGCATTGTACGAGAAGAAGGAAAACCCTTAATGGTGTTCGGAGAAAAGAGCAACGCGAAGCTAAATCTTATTAGTAATTTGAAGGCACAAAATTTAATAAGAAAAGGTTGCTATGCTGTGCTAGCACATGTCGAGAAAGTCAAACCCGAAGAAAAGAACATCAATGATGTTCCCGTCGCAAAAGAATTTCCCGATGTATTTCCGAAAGAATTACCGGGACTACCTCCACATCGATCCGTTGAATTTCAGATAGACCTTGTACCAGGAGCTGCACCAATAGCTTGTGCTCTATACAGACTCACACCCAGCGAAATGAAGGAACTCCAAAGCCAATTACAAGAACTTTTAGAGCATGGTTTCATACGACCAAGCACATCACCATGGGGAGTTCCTGTTTTGTTTGTCAAAAAGAAGGATGGTACATTCAGGTTGTGTATCGACTACCGAGAGTTGAACAAACTTACCATCAAGAACCGCTACCCACTACCGAGAATCGATGACTTATTTGATCAACTACAAGGCTCATCGGTTTATTCGAAGATTGATTTACGTTCTGGGTATCATCAAATGCGGGAGAAGGAGGATGATATTCCAAAGACTGCTTTTAGGACGCGTTACGGTCATTATCAGTTTATGGTTATGCCGTTTGGATTAATTAACGCACCAGCTGTGTTTATGGACCTCATGAACCAAGTGTGTGGGCCATATCTTGAAAAATTTGTCATTGTCTTCATCGATGGCATACTTATTTACTCAAAGAATGATCAAGAGCACGGTGAGCATTTGAGAAAGGTGTTAGAATTATTGAGGAAGGAAAAATTGTACGCTAAGTTTTCAAAGTGTGCATTTTGGTTGAAAGAAGTTCAATTCCTCGGCCACATAGTGAACAAAGAAGGTATTCAAGTGGATCCGGTAAAGATTGAAACCGTTGAAAAGTGGGAAACCCCGAAAATTCCGAAGCATATACGCCAATTTTTAGGACTGGCTGGTTAGTACAGAAGGTTCATCCAAGATTTTTCCAAAATAGCAAAACCCTTGACTGCATTAACGCATAAAGGAAAGAAATTTGAATGGAAGGATGAGCAGGAGAAAGCGTTCCAATTGTTGAAGAAAAAGTTAACTACGGCACCTATATTGTTATTGCCTGAAGGGAATGATGATTTTGTAATATATTGTGACGCCTCAAAGCAGGGCCTCGGTTGTGTATTAATGCAACGAACGAAGGTAATTGCTTATGCGTCCAGACAATTGAAGATTCACGAGCAAAATTATACGGCTCACGATTTGGAATTGGGCGCTGTTGTTTTTGCATTAAAGACTTGGAGGCACTACTTATATGGGGTCAAAAGTATTATATATACCGACCACAAAAGTCTTCAACATATATTTAATCAGAAACAACTGAACATGAGGCAGCGTAGGTGGATTGAATTGTTAAATGATTACGATTTTGAGATTCGTTACCACCTGGGGAAGGCGAATGTGGTAGCCGACGCTTTGAGTAGAAAAGATAGAGAACCTATGCGTTTAAAAGCTATGAATATAATTATTCGTACTAACCTTACTACTCAAATAAAGGAGGCGCAGCAGGGAGTTTTAAAAGAAGGAAAGTTGAAGAATGAAATACCCAAAGGATCGGAAAAACATCTAAATATTCGGGAAGACGGAACCTTGTATAGGGCTGAAAGAATTTGGGTACCAAAGTTTGGAGACATGAGAGAAATGGTACTTAAGGAAGCACATAAAACTAGATATTCAATACATCCCGGAGCAGGGAAGATGTACAAAGATCTCAAGAAACACTTTTGGTGGCCGAGTATGAAAGCCGATATTGCTAGATACGTAGGAGAATGTTTGACGTGTTCTAAAGTCAAAGCTGAACATCAGAAACCATCAGGTCTACTTCAAAAACCTGAAATCTAGGAATGGAAATGGGAAAACATTACCATAGATTTCATTACTAAATTGCCAAGGACAGCAAGTGGTTATGATACTATTTGGGTAATAGTCGATCGTCTCACCAAATCAGCACATTTTCTGCCAATGAGAGAAGATGAAAAAATGGAGAAGTTGGCGCGATTATACTTGAAATAAGTTGTCTCCAGACATGGAATACCAATCTCTATTATCTCTGATAGGGATGGCAGATTTGTTTCAAGATCCTGGCAGACGTTGCAACAAGCATTGGGAACTCGTCTAGACATGAGTACTGCCTATCATCCACAAACCGATGGGCAAAGTGAGAGAACTATACAAACTCTTGAAGACATGCTACGAGCATGTGTTATTGACTATGGAAACAGCTGGGATCGACACCTACCGTTAGCAGAATTTTCCTACAACAACAGTTATCACTCAAGTATCGAGATGGCATCGTTTGAGGCACTTTATAGTAGATAGTGCAGGTCTCCGATTTGTTGGAGTGAAGTTGGGGATAGACAAATTACGGGTCCGGAGATAATTCAAGAAACTACCGAGAAGATCATCCAGATTCAACAACGGTTGAAAACCGCCCAAAGTCGACAAAAGAGTTACGCGGACATTAAAAGAAAGGATATAGAATTTGAAATTGGGGAGATGGTCATGCTTAAGGTTTCACCTTGGAAAGGCATTGTTTGATTTGGTAAACGGGGGAAACTAAATCCAAGGTACATTGGGCCATTCAAGATTATAGATCGTGGTGGACCAGTAGCTTACCGACTTGACTTACCACCACAACTCACAGGGGTATATAATACCTTTCATGTCTCGAATCTAAAGAAATATTTTGCTAAAGAAGATCTCACTATTCCTGTAAGACCCGTTTATTTGTGGTGTACATAGGTGTAGTTAAAATACTTGAAGTGGGGTTTTGGTTGTACATATTAAAAAGGAATGCAGAATCTGAACTGGGGGTGTTGCACGCCGCGCGGCCTTATGGCGCGCCGCGCCAATGTACTGTGACAGATTCCTTCCTTTTTTTAAATTAGATATTTTGGGGGCAATTTGGTAAAATCACTTTGAGGTCCGAATTTAAGGCCCCAAACCAGTTGGTGGAGCCTCGTTAACTCCATTTCCACCTACATAAATCCCATCCATTCAATTTTAGAGAGAGAGGGTTGTTCTAGTGTTAGAAAGCTCAAAATAAAGAAGAAGGAGGTTGAATCGGGTCTAAGTTCAAGCTTTAAAGTCTTTCATCTATCCTCTAGCTATGTTTTGATCATAGTGGTATGCTCTAATCTTGATTTCCTAATTTAATTTTGGTAAAGGGTTAGTGTTAGGGTTAATGGTGAACTTAAAAACCCACTTTGTTAGTAAATTGGCTGTTTTGGGCGAATTTGGGTCATGTAGACCCAAAGATGAATAACTAGGGTTTTCAAAGTATTCAACTATGTTTATGAGCCTAAATTGGTTAGTTAAAGTACTAGCACACTTATATATATGTAAATGGGTGTTAAGTGGGTTAGTGGGTGACCCGGAATGGATGTATTGACTTTAAATGGTCAAATGGGTCATGATGGACCTAAGTGGGTAAATGTATGTGTTTGATGCGTAAACTTGTATTGGAAAGTGTCTTAGGACCTAACTTGGATAATGATTAGGGTTTTAGGGATGTTAACCCAAATATTAGGGTTAGGGTTGCAAATGGGTCAAAATTGCACCATGGGTCAAGGTAATCCTAGAATGGAGTTTTAGTGGGTTGACCAACTTGAGTTTGTGATTGATATTATGTATCATGTAATAGGTACGTTACATTGAAGGTTCTCGAACTTGATTATCTTTCACCGAAGGCGTAAGGTGAGTGGAATAATTATATGTGTAGGTATATAATGTATCTATTTGTTGTAGCGTGAAATGTGTAGTGTCGAGGTGCTAAGACACCACGTTTCACATGATGAGTGAAGCATCGAGGTGTTAAGATGCCACTCGGGGTGAAGCATCGAAGTGTTAAGATGCCACCTACGGGTGTAGTGTCGAGGTGTTAAGACACCACTCCGTAAAATAATGAGTGAAGCATCGAGGTGTTAAGATGCCACTCAGGGTGAAGTGCCGAGGTGTTAAGGTGCCACCCTAGGGGTTAGTGATACGAGGTGTTAAGTACCCTAACGGATGTTATGAACACCGATGGCATTTTTGCGAGCGCCATTCCCTTGTACGATAGGTTAACCATGGTTATTTGTGTTGTAAGTGTAAGCATAATATATTATTCGAATTATATTATATGCGTTGCTATGCTAGCTTGTGGTATTGGAGATTTCTAGCTTGTATTCGAGATTATAAGCTAATTGTGTTGCTAGCATGTATGCGGAGTTTGTGTAAGTGATTTGCAAGTAGGTATATTATATATGTATGTGTATAATTATTGCATTCACTAAGCTTTGCTTACCCTCTCGTTGTTTACCTTTTTATAGGTTCGGTTGTGGACAAGGGTAAGGGCATCATCTTGGATTAAAGATCCCGTCGTTGTTAGAGAATGCTTTTGGGATATTTAGCTTTTGGAGTTTGACCGAGACTTGGGTAGTTTAATCCCAAACACCATGCTCGTAGTGTAGTTTGGTACTTAAACTTTTTGATGGTCGAAACTCATATTTTGTATTAAACTCGCAAAATGGCCGATGTGGGCCCCACTTCGTAAAACTCAGTTTAATTAATGGATTGTGTTAGTTTTACATGTTTGAATATGTTGTTAAAAGCGTTTTGTCTAATTATGTCGGGAAGTGGCCGATCTTTTTCGCGTTTCATGACTTTTGGGAAAGACCAGTTTGGCGCGCCGCGCGGCCATATGGCGCGCCGCGCCATATGCTGTTCCTGCAAAAAAAAATTATTATTTATTTGTTATTTTTACGCGGATTGTTCGTGGTTTGGTTTGGATTGTTACAAGTGGTATCAGAGCATGGTCTAAGGGATTTAGGTGACTTGAGATAGGCGCCTAGACTTAGACTTTTTGTATGCGCGTTATGCGGGACTTGTAGGACTTTGGGTCGGATCGGGTTTTGGTTAGTACATAGGTTTATGTGAACTAATCATGCGCAATTGTTTTGTGTGGTATTGAAATCGTCAAGCGAGATAGACGTGGTACTAGTGAGTTAATGCGATGTGCTCGCGTAACAATGATTAGCTACCATTGTTACGGGTTCAAATCGTGTCAAACAAGCGATGTACGACGATTGTTGAGCAAGATGGGGTAGTGTGGTGTATATGTATATACATATGGGTTAAGTCCTTTCGTTTTGTTGCTTAATTTACTTCGTTTTATAGAATGAAGATGAGAAATGGACACGACACCAATGATGGAGGTACGAGTGAGGACGTTGAACTCACGGCCAAGGTTGAGGCCATCTTTAAAAGGCTAAAGAGGGATTTTCTTGACGACGTTCGAAAGGTCTTCCAAGAGTCGGTCAATGGACAAGTGACCGAAATGATCAATGATCGAATGAAAGCCACAATAGAGGAGGCTTTAGAGGTTAGAAACATTTATCCTCGAGGCAAAGGGGGTGAAGGTAATGGTGGGGGTGGAAGGTGGGACTTCCACTTCAAAAATTTCAAGGATACTCAACCTCCGATGTTTAATGGGGTGCGAGATCCGTTGAAAAGCACGTGTTAGATTTCTGATATCGAGGGGGCTTTCCGTACCGCGGAGTGTCCTCCCGAAAAGAAGGCGAGGTATGGTTCTAGTATGTTGAGGGAAGAAGCCAAGTTGTGGTGGGACGACAAAATCAACTTATATGGTGAAGAGCAATGCATGAACTTGACATAGGAGGAGTTTAAGAAGGAATTCTTCAAAGAATGCCGAACTTCTTCCGATCTTGATAGAATCCGGGACGAGTTGCACCATTTGCAACAAGGTTCAATGGACTTGGTCACACTCAAGTCTACCTTTTTGGCAAAAACTCGTTTTTGTCCGGAATATGTGGGTGACAATCACAAGCTAATGAAAGATTTCTACCGTACTTTGAATGATGAGTTCAAGGGCAAGATTAGTCGAGGTATGGCTCAGTCTTTTGATGATTTATTTGAATTGGCCCGGGGTTTTGAGCCGGATGTTCCAAGAAAAAGCGATTTCACGTTTTTCAAAAGAAAGTTTGAAGGTTCTATTCATTCTAACTTTTCAAACAAGAAGAACAAGAACAAGAAGGGTTCCGAGAGTGTTAATAGCGTAAAGAAGGGAGCTTCCGGGGGTTTTTCTTATACGTGCAATAATTGTGGGCAACCGGGTCATATGTGTGACACCGCTAAATTTTTTTTTTTTAAACGTACGTGGCGGAAGCATTATATTATTTAAATAAGATATCAACATTTGTACAAACCGATGTCACGTGTCATTACAACAAATTCCATACGTAACTGGAAAAGACGTAAATACATTAAGTTTTTAGAAAAACATAGTTCAAACTATAAAAGACCACATCAGAGTTAACCCTGTCAAATATAACATCACCATGCCCGTCTTCTCCTAAAAGCACTATCTACAAAAGCTAACAACCTGCAGGGAGGAGATGGAGGGGAATTAGCACGAAGCTAAGTGAGTACGACTAACTACAGGCCATAGCATACATAAATGTTATACTAATCATGTCACAATAGTCTAACACACAAACATCACCCAAGTGCCGTCTACAGAGACTCTGGCGGCTCGGCCAAACCATTAACCACCAGCTAATCAGACTGGGGCTTACCAGAAGTTCCTCCACCACTGCATGTATATACATAATCCACACGCGACGGACACGTCATTCACATATATATACACCACGGCTGTCTAGGCCACCACATGAGGAACCCAACCCGCAGGTTGATCTCTCCTACCGAGGCCACCACACAATAGGGACGCACTGGGCTCCAGCAGACAAGTATCAACCAACATGCAGACATCACAACAACTAACTAACCACAACAATAAGTATATCTAACAAGCATGGCAATCATAATATAACATGCTTCTATATACTATATTCTCCAGTTAGTCCCACTCACCAATTACCAGCAAATGAGAAGGTATTCAGCTATCTAATCACTGAACCTTCTCTTTCTCCTTTTCTCCTGAGAAAGACATATACACAAGTTAGTTTTTGTCCATTAACATCAAATAACACAATACAGAAATTTTGGTCAGAAAACTGTCCGCTAAAAATTTTCTCCTTAATTTACATCATAAACACTTAGGTAAAATATTCTGCCCTGACCTTCCCAGACGGTCGACTTATTTGGTATTTCCACAATCGGCCGAAAGTCAAACTCAATCGGTCGGTTCACTCGCCAGTCGGTCAGTTGTCTGTCAGTCGGTCGGTCCACTACATCATTCGGTCGACTGTCAACCGACAGTCGGCCGACTGTGTTCATCATCTGCAGATTCTGAACACAACCTACGGACTTCAAGCTAAATTCACCAAAACTCGATCTAGAGCTCGCTTTCGACACCAAAACTTACCACAACTCAATTACTACATGTTATAGACTATAAACCCACAAAGTTTGGACCATAACAACATCAAATTCAAGGATTTTGACACAAAATCAAGCTTTTGAACAAATACACTTGAAAACACCATTTTAACACTAAATTGATCATGAAGGCTCATGATTCATACCTTAAAAGAATCAGTAGAGTGTAAAGAACGTGATTTCAAGACCAATTCGAGCTCAAGATCAATAATGGGGAATTAGGGTTTGGTAGGTAATGGAAGTGAAGGTACGGGAGTGTTTGGGAATTTTCTAGAAATGGGAAGAAATGAGCTGCACTAGTCACTTAATTTAGATTAATTTCCCACACAGCGCAACACACGGGTATTCATCAGTTATCTGATATCTTTCGCACATCATTTGGTAGCCCAAACGAAGTCCAAACTAAATAAACAAACCTGTTCTGTGAACCTTGTCACAAACTGGTCCTAACCACATCATTAAATAATAACAAATATTAAATAAAAATAAAAGCATATAGTAACACAATACTAACTTAAGGGCAATCTAGTAATCTTACATCTAGGCCCGATTGAGGATGTTACAATATGGCTCGTGAATGTCCTAAACCATCTTTCGGAAACAAGGTCACTTGTTTTAATTGCGGAAAAGAAGGGCATAAGAAGCCGGAGTGTCCCGATTTGCGAAACGATAATGTGAAACGATTAGAGAAGGCGGCGGGTACGGCTAGGGGTCGCAACTATTTAATGACCAATGTTGAAGCCAAACAATCGAACGAAGTTGTCTCAGGTACTTTCATGGTTAATTCTAATCCGATAAGGATTCTTTTCGATAGCGGTGCAAATCTGTCGTTTGTGTCTCCTAAATTTGTGCCTAAACTAAATAGACCGTTAGCTAAGTTAAGTCATCTGGTAGAAGTCGAAATAGCGGACGGCAAGACGGTGCTAGTGGTCGACGTGTGTAAAAATTGTGATGTGGTGTTTGGTGCCGAAAACTTTAAGATAGATCTCATTCCGATGACTTTGGGCGACTTTGATATTGTTGTGGGTATGGATTGGCTCGATCGTAATAGAGCCGATATTGCATGTCATGAAAAATTTATTCGTGTGAAGACCCCAAGTGGGGGAGAGTTAATTATTCACGGTGATAAGCGTAGAAGACTTGTGCTGATATGCACTTTTGCACGGGAACGTCATCTTCTCGATAGTGGTGGCATGGCCTTTCTTACCCATGTAGTTGATACTCGTGACGCGCCACCACCCATTCGTGAAATTCCGGTGGTTAGTGAATTCGAAGACGTCTTTCCGGACGAGTTACCGGGTGTTCCGGCGGAAAGACAAGTTGAATTTCGCATTGAGTTGGTTCCGGGGGCTACCCCCATTGCTAAAACTCCTTATCGTTTAGCGCTGACGGAAATGCAAGAGTTGTTAAATCAAACCCAAGAATTGCTCGAGAAGGGTTTTATTCGACTGAGTGCTTCTCCATGGGGTGCTCCGGTTTTATTTGTGAAGAAGAAGGATGGTAGTATGCGGATGTGCATCGATTATCGGGAGTTAAATAAAGTGACGATCAAAAATCGATATCCATTACCTCGGATTGACGATTTGTTTGACCAACTCCAAGGTGCAACGTATTTCTCTAAAATCGACCTACGATCCGGCTATCACCAAATGCGGGTCCGTGAGGAAGATATCGAGAAAATGACTTTTCGAACGCGTTATGGGCATTTTGAGTTTGTGGTAATGCCTTTTGGTCTTACGAATGCACTGGCGGTATTCATAGATCTTATGAACCGAGTGTGCCAACCTATGTTGGACAAGTCGGTAATTGTTTTCATTGACGACATACTAGTCTACTCGAAAAGTATGAACGAACATGAACGTCAATTGCGTGGAGTATTGAAGATGTTACGAAAGGAGAAGTTGTATGCTAAGTTCTCCAAATGTGAATTTTGGCTAAGGGAGGTTCAATTCCTTGGCCACATTGTGAACAAAGATGGCATTCAAGTAGATCCGGGGAAGATAGAGACGGTGAAGAGTTGGAGACAACCGACTACGCCTACGAAAGTCCGAAGTTTTCTCGGATTGGCCGGTTATTATCGATGGTTTATCCAAGACTTTTCTAAGATCGCTTCTTCACTGATGAAATTGACGAGGAAGAACGTGAGATTTACTTGAGAGAACGAGCAAGAAATTGCTTTTCAATTGTTAAAAGAGAAGTTGTGTCAAGCTCCGGTGTTAGTGTTGCCGGAAGGAGTGGAAGACATGACGGTTTATTGTGATGCTTCGTTAAATGGGCTCGGGTGTGTTCTTATGCAAAGGGGTAAAGTCATCGCTTATGCCTCTCGACAATTAAAGGAACACGAGATGAGATATCCGACTCATGATCTTGAGTTGGCGGCGGTTGTACACGCGTTGAAAATTTGGCGCCATTACTTGTATGGTGTTAAGAGTATGATTTATTCGGATCATAAGAGCTTGAAACATCTCTTTAATCAACGAGATTTGAATTATCGTCAACGTAGGTGGATGGATGTGGTAAAAGATTATGATTGTGAAATACTTTATCATCCGGGCAAGGCGAATGTGGTCGTGGATGCGTTAAGTCGAAAGAGTCATCACCCGGCGTTGATTGTTACATATGATTATTACTAACGATTTTCTTGAAAAACTTGGTGTGATTCAAATTGAAGCTTACGTTCACAACAAGCATGCGAACCGAATTGTAGGGCAATCGGAATTCATTACTATGGCTTCGCGTGATTTGTTGTCTTTTCAAGGAAGGGTGTGGGTGCCTAAGATGGGTGATTGTCGACAAGTGCTACTTGATGAAGCACATAAGTTAAAGTATTCCATTCATCCGGGCGCGACGAAGATGTATCTTGACTTGAGGAAGGATTATTGGTGGCCGGGCATGAAACGTGATGTTGTAAAGTACGTTGAGCAATGCGTCACGTGTTTGCAAGTTAAGGCCGAGCACCAAAAGCCGTATGGTAAGTTACAACCGTTAGAAATCCCGAAGTGGAAATGGGAGCACATTACCATGGATTTCATCACAAAGTTACCTAAAAAGGCGAGAACCCAATCTGATTTGATTTGGGTGATAGTTGATCGATTGACGAAAAGTGCTTTGTTTCTTCCCATTCGGGAAGCCATATCGTCGGAGACCTTGGCTAAGTTGTTTATCAAGGAAGTCATCTCTCTACACGGAGTTCCTATATCGATTATTTCGGATCGAGATACTCGTTTTACATCTCGGTTTTGGGAAAAGTTTCATGAAGATATGGGTACACAATTGAAATTGATCACGGCGTATCATCCTTAAACGGACGGTCAAACCGAACGTACGAATCAAACTTTGGAGGATATGTTACGGGCGTGTATTATTGATTTTGGTGGTAGTTGGGACGAGCACTTACCTTTGGTGGAATTCTCGTACAATAATAGTTATCATACGAGTATCGGGATGCCACCTTACGAGATGCTTTATGGGCGGAGGTGTCGAACCCCGATTTGTTGGGGTGAAGTGGGACAAAAGGAAATTGGGAGTACCGATTTGGTTTTAGAGACGAATAACAAGATCGATATTATTCGAGATCACTTGAAAAAGGCGCAAGATAGACAAAAGTCGTATGCCGACAAGCGTAGACGAATGATTGAATTTCAAGAAGGTGACATGGTGATGCTTAAGGTTTCACCATGGAAAGGTGTTATTCGGTTTTGAAAACGGGGAAAGTTAGCTCCTCGGTTTATTGGACCATTTAAGGTTTTAGCTCGTGTTGGTGAAGTCGCGTATCGTTTGGAATTACCCGAAGAGCTTGCGGGGATCCATAATACATTCCATGTTTCCCATCTCCGCAAGTGTCTTACGGATGATTCATCTTGGGTACCATTAGACGAAATTGAGCTAAACAATAAGTTAGAATATATTGAGGAGCCGATTGCCATACTCGATGAGAAGGTCAAAAGGTTGAGAAATAAAGAAGTGAGGACTTTTAAAGTTCAATGGCATCGTAGTAAGGGTTCCGAGTTTACTTGGGAGCCCGAAGAGTTTGTGTTGGTTTATCTTCCTTCTTGTCATGCGGCGTGGTTCGCGAGGACGCGCTCCGATTCAAGTGGGGGAGATTTGTAAGACCCATTTATTTGTGGTGTACATAGGTGTAGTTAAAATACTTGAAGTGGGGTTTTGGTTGTACATATTAAAAAGGAATGCAGAATCTGAACTGGGGGGGTTGCGCGCCGCACGGCCTTTTGGCGCGCCGCGCCAATGTACTGTGACAGATTCCTTCCTTTTTTTAAATTAGATATTTTGGGGGCAATTTGGTAAAATCACTTTGGGGTCCGACTTTAAGGCCCCAAACCAGTTGGTGGAGCCTCATTAACTCCATTTCCACCTACAAATCCCATCCATTCAATTTTAGAGAGAGATGGTTGTTCTAGTGTGAGAAAGCTCAAAATAAAGAAGAAGAAGGTTGAATCGGGTCTAAGTGCAAGCTTTAAAGTCGTTCATCTATCCTATAACTACGTTTTGATCATAGTGGTATGCTCTAATCTTGATTTCCTAATTTAATTTTGGGAAAGGGTTAGTGTTAGGGTTAATGGTGAACTTAAAAACCCACTTTGTTAGTAAATTGTGTGTTTTGGGCGAATTTGGGTCATGTAGACCCAAAGATGACTAACTAGGGTTTTCAAAGTATTAAACTATGTTTATGATCCTAAATTGGTTAGTTAAAGTACTAGCACACTTATATATATATGTAAATGGGTGTTAAGGGGGTTAATGGGTGACCCGGAATGGATGTATTGACTTTAAATGGTCAAATGGGTCATGATGGACCTAAGTGGGTAAATGTATGTGTTTGATGCATAAACCTTGTATTGGAAAGTGTCTTAGGACCTAACTTGGATAATGATTAGGGTTTTAGGGATGTTAACCCAAATATTAGGGTTAGGGTTGCAAATGGGTCAAAATTGCACCATGGGTCAAGGTAACCCTAGAATGGAGTTTTAGTGGGTTGACCAACTTGAGTTTGTGATTGATATTATGTATCATGTAATAGGTACGTTACATTGAAGGTTCTCGGACTTGATTATCTTTCACCGAAGGCGTAAGGTGAGTGGAATAATTATATGTGTAGGTATATAATGTATCTATTTGTTGTAGCGTGAAATGTGTAGTGTCGAGGTGCTAAGACACCACGTTTCATATGATGAGTCAACCATCGAGGTGTTAAGATGCCACTCGGGGTGAAGCATCGAAGTGTTAAGATGCCACCTAGGGGTGTAGTGTCGAGGTGTTAAGACACCACTCCGTAAAATAATGAGTGAAGCATCGAGGTGTTAAGATGCCACTCGGGGTGAAGTGCCGAGGTGTTAAGGTGCCACCCTAGGGGTTAGTGATACGAGGTGTTAAGTACTCTAACGGATGTTATGAACACCGATGGCATTTTCGCGAGTGCCATTCCCTTGTACGATTGGTTAACCATGGTTATTTGTGTTGTAAGTGTAAGCATAATATATTATTCGAATTATATTATATGCGTTGCTATGCTAGCTTGTGGTATTGGAGATTTCTAGCTTGTATTCGAGATTATAAGCTAATTATGTTGCTAGCATATATGCGGAGTTTGTGTAAGTGATTTGCAAGTAGGTATATTATATATGTATGTGTATAATTATTGCATTCAATAAGCTTTGCTTACCCTCTCGTTGTTTACCTTTTTATAGGTTCGGTTGTGGACAAGGGTAAGGGCATCATCTTGGATTAAAGATCCCGTCGTTGTTAGAGAATGCTTTTGGGATATTTAGCTTTTTGAATTTGACCGAGACTTGGGTAGTTTAATCCCAAACACCATGCTCGTAGTGTAGTTTGGTACTTAAACTTTTTGATGGTCGAAACTCATATTTTGTATTAAACTCGTAAAACGGCCGATGTGGGCCCCGCTTTGTAAAACTCAGTTTTATTAATGGATTGTGTTAGTTTTACATGTTTGAATATGTTGTTAAAAGCGTTTTGTCTAATTATGTCGGGAAGTGGCCGATCTTTTTTGCGTTTCATGACTTTTGGGACAGACCAGTTTGGCGCGCCGCGCCATATGCTGTTCCAGTAAATAAACAAAAATTTTATTATTTATTTGTTATTTTTACGCGGGTTGTTCGTGGTTTGGTTTGGGTTGTTACAATTCCATTAGACGAAATCCAAATCAATGAAAAACTTCAATTCATCGAAGAACCCGTCGAAATAATGGATCGTGAGGTTAAAAGACTTAAGCAAAATAAAAATACCAATTGTTAAGTTTCTATGGAATGCTCGTAGAGGACCCGAGTTCACCTGGGAACGTGAAGATCAGATGAAGAAGAAATACCCACACCTATTTCCAGAAGATGCGTCAACATTTCCAACAGCTTGAAATTTCGGGACAAAATTTATTTAACGGGTAGGTGCTGTAGTGACCCGAACTTTTCCATGATTATTCCATGATTATATATTAAATGAAAACTATATTTGCATGATTAAATGTTTCCAACATGTTAAGCAATCAAACTTGTTAAGACTTGATTATTTGAAATGAGTTTCATGTAGACAATTGACCACCCAAGTTGACCGGCGATTCACGAACGTTAAAACTTGTAAAAACAACATGATGATATATATATGGACATATATATGGTTAACATGAGATTAAGATAAGTAAGTATCTCACTAAGTATATTAACAATGTATGATATACATAAATTATGAGAATATTTAATTATGAAGCTCGGATATACATAACGATTATCGTTATAACAACGTCTTACTAAATACATATGTATTGTATTAAGATATTGATATATTATATTTAACATGATAAAATGATAATTATGTATATCATTGAGTGTATTAACAATGAACTATACAAGTAAGATGAGACTACTAACTTAAGGATTTCGAAACAATATATATATATATATATATATATATATATATATATATATATATATGTAACGATTATCATTGTAATAGTATTTTAACATATATATATATATGATTTTAAGATATATTCATACACCATGTTATCATTTTAACATAACAATTTAACATCTCATTTAAGTATAATAACAATGAATTAATTACATTTAACAAGATCGTTAACTTAAAGGTTTCAAAACAACACTTACATGTAACGACTCACGATGACTTAACGACTCAGTTAAAATGTATATACATGTAGTGTATTTAGATGTATTAGTACACTTTTGAAAGACTTCAAGACACATATCAAAGTACTTCTACTTAACAAAAATGCTTACAATTACATCCTCATTCATTTTCATCAACAATTCTACTCGTATGCACCCGTATTCGTACTCGTACAATACACAGCTTCTAGATGTATTTACCATTCGTATATACACTTCAATGATCAGCTCTTAGCATCCCTTGTGAGTCACCTAAACATGTGGGAACCATCATTTGGCAACTAGCATGAATATCTCACAAAATTACAAAAAATATTATAAATCATTCATGAATTATTTACAAAAAAAAAAAAAACAAAAAACAAAAAAAAACAAACTTACACATCCTTTATATCTAATCCATATACCAACGACCAAAAACACCTACAAACACTTTCATTCTTCAATTTTCTTCATCTAATTGATCTCTCTCAAGTTCTATCTTCAAGTTCTAAGTGTTCTTCATAAATTCTATAAGTTCTAGTTTCATAAAATCAAGAATACTTTCAAGTTTACAAGTCTACTTCCAAGCTTTCTAATCCATTCCAAGTAATCATATAAGATCAAGAAACCTCTGTTATTTACAGTAGGTAATCATTTTAATTCAAGGTAATATTCATATTCAAACTTTGATTCGATTTCTATAACTATAAACTATCTTAGTTCGAGTAAAAATCTTATTTGAACTTGTTTTTGTGTCATGATTCTACTTCAAGAACTTTCAAGCCATCCAAGATCCTTTGAAGCTAGAACAATTTTTTTCACTTCCAGTAGGTTTACCTACTAAACTTAAGGTAGTAATGATATTTATAACATCATTCGATTCATATATATATAACTATCTTATTCAAAGATTTAAACTTGTAATCACTAGAACATAGTTTAGTTAATTCTAAACTTGTTCACAAACAAAGTTAATCCTTCTAACATAACTTTTAAAATCAATTAAACACATGTTCTATATCTATATTAAATGCTAACTTAATGATTTAAAACCTAGAAACACGAAGAACACCGTAAAACCGGACATACGCCGTCGTAGTGAAACCGGGGGCTGTTTTGGGTTAGAAAAATAAAAACTATCTTAATCTTTGAATTGAAAGTTTGTTTTCTGGAAAAATGATATTTCATATGAATATGATACTATATCCAAAAATCATGGTTAAACACAAAGTTGAAGTATGTTTTTCAAAATGGTCATCAAGATGTCGTTTTTTCGACGAAAATGACTACCTCTTTAAAATTGACTTGTAACCTGTATTTCTGACTATAAACTTATAATTTTTCTGTTTATTTTCATAAATTTCAGTTCATTATGAAACAATAGCAACTTGAATCACTCAAAACGGATTTGAAACGAAGAAATGACGGGTAAAACAAAATTGGATAAATTTGCTAGTTTTAGCTACAAAAATTTTGTAACAAATCTAGACTAACCATAACTTAACTAACTTATATTGTATTATACATGTATTCTAACATATATTATGTAATCTTGGGATACCATAAACATGTATACAATGTTTTGACATATCATATCGATCCATCTATATATATTATTTGGAACAACCATAGACACTCTATATGCAGTAATGCTTGAGTTAGCTATACAGGGTTGAGGTTGATTCCAAAATAATATATATACTTTGAGTTGTGATCTAGTCCGAGACTTGTATACACTGGGTCGTGGATTGATTCGAGATAATATATGTTGATTTATTTCTGTACATCTAACTGTGGACAACTAGTTATAGATTACTAACGTTGGACCGCTAACTTAATAAACTTAAATCATTAAAACGTAATAAAAATGTTGTGAATATATTTCGATCATACTTTGATATATATGTATATATTTGTTATAGGTTCGTGAATCGATCCGTGGCCAATTCTTAAATTTCCGACGAAGTAAAAATCTGTGAAAGTGAGTTATACTCCTATTTTTAAAATCTAATATTTTTGGGATGAGAATACATGCAGTTTTATAAATATTTACAAAATAGACACAAGTATGCGAAACTACATTCTATGGTTGGATTATTAAACCGAATATTGCCCTTCAAGTCTGGTAACCTAAAGATAGATCTATTGGGCCTAACAACCCCCATTCAAGTTATGGATGGCTTTAGTACTTCGAGATTATTATACAGATGAGAGGTTCTATTTGGGGATATTTTATGCATTAAGTTAATGTCGGTTACCAGGTGTTCAACATATGAATGATTTTTTTTTATCTCTATGCAGTTTGCGAAATGCTTGATATGAGATGTGTTTATAAAAATAAAAATCTTGTGGTCTGTTATTATGATTGATAATTATATAGGTTAAACCTATAACTCACCAACATTTTTGTTGACGTTTTAAGCATGTTTATTCTCAGGTGATTGTTAATGTGACGACCCGGGAATTTCCAACTAAATTTAAACTTAATCTTATTATGATTTCGATACGATAAGCAAAGTATGTAATGTTGAGTCTAGAAAATTTTGAAACGATGTTCATATATTCAATTGACCTTCGACTGCTCTCGACGATTCACGAACAATTAATTGTAAATAGATATGTGTGTATGTATATATATAAATAATAATTCGAAATGTAATTTGAAGTATTATATGTTGTTTTTATAAAAAAAATTTAATAAAATAAAAATACGATATTATAATAATTATTATTTAAAATATATCTCTAAATATAAATAAAGTATATTAATAAAGTATATTAAAAATAAATATTAAATGATTGTAATACTCGTTTGATGCTTCGTTTGATATTAAGCAAATTAAATTCAAACTTATGTAATTTTAAAATAAACGGTGATACAAAAAATAAGTTCTATAAATTTTAGGCTTATTAAAAATATATTTAGGAATTATTTGTTAAGTTTTAACACTTTTTATATTTTACCCAGAAATGAGAGGGACAGTTGATGTAATTTTTATTTAACAAATTAAGGATCAAATTTTATACCATAATGACCAAAATAAATGAATATAGTTAATTTAAAAATATGGAATTTTTCTGAAGACTTTTATTCGCCACCGATTTATCAACGGAGTACGATATTCCAGTCCGTTAAAACTGTCGGTAGATATTAAATAGATGACAATTGGTATTTGCTTTTCACACATTCTTATATGATTATCTTATAATAAAATTATTATTATATTATTATTAATATTAATTATTAAATTAAGATTATAGTTACAGATATATATTTGTATATATATATGATACATGATTAAAGATTTCAATCAACACTCTCATTATATTATCTTTTGAACCGCTACTTTCATCAAAACACCAACTATCATTCAATATTCTTAAGAACTCCGTATCAATTTTTTTTTGCTTTGTAAACATAACACCATCACCTTCTTTCTTTACTACACGATTTGATCACCAAACCCACTTATTCTATTTCAACTATTTTCGTTTCTGTTTACGGTCGAGAGTTATCTCAAACCACCACCTACAATTTCATCACAAGCCACCTGTGACGACCCGGAAATTTTCGACTAAATTTAAACTTTATCTTTATATTATTTTGACACGATAAGCAATGTTTGATAAGTTAAATCTCAAGGATTTTAAACTATGTTTATACATTCATTTAAACCTCGACCAAATTCCAATGATTCACGAACCATTAAATGAACATATATGAATATGTATGTATATGTGTATATGTTATAAATTGAAAATGTCAACAAAGTATTTAAGCGTATAATGCTTTATATGAACGTATTTGTTTCAATATGATTATCGACGAAATTAAAAAATATATATATTAAATGATTGAATTATCAGAAACTTTGAATTATGATTACAAGTCTCTGTTGAGAGGTCCACTATGATTTGAGAAAATCTATTCCTCTTAACGATATTCGGAATAATTTGTAAAGCTATTTATAAATAAAAATAAAAAGTGTCATTTACGAAAGTTAGACAAAAGCTAGTGGAGAATTGGTTTCCATAATATTCTATTAATCTATTTTCAAACGTACAAAAACGTTTTCAGTTTAAAAAGAACTTTATTATTAAAACGTATATAACTTTTATAAATATCTAGAATCACTTTTGACAACTCATTACTTAACCAGTATAATAAATATAACGATATTTATATTTTATTTCATTAAATATATATAACGATTTAAATTAATATTATATATATTTATACGCGTATTATACGTACATAGTTTTATACTTTTACTATACTTTAACTTTACCTTTACTTTACTTTTACTTTAATAATTCACTTTAATAATTCATACTTTAATAATTCACTTTAATAATTCATACTTTAATAATTCACTTTAATAATTCATACTTTAATAATTCACTTTAATAATTCATACTTTAATAATTCACTTTAATAATTCATACTTTAATAATTCACTTTAATAATTCATACTTTAATAATTCACTTTAATAATTCAAAAATCTATTATAAATAGAATTCAATAGGTTTCATTATTTCATAGAAACTTGTAAATATATTTCTCTAAACTCTCTCAATCGAATTATATATATATATTTACTTAGTATTATTTCAAGATATTATTAGTATACATAAAATATTACGACGGAGTGATGTCCGAGTGATTTCAAAATAGTTTTTTTTTTAATGAGTCGAAGCTAAGGAAATTATGGGTTATAGCTATGGAGGTGATGGGTATGGTTCATGGGTATGCTCGTAAGGTCAATCTAGTGTTTATCATCTCCGTTGCGTCTACGTACTTTTCTGCAATATTGAATCTCAATATTGATACGTGAGCACTCATAACTTAACTTTTATATATCAATAGTGTATCCCTGACTAGTGCTCGAGTATATAGGATTATGCATGCTTGTACATTCGATATTGTCCTTAGATAGGTTTGTTGAATCCTGAATTAGATACATATGCTACTGAGATAGGGTATATGATATGCATGTCATTGGAAAGCTAACGAAAAATTAAGAACTTTTTATTTAGATATCGAATAGTTTTGATGAACGGATTAGAAGTTATAGTCAACTGAATTTTAGTATTATTGTTAAAATGATTATTATTACTATCGTCGTTATTATTTTACTAGAAATATCATTGTTATTATAAAATATCATTATTACTATTATGTTAGTATTATCATTTTATCATAATAATATTTTTAGTAAATATAAATATTGTTATTTTTTTATAGAATAATAATAATTATTATTACAAAATAATACAACTTTTACTAATTATTATTATGATCAATATTATTTTATCAAATAAATAGGGGATGCAAAGATATTTTTCACCATGCGTAATATCATTACATTAATAATACTTACCACTATAGTTTTACGATATTAAGTGAACTTTATAAATTTTACTACTTAAGATATATAAAAGTATATTTTATCATATATAAACGTTAATATAAATTTTTATTAATAAATGACTTTTATTATTATAAAATCTAATAAATATATTTAAATATATAAAATGACTATAGTTAAGTTATATAATAAACACGTATAAATTTTAGAAGTCATTTTGGGTCAAGTTAACTTTTGTTGACTTTTGTATATTAGTCTCGAGCATTAGGATTGTGGTACACTATGACTTGACCAAAAATTGTTAGACAAATATTGACCAACATATAAATATATATAATTAATATAGGTTCGTGAATCCGAGGCCAACCTTGCACTTGTTAAATGACGTTATATGTATTTTTACTACGAAATACAGTATGGTGAGTTTCATTTGCTCCCTTTTTAATTCCTTTTGTAATATATATTTTTGGGCTGAGAATACATGCGCTGTTTTATAAATGTTTTACGAAATAGACACAAGTACTAAAACTAATTCTACGTGGGTTTAAACCAGAAATATACCCTTAGCTTGGTAATATTAAACTACTTGTCTATGTACGGTGCGCGCAAATCCTAAAGATAGATCTATTGGGCCTGACAAACCCCATCCTGACTATGGGATGCTTTAGTACTTCGAGGTTATATTAAACACACCTGATCTGGTGTACTTCAGAGGGTAAAACATGAACGTTAAGGCTTGTTACCGGGTGCCTACAACTTATAGAATACTTTTATACACTTGCGAGTGTACATATATTTATAAACAGAAATCTTGTGGTCTATTAATATATTGAAATGATTGTTATGATAAACCTATGAACTCACCAACCTTTTGGTTGACACTTTAAAGCATGTTTATTCTCAGGTATTAAAGAAATCTTCCGCTGTGCATTAGCTCATTTTAAGGATATTACTTGGAGTCATTCATGGCATATTTTGAAAGACGTTGCATTCGAGTCATTGAGTTCATCAAGATTATTATTATGTCAATTATAGTTGGATGTATTATGAAATGGTGTGCATGCCGTCAACTTTCGTTGTAAAGAAAGTTTGTCTTTTAAAAACGAATGCAATGTTTGTAAAATGTATCATATAGATGTCAAATACCTCGTGATGTAATCAACTATTGTGAATCGTTTGTAATGTATATGAACGGGTCCTTTCAGTTGGTATCAGAGCGGTGGTCTTAGAGAACCAGGTCTTGCATTAGTGTGTCTAACTGATAGTTGTTAAGATGCATTAGTGAGTCTGGACTTCGACCGTGTCTGCATGTCAAAAAGTTTTCTTATCAATTCTAGTCGAAAATCATCTACTTATCATCCTTAGAAAATTACCTGCTTATCATCTTAAGTCTAGACGTGTTTTCCTGCATTTATTGCATAATAGTGTATAGACGGATTCTTATCTTAGCACATCTATTACTGTGAACTTTGACTGTCATCTTTTCAAAGATTCTCCGTAATTTACGGAATTTTGGTATTATATATACATATGCAAATTATGTAATTGAAGAATACCAAATCTAAATTCTACAATCTATTTCATACCAAAAATTCTTTCCCTGATCCTACGAGATGGATCCCTCAACCAGTTCGAATTCCTCAGATTCTGACAGCTATTCTGATATGGATATCTACCTGAGCTCCGAAAGTAGCATCACCGGAATGGATCAACCAATTTCCCATCATCTATTTTGGATGAATTGGGGATGGGTCCATAGTCAACTCAACCATTGAAGACAAGAAGAAGGTGATCCCTTCCATTCACCACATTGCCCTCTTGGCGATGAACCTGAAGCACTTACCGGCGAACCTGTTCGAGTCACCATTTTCTCACTCATTGCTAGAGTATCTCGTCATGATTATATACTATTCCATATTGAAAATCTTATTCATCCGCTCTTTCCAACCACCAATCATCTCGGGGTACTAGCAGAAATTAACGACCTTCGCGCCCGAATAGTGGCTTTGGAACACATGGTGCACGGATTACAAACACCATCAGCAGCACCAGCAGCATAACCAATACTGCCAGTAACATCCACATCGCAAGCCTCAATACCACAAGCTTCAGCAGCATCACCAGTAGTTACCGGCAGTATCATCAGCATCAACAATATCGTCAGCACCACCATCACCGTCAGTACTGTCAGCATCATCAGCACTAGCAGCACCTATAACATCACAAGTTCCGTCAGTTCAAGAATCGCCGTGGACGTCATCATTGATCAACAACGAGTATTTTGTATCAACGAGTTATGAAGTATTAACTCATTCTTCTGAAGAAATTATATATATATTTTATATATATGAATGCTGAAACTATAAAAATCTTTCGTACTAAGCTATTGAATATGAATTGAAAAAGGGTAGATACTACTCAGTTAAATTCATATTACTAATATGCTATGATGTACATCCTTCGTTAACAACCTAACCATCGTAACTACAATCTTTGATTCAATTAAATGAATTCGGTTTCATAATAAACCAAGTGTATCATTCAATAACATGTTTGATTTTACACTTTCATCTTCAATGTACTCGAAACTTACTGGAAAACAACATTCGTATCTTGTGAAGTTAGCAAGAGTTCTATGAGCATCAGCATAATTCACTAAGGAAATATCTATAAGAATAAATATTGAAGTATTGATTACATTAGCGAAATACTCCGCGAAGATTATGTAATCTCTAATGTTTTAGAGATTATTCTTTACTAATCCAAGCCGAAAATCAAATGAGCTTAATATGATATTAACTCATTAAATCTGTATTACATCTGAAGAAAATATACATACATATATTTTCATAAAGACTGTAATGAAAAATTCTTGTTCAAAATATTATTTGTGACATTTTTTTAACGGGTAGGTAATACCCGAGAGATATATAAATGCACAATTAATATATTACATTCTTCGATTCTAATTCAGTAAATCATCAACTATACTCCCTATTTTCACAACAATATACCTTCTTTTATAAGAAATCAAAACAACCATACTCATTCAAATTCAATCACCTATTCTGATTTTTGAAATCTCAGAATGCAACTCGAGATATAAGCAAAACCATCACTCTTAGATGCTTACATTTTTTTTTCAAAACTATACTTTGACTTTAAAACTGTGATAGAACATCACTTTTAATTGTAACACTCAAAAGGATACGAGAATCAATCGAGATTTATGACCAATTTATCCTTTGGATATTGACAATGACAAGCTGCATTTAAAACACTTCGAAATTTTGGAAGACACTTCAAATAAGGAACAATCGAGATGATGATCCAATCACACATTACCCGAAGTCTTGTACCTGAAAAACTCTCGAACCCAAAGTCATAGTTTAACACGTATCCGCGTTGAATTCTTTAGCATTTATTAGCAAAAACAACCTTACGATTCTTTTCAAAGTAGCCAGTTTTGTCACAGCTCCAACAAGTCAACTTCGACTTTTCAGTAAAACTAATTTTATTATAACTTCAATAGATACGCTGCCCTTTCACCGTCGTTACTGTGGAACCTTTCATATCTCACCATATTAGCAGTAAACTTATCAACAACTTCATTAACCTTCGACTTAAACCTCTTCGAAAAGTCACTATACTTATTCATTGAAACTCCATCTCTTACTCATCCGCATCTTGCAACAACAATTGCCATTCCAATTACTAAAAATCAGCAATCAGTATTTTGAAATCTCGCAGCGTTTCTACTTCAATAGTTATATATACATATAACATCTATCTCCTAAACTTACACACTTCGAATGTGAAGTTTCTAAAAAACATCTCAAACTGTGAATTAGTTCTCGAAATGCTAATGAAGCAGCAGAAACTGTAAACGACTTTAACAGTCAAAAGTTTGATGACAAAGAATAATGTGTTGGTAAAGCCCAAAAAAAGAGAAGAGTTGGTACTGAACAATGGATTGAGCAGACCGTGAAGGAGACCAAGGACAAATACAAGGACCAAAGTCTGTATTTAAAGAATCTTGATGATTCTGTTTCTGACGAAGTCATTAACGAATACCTTGCTCCTGACTCTAAACCTTTGCGGACCTTATACTTCATCATCATCTTATCTTAAATATTATAAGATATCTTCGTATCTCTCATTATACATATTCTCCATATTTCTGGAGATATTTTCACAACTATTCTTATCTGAGATCATTTATCTCTCCATAATATCTGCAACATAAAAGAAACTGTGTTGGTTTCTAAATTCTGAAAAAAAATTCAAATATGAATGTTTTGAAGTAGTATTGGGAACTGAAGCATGAGTTAGTATAATATAATGACACTTGATCAATGTGATTATATTATAGTAATTCATGCTGAGTTTCTAATGGAACGTGATGATTAACAGAACATACCGTCATCATGTGCCATTTACACGACTCTTACATTCTACCAAATCTCCAAACATATTAAGAACATATCTTCTTGATAGTTCTATCTTTCCGGATATTCTGGTAATTTGCCAAATCAAGATTGTACCATTACGATTTCCTTCTTAGAACATTAACTATGTTCATTCTGAAATTCATATCTGCGAATACTGGACCATTACAAACGTTGCTTAATCGCAAGAAGAAGAAACGAAAGGACAAAACTCCAAAATAGAAATTGGAGTATAAATCGCAGCAAATAGAATGGAGCATTAACTGTGGATGTCAATGATTATAAAAGACAAAAGCAGGGGCTTTTAAATATAAGGGAAGATATAAAACCCAACAACCACCCAAAAATTATAAACCATATATATCGATGCATATAGCAATATAAAGACACGGAAGAACTAAAAACACTATAAAATCGAGAGTATAGTAGAAGTAAATAGATTCTTCCGGAGGCAGATAAAAAAGAAGAACGACAGATATGAAAGTGAGGAGTATATCGAGAATCAGTACTGGATGAAGCATATTGACAAATACTTTAAAATATGAGTTGAGGGAGAAAGAATAGAAGGTGTGAGTTGTAAGGAAACGAAGGATGTGGATTTATAGTGAAATACCCGACAGAGAAATCAAGATGGATTATCGTATTAATTCGAAGAGAATCATAATCTCCTTAATCACCGAAGCATCAAATCTAACATAGATTACAAAGATTTTCATTAAATTAGGAGATCAATTGTGATGATGTCAAAAGATATGACGAATCACTATAATCTTATTTCCTTCATTTACGATAACTTCCCTCATACGCTTCGAGTAATCGAATTATTTTATCCATACTTCTTAGACATGATAAAACTTCATAATCGTCATAATAACATTCTCATTGTTAGCCATAATGACCTCTATCAAATTTCGGGGACGAAATTTCGTTAACGGGTAGGTACTGTGACGACCCGGAAATTTTTGACTAAATTTAAACTTTATCTTTATATTATTCTGACACGATAAGCAATGTTTGATAAGTTAAATCTCAAGGATTTTAAACTATGTTTATACATTCATTTAAACCTCGACCAAATTCCAATGATTCACGAACCATTAAATGAACATATATGAATATGTATGTATATGTGTATATGTTATAAATTGAAAATGTCAGTAAAGTATTTAAGCGTATAATGCTTTATATGAACGTATTTGTTTCAATATGATAATCGATGAAATTAAAAAATATATATATTAAATGATTGAATTATCAGAAACTTTGAATTATGATTATAAGTCTCTGTTGAGAGGTCCACTATGATTTGAGAAAATCTATTCCTCTTAACGATATTCGGAATAATTTGTAAAGCTATTTATAAATAAAAATAAAAAGTGTCATTTACGAAAGTTAGACAAAAGCTAGTGGAGAATTGGTTTCCATAATATTCTATTAATCTATTTTCAAACGTACAAAAATGTTTTCAGTTTAAAAAGAACTTTATTATTAAAATGTATATAACTTTTATAAATATCTAGAATCACTTTTGACAACTCATTACTTAACCAGTATAATAAATATAACGATATTTATATTTTATTTCATTAAATATATATAACGATTTAAATTAATATTATATATATTTATACGCGTATTATACGTACATAGTTTTATACTTTTACTATACTTTAACTTTACCTTTACTTTACTTTTACTTTACTTTAACTTTAATAATTCACCTTAATAATTCATACTTTAATAATTCACTTTAATAATTCATACTTTAATAATTCACTTTAATAATTCATACTTTAATAATTTACTTTAATAATTTATACTTTAATAATTCACTTTAATAATTCATACTTTAATAATTCACTTTAATAATTCATACTTTAATAATTCACTTTAATAATTCAAAAATCTATTATAAATAGAATTCAATAGGTTTCATTATTTCATAGAAACTTGTAAATATATTTCTCTAAACTCTCTCAATCGAATTACATATATATATTTACTTAGTATTATTTCAAGATATTATTAGTATACATATGTATTACGACGGAGTGATGTCCGAGTGATTTCAAAATAGTTTTTTTTTTAATGAGTCGAAGCTAAGGAAATTATGGGTTATAGCTATGGAGGTGATGGGTATGGTTCATGGGTATGCTCGTAAGGTCAATCTAGTGTTTATCATCTCCGTTGCGTCTACGTACTTTTCTGCAATATTGAATCTCAATATTGATACGTGAGCACTCATAACTTAACTTTTATATATCAATAGTGTATCCCTGACTAGTGCTCGAGTATATAGGATTATGTATGCTTGTACATTCGATATTGTCCTTAGATAGGTTTGTTGAATCCTGAATTAGATACATATGCTACTGAGATAGGGTATATGATATGCATGTCATTGGAAAGCTAACGAAAAATTAAGAACTTTTTATTTAGATATCGAATGGTTTTGATGAACGGATTAGAAGTTATAGTCAACTGAATTTTAGTATTATTGTTAAAATGATTATTATTACTATCGTCGTTATTATTTTACTAGAAATATCATTGTTATTATAAAATATCATTATTACTATTATGTTAGTATTATCATTTTATCATAATAACATTTTTAGTAAATATAAATATTGTTATTTTTTTATAGAATAATAATAATTATTATTACAAAATAATACAACTTTTACTAATTATTATTATGATCAATATTATTTTATCAAATAAATAGGGGATGCAAAGATATTTTTCACCACGCGTAATATCATTACATTAATAATACTTACCACTATAGTTTTACGATATTAAGTGAACTTTATAAATTTTACTACTTAAGAAATATAAAAGTATATTTTATCATATATAAACGTTAATATAAATTTTTATTAATAAATGACTTTTATTATTATAAAATCTAATAAATATATTTAAATATATAAAACGACTATAGTTAAGTTATATAATAAACACGTATAAATTTTAGAAGTCATTTTGGGTCAAGTTGACTTTTGTTGACTTTTGTATATTAGTCTCGAGCATTAGGATTGTGGTACACTATGACTTGACCAAAAATTGTTAGACAAATATTGACCAACATATAAATATATATAATTAATATAGGTTCGTGAATCCGAGGCCAACCTTGCACTTGTTAAATGACGTTATATGTATTTTTACTACGAAATACAGTATGGTGAGTTTCATTTGCTCCCTTTTTAATTGCTTTTGCAATATATATTTTTGGGCTGAGAATACATGCGCTGTTTTATAAATGTTTTACGAAATAGACACAAGTACTAAAACTAATTCTACGTGGGTTTAAACTAGAAATATACCCTTAGCTTGGTAACATTAAACTACTTGTCTATGTACGGTGCGCGCGAATCCTAAAGATAGATCTATTGGGCCTGACAAACCCCATCCTGACTATGGGATGCTTTAGTACTTCGAGGTTATATTAAACACACCTGATCTGGTGTACTTCAGAGGGTAAAACATGAACGTTAAGACTTGTTACCGGGTGCCTACAACTTATAGAATACTTTTATACACTTGCGAGTGTACATATATTTATAAACAGAAATCTTGTGGTCTATTAATATATTGAAATGATTGTTATGATAAACCTATAAACTCACTAACCTTTTGGTTGACACTTTAAAGCATGTTTATTCTCAGGTATTAAAGAAATCTTCCGCTGTGCATTAGCTCATTTTAAGGATATTACTTGGAGTCATTCATGGCATATTTTGAAAGACATTGCATTCGAGTCATTGAGTTCATCAAGATTATTATTATGTCAATTATAGTTGGATGTATTATGAAATGGTGTGCATGCCGTCAACTTTCGTTGTAAAGAAAGTTTGTCTTTTAAAAATGAATGCAATGTTTGTAAAATGTATCATATAGATGTCAAATACCTCGCGATGTAATCAACTATTGTGAATCGTTTGTAATGTATATGAACGGGTCCTTTCACCACCTCCATCATAGTAAGCCACCACCACCACAAATCACCATCATCTCCTTATTTCATGTATATACATACAATACGTGATTTTGAACATAAAACCCATCATTTATTTTTGAGAGTACTTGAGTCAAAAACAAACCCAGTTAATCTTTTAGTACTCGGTTCACCCTACACCATACTTCGACTAGAATTACAACCGAGAACCACACCAACCCATTTCCTTGTTTTCTTTTCTTTATTCTGTCGAACAACCGGAACCATACACCACCATTATCACCTACTTGTATATATATATTTTTACTTGTTTTTCGGTCTAAAATCCAAAACATCACGATCAACAGCCATCACCTTCGAACACCTGCACATAACCCACTTTGATCGAACCACGGTTGCTACAAATTTTGCTCCGTTGATTTGTACTTGAACAAGAACCATCACCAAAACCTCCTACCACCTCAAAACCCATTTCCTTTCATACACTCAATCACCATTAACTATCATAACAACCCGTCACCATTGTACCGTATATTATATTATAGTATATATATATATATATATATATATATATATATATATATATATATATATATATATATATATATATATATATATATATATATTCATTTCTTAATCGATTCACCACAAAACCACCACACCATCATCACCCTTCAAGCATCTTTTACTGATGTAATATTTATGTTTCACCTTGAATCAAACCCAAAATATTCACCTTACAAACTAATCTGCCATTGCGTATTTTTTTTCTTCGCTTCGCTACAACAACTTTGCTGTTAAAATATCTGCTGCAAACCTATCCATTCTGTTTCCCATTCGAGTACTACCCCAAATTCCATCACAAATTACCGCTGTAAGTTCCTGTTTATGTTCCTGTTAAAATGACAAAGAAGATGATGAAAATGATATCATGATGGTGGTGGAACATGTTATAATCATACTAATTATTTATTCATACAAAGTAGTATTATTTAATTTACTGGTGAGCTGTTCTTTATGACTTTGATAATGGAAGATGATGGGATGATGAATATCATAAAATATTGATGTGTGATGCTTATGTTTTCCTATTTCCTGACGACAGAAATAATTGGTGAATCGAAATTCTTAAGGACCCAAATTTAAATCTTAAACTATTCGGTTTTTGGCTAACCATTAGATTGGGCCGAAAACAAATAAAGTTAAAGTTGGGTTGTGTAAATATTTGAGCTATTGGGCCAAGACCCTCTTGAAATAAATTAAGAATGATGATGGCCGTTTGATATTGTAAGACCCTAATATTTATTGTACAGAGCTGTAAATATAGTACATGAAGTGTGGGTGACGTTTTGTATTTAAACTGAGGTCAGAAGCTGAATTGGATAAGGTGCGCTCAGTGCACACCTAATGGTGCGCGTGGCGCACTGTCCACTGTAGCCGGGTTCTGCTTGTTTTAATCAGATATTTTGATGAGCTTTTTTGTAATTTCACTTGGGGATGAGTTAAAGGCTACCAGATCAGTTTGGGGTGAGTCATAACTCCATTATCACCAACCTTATCCTTTTCCACTTCAATTTTAGAGAGAGAGAGAGAGAGAGAGATTCTTGTGTGAGAAAGTTCAAGCAAGGGAAGAAGGAGCTAGTTTTGGGTCTTAGCTCAAGTTATAAAGTTGTTCATCTCCTCTCTAGCTACGTTTTGGTTATAGTGGTATGTTCTAACTTTAATTTCTTTACTTTGATTTTGTGTTTGTGTAAGGGTTAGGGTTTGCGTAAATGAAGAACATAAAACCCATATTTGATGATTTTGGGTGTTCTTGGGTAAGATTGAGTCATGAGGACTCAAGAATGACTAACCTAGGGTTTTGAAATGATAAATGAGTTTATGAGTCATAATTGGTTAGTTAATTACTAGCACACCTAGTTAATAAAATGAATGGTTATTATGTGGGTTAGTGGATGACCGAAATGGGTGTGTTGGCTTTAAAATGGTCAAAAGAGTAACGATTGACCTAGTGGGGAAAGAAGGGTATGAAATACCCTAAATGTGTACTAGTTAGTGTGTTGGACCTTAAGCACTAGCTTTTAGTGGTTAATGATGGTCTTGACCTCAAATGGGCGGTTTTGGAGAAAATGGGGCATTTAATGCATTTAAGTCATTAAATGCACATGAGTGAATTGTTGGTATTTACTCCAACTAGTTTGTGTGTTGATTGAAGTACTTATTATATTAGGTACTTTGCTTTGAAGCTTGCGGAAGTATAAAACCGTCACCAAATCGTTAAGGTGAGTGGAATGATTATATGTGTATGTGTATAGTGTATTTATTTGTATGTTATGGTATGAACCAAAGAGCCGGTAGTGCCATAGTATGTGCGTTTGTGCTATGATGTGAACCAAAGAGCCGGTAGCGTCATAGTACGTGTGTTGTAGCGTGAACCAAAGAGCCGGTAGCACTACGGCACGAGTTGTTAGAGTGTGAACCAAAGAGCCGGTAGCACTTTAACGCGAGTATGACTCGGGTTGTGATGTGAACCAAAGAGCCGGTAGCATCATAACCGATGCGTATGGTGTGAACCAAAGAGCCGGTAGTACCATGACGCGAGAATGGTTAACCATGGTTGTGTATTATTTTATAGCATATTGTATTATGTCGATTATATATTATTGATTACGCTAGTAGTGGTTTGTTGGAGATTATTAGCTTTGTACTTGAGATGGTATGCTAATTGTATTGCTAGCGTGTATGCGGTATATGTTTAAGTGATTGCATGTAGGTATATTATATATATATGGGTATAATTATTGCATTCACTAAGCTTTGCTTACCCTCTTGTTGTTTATCTTTTTATAGGCTCCAGCGGAGACAAGGGTAAGGGCATTCGTACAGATTAGAGATACTGTTTGTTTCTTAAGGGACGCTTTTGGATGTTATAGCTTTTGGAGTTCGACCGAGAATTGGGTAGTTTAACCCCCAAACACCATGCTCATAGTGTCGTTTGAAATTTAAACTACTGTAGTCGAAACTCATATTTTTTTATGAAACTTGTATTACGGCATATGTGGGCCCGGTTTCGTAAAACTTATTTTATTATCAAATCGTGTGAGTTTTAACTATTATATCTTGTTGTGAAAAGCGTTTCATCTAAATATGTCGGGAAGTGGGAGATCTTTATTTGAAAATGGACAAAACCGGACAGAACTGAAATTGGCCTGTGCACGCCGCGTACCCTAAGGTGGTGTGCGTGGCGCACTATTCTGAATAAAAAAAATTCTTTTGGTGTGTTCGGTTGGTTATTGGTTTAGGTTGTTACAAGTGGTATCAGAGCATGGTCTAAGGGATTTAGGCGACTTGAGATAGGTGCCTAGACTTAGACTTTATTGTGTATGCGCTTTATGCGGGACTTGTAGGAGACGGGTCGGACCGGGAGTTGATTAGTGCTTAGGTTTATGTGAACTAACCTTGCGCTAATTGTTTTGTGTTGTGTTAGCAATCATCAAGCGAGATAGACTTTGTACTAGCAAGTTAATGTGACGTGCTCGCGTAACAATGATTAGCTACCATTGTTAGGTTCAAATCGTGTCAAACCAGCGATGTACGACGATTGTTGATCAAGATGGGATAGTGTGGTGTATATGTATATACATATGTGTTAAGTCCTTTCGTTTCGTTGCTTAATCTTTTCCATTTTATAGTATAAAGACGAGAAACGGACCCGAGAACAATGAAGGGAGTACGAGCGAGGATGTCGAGTTTACGGCCAAGGTTGAGGCCATTATGCAAAGGCATCATGCGGCCTTCCTAGAGGATGTTAAGAAGATGTTCTTGGATTCGATGGATGAACAAGTAGTCAATCTAGTCAAGGAACAAGTTAAGATTGTTCTTAAAGAGGATAACGCTGGAAGGCGAGACTTCCACTATAAAAACTTCAAAGATGCTCAACCTCCCACCTTTGAAGGTGAGCGAGACCCACTCAAGAGTGCTCAATGGATCTCTGATATGGAGGGGGCCTTTCGTACTAGTGAGTGCCCTCTCAATAAAAAGACGAGGTTTGGTAGTAGCATGATGAGGGGTGATTCCAAGTTGTGGTGGGACGCGAAAATCCGACTTTATTGGCGAGAACAAAGTATGAGTTTGATGTGGGACGAGTTTAAAGAAGAATTTTTCAAGGAGTATCGAACTTCGACCGATCTTTCAAAACTTAAGGATAAGTTACGTACTTTAAGGCAAGGGTGAATGGATTTGAACACTCTCAAGTCCACTTTCTTATCAAAGACCCAATTTTGCCCGGAGTATGATGGGAATGATCATATGTTGAAAGAAGATTTCTACCGAACCTTGAATGATAACTATCAAGAAAGGATTAGTAGGAACTCGGCGAAGACTTTTGATGAATTGTTTGATATCGCTAAGGGTTTTGAGTCGCTTGCTCCAAGAAAGAGTGACTTCACCTTTGGCAAACGAAAATTTGAAGCTACTAGCCACTCGAACAAAAGAGAAAGAGTGTGACCGAGAGCGTCGGTAGTGTGAAAAAGGGGGCTTCTAAGAGTTTTGGGCCCACGTGCTACAATTGTGGTCGACAAGGGAACATGGCCCGTGATTGTACTGATGTTCTGCGAGGGGTATATGAAATAGTATTAATTTTTACAAGGAAATACTATTAATACGATACAATTTTACACAAGATATTTATTTATTTATAGAATGGATATACCTAAACCTTGCTACAACACTTATAGGCAGTGTACCTAATCGTACAGTAGTGTAGTTTTTAGTAAGTCCGGTTCGTTCCACAGGGAAAATTAAACAAACTTAACGCTATATTAGTTTTTTTTAAACTATATTTGTAAAAATACAAAAATATATATAAGTAATATTATTATTATAAAAGGAGATTTTTACCGTTTAATGACCGGTTTGTCGATTTTAAAACTTTAGTCGCAGTTAAAACCTAATGTAAAATATTAAAAATAAATATAACTTAATTTAAAGCGTAAAGTAAATAACAATAATGAAATTGCGATAAATAAAAATGCGATAAAATAAAATTGCGATAATTAAAAAGAACGATAATTAAAAGTGCAATTAAATAAAATGACAATAAAAGTGTGATAATTAAAAGTGCAATTAAATATGAAATAAAAGAAATTATGCTTATTTAAACTTCCGTAATCATGATGTTTGACGTGTTGATTTTAGTTTATTCCCATGGGTTAATTGTCCTTTGTCCTGGATTATTTAATATGTCCGTCTATTTTTTGTCCATAACAGTCCATCAGTCATAAATATAAAGTGCGAGTGTCCTCGTCAAATTATCCTTATATTCGAAGTCAAATATTCCAACTAATTGGGGACTTAAACTGTAACAAGGTTTTAATACTTTGTTTAATAATTACACCAGGATATCAACTGCATGTAACTCAAGGTTTTAATACTTTGTTACCAATTACACCAAGTGTCCTTGTATATAATTTGGCCCCTGTTTTAATAATTCTAGTGACTATTAATCCATTCCCGTGTCCGGTTAAATGAACGATTATTCGTACATATAAATACCCCGCCCATCGTTTCCGATTGAGTGTATATGCTTATTTATAGGTATGTCTAATTGTAAATCTTTATATTAAAATTAACAAACTATCATTTAGTTAAACAAATATAAAGCCCATTAACAGCCCATAGTCTAATTTCCACAAGTGTCGTTCTTTTGTCCAAACCCCAATTATGGTACAAAGCCCAATTACCCAATTTTAATATTTTTAGCCCAACATCATGATTACTTCGGCTTAAATAAGCATAATAATAACTTAGCTACGAGACATTAATGAAAATAACATAAACATAACTTACAGTGGTTAAAAATAGCGTAGTGTTACACGAACAGAGTTCCGACTTACAAGACCTTAAAACATTCGACTAACCCAACCTTATTATTATCACTAACTTAAAATTAAAATTACAAATTGAGATTACTAATTGGAGTGATACTTGGTACATGGGGTTTTTAAGAAAAAGAAAATAAAATAAATATATGTGTATATAAAACGTCCGAAAATGCTGAATTTATAGATCCTGACTTCACTGTAGACCTCCGCGAGTGCTGAGGTTTCCTTCACAAAAGTACCGCGAGTGCGGAGGTATGGAATACAGCTCATCTCTTGATTTAAACGTGGGCTGCTGTATTTTTTTAATATATATATATATATATATAATATATATATATATAATTTTTATAATTATATATATATTATATTATATTCTTGTGCATAGTTGACTTGTAATTTTTTGTTCGTTGCGTCGCGCACTGAAAGTTAACTTTGGTCCCGGTTCCGGATTCTCGAACATCCTTGCGTACAATTTAATAACTTGTACTTTGCGTTTCGCGTCTTGTATTCTTGTAATTTTGAGACGTTTCTCACCAATAATTTAAACCACTTTGATTGTACTTTGTACTTTTGAGCTTTTTAGTTGTTTGCGTCTTCAATTCGTCGAATCTGTCTTTTGTCTTCACCTTTTATTATTTAAACGAATATCACTTGTAAATAGAACAGTTGCAACTAAAAGCTTGTCTTTCTTGAGGGATAATGCTATGAAATATATGTTCATTTTTAGCATTATCAAATATTCCCACACTTGAGCGTTGCTTGTCCTCAAGCAATATAGTCTTGAAATAAAAATACTAGAATCACTTCTTTATTCTTCACACTTTGTACATCAGTGATTTCTATACGGCGGTATAAACAATGGTAGTAACGTTGTCGTTTATAGTCCCACATGACTATGAAAATTTAGATCCTTTAAGGAAATTGGATCTTTATGAAAATATTTGATCTTTTGAAAATTGAATCTAGCTTTTACCCTAGATAGGTTTTCCGGAATAACCCTTCACCGGTGTTTTCAAAATATTTTTGTGGGTTTGGTGGGTTTCAGATTTGAAAATTTTAGCTCAAAACTTGTGGTTTTGTGTCACCCACTTGCTAACCTTGTATTAGGAAAGCAACACGTCCAGTATACTTGTTCCGTATATTACCTTTCGATAAACTACCGTTCGGTTGTAAAGGAAAGCGTTGAACAAGCAACTGTTAAGGTAATCTCCCCTGACATGCTTTTAATTATGGTCTATAACGTGTCGGATGCAATTACTATCCTTTGTAGGAGCAATAGTAAAGCTCACCCTTATAATTTTTCTTCGGTCTGGCACAAGGTCCTGTCTTTGACCATGCTATGCAACCACCGTTCTTACGGTTGACACCCAATTTGGTTCAGGTGACCTAATGAATTCCAGGTGAATTCCTAGGATTTTACGTTCAATGGTAATGAACGCATTGAAAATGGGTTTTCAGAAAACAAATTGGTTTGTGATTTTGATCAAAATATTTTCTCGTTCAAGCTCGAGTTTAGATATCATTGAATTCCATGAGTTTGTAATTCTCAATCTTTAAGGTCAATCTCAAGGATTGAGTAATATCAGTCTTTAACAGCTGATTTTTAATCTTTAAGGAGATTATCCTTTCTGAGGGTCTGATTCATTAGTCTTATCCAGCTAATTTGCACGGCGTCCTCCCCATTTTACAAGACAGATCCTCACATGGTTAGGATAAGTCTGACCACTTGGCGACCCTGTTTGATGCTGAGGTCCGTGGATTTCCTGCTGATTTTAGTGATGACTTTTCTAGATTTTTCGTCAACCTACAGCTGGTCTGGACGACAACTTCATGACGTAAATCAAGAAGCGCGTTTCTTTTTCGGAAGACTTTACTTCCTTTTAATGATGGAATTGATTCATCGTGTAGATCCATCTTTCTTTCAAATATATTACAGTAAATTGGGTAAAACTATTTAGATTAGTCCAAAGCAAAAGTATCTTCAGTTATTTGTAAAAAAATATGTGATATATGTTTTAAATAACTTGGTAAATTTTTCCCACACTTGACTTTTATTTTCTTTTATTTGCCTTTTTATTGTCCTCTATTCCATTTTAAATTAATTCTAACATTTTGGTTTGTTTCTCAATTTATGTCCTTTCTGAGGTAACAATAATTTCGGTGTTAACACCTAGTTTTATCGTTCATAAATATGTATAAACATGATTTTGAGTTCATTTAATTGAAAATTTTGAAAAATTTTACTAGAATTGGGTAGTCAGTATACAAGACTAGGGCTGTTCTTTATTATCAGAGAGCACTAGATTCTAATACAACTACTGCGTTACTAGTATTTTTAATGGTAACCAAGTGTTTAAGTTAAAATTTTTAAAAATCCGAAAGAATTTAACCCCTTACCACACTTAAGATCTTGCAATGCCCTCATTTGCAAGAAATCGGTAACAATTTAAATTATTGAGGGTGATTAGCGTAGAAAAATGATTAAATTTTACCAAAGTTTCCAAACATATTGGCGTTTGTTTGCTGAATGATAAATGGTGCACATCATTTGTACATTCCGTCTTGTTGTTACATCACATATGTTTTTCGTTTTGTCGTCAAAAGTACTAGCTTTTGCTGAACTTAATGCTAGTCTTTGAAAATGCGCTATTTTACCCTGTTTTGTACATGAGAAAAACTACAAACATATATATACATATTTTTGAAGTTGGGTATATCACCCCACATTCAAAAATTATTAAAAATCTAATAATAAAAGTTAGAAAATAAAAACTATTAAAATATTAAAAGAAATATTAAAAGTATAAAATTACAAGTTATCAAATAAATAAAAATAAAAGAAATCAGGGTTGATAAGGCTAGTGCCAGTATGGATCCCATTCATAGCCGTATGTACTATAGAATGCTTGAGCTGGGTCATATGTAGGGTACGGTGGTCGGGTCTGTATAGTCCAAGGAGGAAATACGGGCATTGGAGTCGCAATGTAAGTTGCATTTATGTGTGCACGATGACTCATGATTTGGTTTTGGTGATAGTGCCAATCTTGAAATGCTCGTTGTCTAGCCATTTCATACTCATGATGAGCCATAAAAAGTTGCATTTCTGTCATCTCATTCCCCCCTCCCGCGTTACCTTGCTGCTGATCTCTTTCGACATGTGGGTGCGAGCCCTCATATGGTGCTGCAGCGTTATGTTTTTTCTTTAAAACCTTAGCACCATGATATACTTTTAAACCAATTGTATCACGGGGTTCAGGTGCTGCAATTATTAATCCCCCCCGATTTCTATCGACACCGAGATACTCAGCAATTAGGGTATCAAAGATACCACCTCCTATTATCCCATTAGGCCGTATACTCTTAACTATAGCTGATAAATAATAACCCACACAATAAGGTATACTCACAGTGCTTTGTGGGTCTCGAATACACATGAGATAAAATAAATCATTCTCATTTACTTTCTCTTTGTTCTTACCTCGATGTGTAATCGAATTTGCTAAGAACCTATGGATTACTCTTAGCTCAGCTCTATCAATATCAGTATAAGAGTTATTCCCCCCACGAAATCGTGTATGCCTAGTCATTCTACTCCATACACCATTCATATCAAAATTCTCATCAATTCTCCTACCATTAAGTATCAACCCTTGACAATCAGTAGATGCCAACTCCTCAGGCGTATATATACACAAAGCCTGAGCCATGTCTAGTAGAGACATATGGCGCATCACTCCTCCTAATAAAAATCTAATAAAACTACGATCGGTTAAGGTAGGTACCCGATCATTTATTTCAATACTACACAATAACTCCACACACCATTCTCTATACACACGTCTACGTATATTAAACAAACGTTCCCAATCAGTAAAAGTAGAATTACCATACCTTTGTGTAAGTAATTCTCTGATTGGACCGGCTAATCCAACTGTTTCTAATAGTTCCCAATCTATTACTCTAGGTACTTCAACAACATTAGACTGAAGGGTGTGCAAGTTCCTCTGGTATTTTGGATAATCTATCCAATGTCGATCAAACCTTAAATTAGGATGTAAATTTGCCAATTCTATATTTGAATATGGAATGTATTGATGTGGTAGTTCTTGTCTATATAGGTCATTAATCTCCTGTTCTGCTGCATTCTCAGGAGGAGCATTGTGAGCCTGAGATGCGGATGAAAATTCACCCCTTTCAGTCTGCAAAACATATCAAACACAATTTTTGTGCATCCAAATATGCATTAGTGTTAGCAAAATCATAAATCAAAATAATTACAATGACATGTTTAATCTATATTAAACTTTATACACATTTTCATAATATTAACAATTCTACACTTTTACAAATGAACATATATGAGAATGTATACAATGATCTTTAGCTTTTATCTCAAATAACATGTCAAAATAATCATTACTAGCAATTAAACAAGTTCCAATTGGCATTCATATCAATTAAATTGAGTTCATGCATTTTTGACTCAAAAAGTCCACTTTAATTTTTGAAAATTATGTTTAGGATCAAAGTTTTGATTATTTAGTAACCTAAACATGTTACACTACTCAATTTAGTATAAACTAACAACAAAATTCGGCCATAACCCGTTTATATAAAAAAGCCCCAATTTTGCTCAAGAACACAAACCCTAGATTACTCAAAAATTGAAGTTTAAGGCTTCTAATCATGTTAAATAGCATCAATCTAGGTTATACAATCATAATATACGATCAATTTAAACACAATTACACTAAAAATCATCAAAATCAAATTAGATATATTTTTGTTCAAGAACACTAATAACCCGAATTAAATGGTGTTTAGATGTAGAAATTACCGATTTTCTTGAGTAACTTCTTGGTAGCATCCTTCTCAACATGATTTTAGAAAAAAATTTGATGTTTATCGGTGAAAAATCGCGAATTTTGGAGTGGTTTTGTGGGTTTTTTCGCAGAAAAATAAAAAAAATTGGGTGTGGTGTGTTGAAACTGGTCTGGTCGACCAGTTATCTAGTCTGGGTTTTGCACCCTCCGCGAATGCGAATGTGGGTACCCACAAAGTACCGCGAGTGCGGTTGTTTTTTTTTTTTTTTAAACCTTTTATAATAAAACAATTTATGGAGTAATTTAAAATTTTGTTTTCCTTTTTTTATTTAGGATGAGGTTGTTTCGGTTCGTTGACCTAGTCCATCCCTCGACAAAATTTTAAAATTTCGTCATTTTAAAACGTTGTTTTAAAAGCAACGATTTTGGGTTTTTTAATGTTTTTGGCGTACTTTAAGTCAATAAGATTAAAAATAATGATAATAAAAGTTCTCGTCCCTCCCTTGGGTAGAGCAATTTCGGTTCAATGACCTAGTCTTCAACTCTCGTCGAATTTTAAAAATCATATTTTTAACTTAACGAAATAAAGTAAATTTTTGTTTTTTAAATTCACACCAAACTTATATTATATTTTTGTTTTTATACATACAAACTTATATTAATATTTACAATTTTAAATATATTGATTTTTAAAAGTTTTACAATATTAATTTAATATTAATTTTAAAAACAAAGTAAAAATAAAATTAAAAATCTTTTTGGCTTTTATCCCACTTTAATCAATCAAATATTATCAAAAATATGCGCCCCTCTTTTTGGTAAAGTAATTTCGGTTTCATAACCTAGTTTAACACATGACGAATTTTTGAAATATTTTGGGTTGATTGATTAAAGATATTTATACCTTAAGAATAAACGGTAAATTTCGCAGTGATGTAATAAATTTTTGTATGATATCAATAATTTCGGTCGCAAGACCTAATTTTATCGAATACCAATTTAATACTTTATAGTGAACAAATTAGCGTTTATTATCAAAAAGTTAAAAATAAAAATAAAAATAAAAACTGTACATACTTACCTGTGAGATAGATTTCTTAGTGATATGCTCTAGCCCACTCATAAGATAGTCGGACTAATTGGTTTTCCATAGCTACATAGGCGTAACCTCGAGCATTCAACGTTTTTTCTTCTAAACATATGAACGGTCCATCTCTGCATAAAGTAACAAATTCGGTGTTTGAATAGGTTTGATTATTTGAAGATTTACCTTCGTGTGACCATTTTCCGCATTTGTGACATCTTTCAAGGTGTCGAGCTCTCCTTTTCGCTGCGGATTTTGATTTTCCTTTACCAAATTGTAACTTATTATTTTCGTTTCTCGATTCTTTTCTTACTCCGTCCAATTTACCTCTGATTAATGATACCAATTCACTTGGAAGGGTGTCATTATTACGTTTAGTGATCAAAGCGTGTAGTATTAGACCATGGTTTAGTTCACATGAAGTCTTCATTTCGTAAAAACCTAAAAAAAAAAAAATTCAGAATGGGGGAGAAGACTAGTTCTTTAGGGTCTGCTAGGGAAAGACCATTCGGGTTCCATTTTCGAGAACTACACGAAAACAGAAAATCTAACTCTAACATAAATACATATTACCCTAAAAAGATTCGAACCTCCCCACACTTAGTTAGATGTGGTGTTGAAATTGTGATTAACTTCGTTGTCAACTTCCATCGGACCATGTATGTAATGTTTAACTCTGTGACCATTAACTTTAAATTCAATCCCATTTGAATTTATTAATTCTATTGTTCCGTATGGAAAAACTCTTTTGACTATAAATGGTCCAGACCATCTTGATTTCAATTTTCCAGGAACTAGCTTGAATCGTGAATTGAAAAGAAGAACTCTGTCTCCTTCTTTAAATTCTTTTGAACTTCTGATTCTTTTATCATGCCATTTCTTCGTTCTTTCCTTATAGATTAACGAATTTTCATATGCTTCACGTCTTAATTCTTCTAATTCGTTTAGTTGACTTAATCGTAGACGTCCGGCTTCATGTAAATCAAGATTACATGTCTTCAAAGCCCAAAATTCTTTGTGTTCAATATCTACTGGAAGGTGACATGCTTTTCCGTAAACGATTTTTAAAGACGTGGTTCCAATTGGAGTTTTGTAGGCTGTTCTAAAAGCCCAGAGTGCATCCTCCAATTTCATGGACCATTCCTTCAGATTTAATCCTACGGTTTTCTCGAGAATACATTTTAAAGCTCGGTTGGTATTTTCAACTTGTCCACTTGTTTGTGGATGATAAGCGGTGGAGATTTTATGAGTTACTCCATATCTTTTGAGAACTTTCTCAAGTTGATTATTACAGAAATGAGTTCCCCGATCACTTATTAAAGCTTTCGGTGTTCCAAACTTTGCAAAAAGACGTTTTAAAAAGTTGACTACAACTCGTGCATCGTTAGTTGGGAGAACTTGTGCTTCCGCCCATTTAGATACATAATCAATGGCAACGAGAATGTATAGATTATTATGAGATTTTGGAAATGGACCCATAAAGTCAATACCCCAAATGTCAAATACTTCACATACTTGAATGACATTTTGTGGCATTTCATCACGTTGACTTATTTTTCCGGCCCTTTGACATGCATAACAGGATTTGCAAAGAAGGTGTGCGTCTTTGTAAATTGTAGGCCAATAGAATCCAGCATCGTAAGCTTTTCTTGCTGTTAGTTGAGGCCCATAATGCCCTCCTGTTGGTCATGTGTGACAATGGTTTAAGATTTTACTAGCTTCATTTCCGAATACACATCGGCGTATTATTCCATCGGGACAACTTTTAAACAAATGTGGATCTTCCCAGAAATAGTGATTTATATCACTAAAGAATTTCTTTCGTTTTTGGTACGACAATCCTTTTTCAAGGAATCCACAAACTAAGTAGTTTGCATAGTCTGCAAACCATGGAATTTCATTATAATCTATCTTCAATAGATATTCATCAGGAAAGTTGTCTTGTATGACTGATTCATTTAGAACTTCTAATTCGGGATTTTCAAGACGAGAAAGATGATCAGCGGCGAGATTTTCTGCTCCCTTTTTATCTCGGATTTCAATATCAAACTCTTGTAAGAGTAAGATCCAACGGATTAATCGTGGTTTGGCATCTTGTTTCGAAAATTGGTATCTAAGAGCAGAATGGTCAGTATAGACTACCGTTTTAGCTAGAACGAGATATGAACGAAATTTGTCAAAAGCAAAGACAATAGCAAGGATTTCTTTTTCAGTAGTTGTGTAATTTGTTTGTGCTCCTTGTAACGTCTTACTAGCATAATATATAGGTTAAAATCATTTTTCAATCCTTTGTCCTAAAACGGCTCCCATTGCAAAATCACTTGCATCGCACATAAGTTCAAACGGTAGATTCCAATTTGGAGTTATCATGATCGGCGCATTAGTGAGTTTTTCTTTAAGTATATTAAAAGATTTGATGCATTCATCTGAAAAGATGAATGGAGCATCTTTTTCTAGGAGTTTATTCATAGGAGTGGCAATTTTAGAAAAATCTTTTATGAAACGTCGGTAAAAACCGGCATGCCCTAGAAAACTCCTAACTCCTCTAACATTGATGGGATGTAGAAGTTTAGCAATTACATCTACTTTAGCTCTATCCACTTCAATTCCTTCCTTTGAAATTTTATGTCCAAGAACGATGCCTTCTTTAACCATGAAATGGCATTTCTCCCAATTAAGTACTAGATTTGATTGTTCGCATCTAATAAGCATTCGTTCAAGATTAACTAGACATGATTCAAATATATCGCCGAAGACTGAAAAGTCATCCATGAAAACTTCCATGCATTCTTCTATCATGTCGTGAAAAATCGCCATCATGCACCTTTGAAAGGTTGCAGGGGCGTTGCAAAGTCCAAATGGCATGCGTTTGTAAGCAAAAGTACCATAAGGGCACGTGAATGTAGTTTTCTCGTGGTCTTCGGGTGCTATTGAAATTTGAAAATATCCGGAAAAACCATCAAGAAAACAATAGTAACTATTTCCGGCTAATCTTTCCATCATTTGATCAATGAAAGGTAAGGGAAAGTGATCTTTTCTGGTAGCGTCATTCAATTTTCTATAATCAATACAAACACGCCATCCTGTTACAGTCCTTGTAGGAATAAGCTCATTTTTCTCATTTGTGATGACAGTCATTGATAATGCTAAAACGAACATATATTTCATAGCATTATTCCTCAAGAAAGACAAGCTTTTAGTTGCAATTGTTCTATTTACAAGTGATATTCGTTTAAATAATAAAAGGTGAAGACAAAAGACAGATTCGACGAATTGAAGACGCAAACGACCAAAAAGCTCAAAAGTACAAAAGACAATCAAAAAGGTTCCAATTATTGATAAGAAACGTCTCAAAATTACAAGAGTACAAGATTCAAAACGCAAAGTACAAGATATTAAATTGTACGCAAGGACGTTCGAAAATCCGGAACCGGGACCAGAGTCAACACTTAACGCTCGACGCAACGGACTAAAAATTACAATTTAACTAGGCATATAAATATAATATAATATATAATTAATTATATTAATTATATATATATTATATATATATTATAAAACCGTCGGCAGAGAAAGACTCCAAGGGTGTGAGCTGTAAATTCATTCTCCGCGACTCGCGGAGTTTGAAGAGGATTTCACCGCGAGTCGCGGAGCCCCAAAAATCGAAAATCCCTATAAAGCCAACCGAATTCTGATCACAATTGATAATCTTTTTCTCTCTTCTCTCATATGTAAACGATATATATATATATATATATATATATAATTTATATTTTAATTTTAATTTTAATTATAATTCTAATAATAAGGGTATGTTAGCGAATGTTGTAAGGGTGTAAGTCGAAATTCTGTCCGTGTAACGCTACGCTATTTTTAATCATTGTAAGTTATGTTCAACCTTTTTATATTAATGTCTCGTAGCTAAGTTATTATTATGCTTATTTAAAACGAAGTAATCATGATGTTGGGCTAATTACTAAAATTGGGTAATTGGGCTTTGTACCATAATTGGGGTTTGGACAAAAGAACGACACTTGTGGAAATTAGACTATGGGCTATTAATGGGCTTTATATTTGTTTAACTAAATGATAGTTTGTTAATGTTAATATAAAGATTTACAATTGGGCGTCCCTATAAATTACCATATACACTCGATCGGACACGATGGGCGGGGTATTTATATGTACGAATAATCGTTCATTTAACCGGACACGTGAATGGATTAATAGCCACTAGAATAATTAAAACAGGGGTGAAATTACATTCAAGGGTAATTGGTGTAATTGTTAGCAAAGTAGTAAAACCTTGGTTTACACGCAGTCGATAACCTGGTGTATTCATTAAACAAAGTATTAAAACCTTGTTACAATTCGAATCCCCAATTAGTTGGAATATTTAACTTCGGGTATAATAATAATTTGACGAGGACACTCGCACTTTATATTTATGACTGATGGACTGTTATGGACAAAAACCAGACGGACATATTAAATAATCCAGGACAAAGGACAATTAACCCATGGGCATAAAACTAAAATCAACACGTCAAACATCATGATTACGGAAGTTTAAATAAGCATAATTCTTTTATTTCATATTTAATTTCCTTTATTTTATATTTAATTGCACTTCTAATTATCGCATTTTTTATTTTTATTATATTTAATTGCATTTTTAATTATCGTACTTTTTAATTATCGCAAGTTTATTTTATCGCACTTTTATTATTCGCAATTTCATTATCGTTATTTACTTTACGCTTTAAATTAAGTCTTTTATTTATTTAATATTTTACATTAGGTTTTAACTGCGACTAAAGTTTTAAAATCGACAAACCGGTCATTAAACGGTAAAAACCCCCCTTTATAATAATAATATTACTTATATATATGTTTGTATTTTTATAAAAGTAAACTAATATAGCGTTGAGCTTTGTTTAAAGATTTCCCTGTGGAACGAACCGGACTTACTAAAAACTACACTACTGTACGATTAGGTACACTGCCTATAAGTGTTGTAGCAAGGTTTAAGTATATCCATTCTATAAATAAATAAATATCTTGTGTAAAATTGTATCGTATTTAATAGTTTTTCCTAGTAAAATATAAACTATTTTATATACACCTCGCATAACATCAAGTATTTTTGGCGTCGCTGCCGGGGAAATTTCTAAACGCCGGAAGCGCAACGCTAATATATAAAATAAAATAAAAAAGATTTTTAGATTACTTCTATTAAAAATTCGTTTTTGTAAAAATACGTTTTAAATATTCGAAAATATAAAAAGAAAAATAAAAATATAAGTATTTTTAAGATTTTGTTAAATATTTAAGTTTTATAAGTTTCTTTATTTTTATTTTAGTTTATAAAAATATAAGTTTTATTTTAATATCTTTTATTTATTTAAAAACAGAAAATAAAATAAAAAAACGCGTAAAAATTTCAAACTGCTCCAGATCTGAAATTCTGAACCCCGCGACTCGCGGGGTTTGAAGCATTAAATACCACGACTCGCGGAGACTTTCTGACACGCGAACAGGAAGCCCTAATTCAGCATTAATTACGGATTATTATTAATTATTATTATTATTAACCCTAATTATTATTATTATAATTAACTTTATTTAAGTTTTATTTAATTTATATACTTTAGTTAAATTAGTTTTATTAAATTGTAAAATTAGTAGTTTTATTAAATAAAAAATATAAAAATAATATTTTTATAAAAATTGTACTTTTTACAACTTTTTGTATATTTTTATATTTTGTCCCTTTTTTTTTAATCGTTTTAGCGTAATATTTGTATTTTTAGCTCATATTTAATTTTAAACTTAGTTTTTGCTATAGTTATTTTTACTCCTAGATTTTTAGGCTTTGCCGTAGAATTCCTTAAGTGCTTTTTCTTTAGACTAAGATTTAGGTACTTTAGAATTTTGCGACGCCATTTTAAGTTTTAGTTTCTTTTTAAGTTATTTCCATTTGGTATTTAGTTTTTTCTGTAAGCTTTAATATTTTTTAGACACCTTTTACTATGTATCAATTATCATTCCAATTAGTAATTTCAATTTGCGATTATAATTTTAAGTTAGTTGTAGTAATAAGGTTAGGTTAGTCAAGTATTTTTAAGTTTTTATAAGTTTCTTTTATTTTTCCGTCACCTTTTATTTTTCAACCATTTTTTTCTTTTTCGACCTTTTTCGACGAACTCTTTTTCTCTCTTATTTCTCGCTATTCTAGTTTTAGGACATAGATTTTTATTCTACTTCTTATCTAAATTTCTTAAAATTACGAAAATTTATTTTGAGTGGTTAAATTGATAGACATCAAAATTTTTTGGTTCGTAGTAATAGTTGGATTTGTACGTGGACCGGGTTATTGGAGCCAAACAGTCCTCAATTATATTGAGACCAAACGAATCCTGCCCCTCTGCTGCATCTTTTGGCTATTCGAAACGTGGGCAAAATCAGAAAAGTCTATTAATTGGATAACTTATTATAAATTTTCTTTCCTTTTTAAAACTAATAGGATATTCAGTGAATGCACCGAGCAAGACGTTCACCACCTTTTGTACGTTCACCACCTGTAACTAGATCAAGACATTTAGCAAATATAACCGCCGTTGATTTTTCTTTAGAATCGTCATCCAGTCAACCAAGTACTTCAGTTCAAATTTCCGATAATCCGTTTTTTGAACCCAACCTCACAATTGAGAATCCGGAAAATATTCAGGAACGGTTCGTAGATCCTGAACCATTAAACTTTCCTCCGGAGCCACCAATCATTCAAACAGAGATTGTTGAGGAACGAACCATTAAATCAGAATCATCTAGTGATACCGATTCAACAAATTCAATTATGGAGAATCTGGAACCTTTAAGTATGGAAGACCGAATGAGAGCTAAACGCACTGGCCAAGGTCACGCAATTACTCATCCAGACATTAATGCGCCAGATTATGAAATCAAAGGATAAATTTTACACATGGTGACTAATCAATGCCAATTTAGTGGTGCGCCGAAGGAAGATCCAAATGAACATCTACGTACCTTTAATAGGATCTGCACACTATTTAAAATCCGAGAAGTGGAGGATGAACAGATATATCTCATGTTATTTCCCTGGACTTTAAAGGGAGAAGCCAAAGATTGGTTGGAATCGTTACCTGAAGGGGCGATTGATACATGGGACGTTTTAGTTGACAAATTTCTTAAACAATTCTTTCCTGCATCTAAAGCCGTAAGACTTCAAGCAGAAATTATTATGTTCACACAGAAACCAAATGAAACTCTATATGAGGCGTGGACAAGATATGGAAAGTTATTAAGAGGATGTCCGCAACATGGTTTAGACACCTGTCAAATAGTACAAATATTGAAATGTCCCGTTCTTATTGATTAAAAACGTTCCATATTAATTGATTTCGTTGCGAGGTTTTGACCTCTATATGAGACGTTTTTCAAAGACTGCATTCATTTTAAAACAAACCATAACCTTTATTTCATTAATAAAGGTTTAAAAAGCTTTACGTAGATTATCAAATAATGATAATCTAAAATATCCTGTTTACACACGACCTTTACATAATGGTTTACAATACAAATATGTTACAACAAAATAAGTTTCTTGAATGCAGTTTTTACACAATATCATACAAGCATGGACTCCAAATCTCGTCCTTATTTAAGTATGCGACAGCGGAAGCTCTTAATAATCACCTGAGAATAAACATGCTTAAAACGTGTTGTCAAAGCAGAGGGGTATAAAATACTATTAAATTTTAGCAGGAAATACTATTAAATACGATACAATTTTACACAAGATATTTATTTATTTATAGAATGGATATACTTAAACCTTGCTACAACACTTATAGGCAGTGTACCTAATCGTACAGTAGTGTAGTTTTTAGTAAGTCCGGTTCGTTCCACAGGGAGATCTTTAAGCAAAGCTCAACGCTATATTAGTTTACTTTTATTAAAATTACAAATATATATATAAGTAATATTATTATTATAAAGGGGGGGTTTTTACCGTTTAATGACCGGTTTGTCGATTTTAAAACTTTAGTCGCAGTTAAAACCTAATGTAAAATATAAAATAAATACAAGACTTTAAATTAAAGCGTAAAGTAAATAACGATAATGAAATTGCGAATAATAAAAATGCGATAAAATAAAATAACAATAAATAAAAGTGCGATAATTAGAAGTGCAATTAAATATAAAATAAAGGAAATAAAATATGAAATAAAAGAATTATGCTTATTTAAACTTCCGTAATCATGATGTTTGACGTGTTGATTTTAGTTTTATGCCCTTGGGTTAATTGTCCTTTGTCCTGGATTATTCAATATGTCCGTCTGGTTTTTGTCCATAACAGTCCATCAGTCATAAATATAAATTGCAAGTGTCCTTGTCAAATTATTATTATACCCGAAGATAAATATTCCAACTAATTGGGGATTCGAATTGTAACAAGGTTTTAATACTTTGTTTAATGAATACACCAGGTTATCGACTGCGTGTAAACCAAGGTTTTACTACTTTGTTAACAATTACACCAATTACCCTTGAATGTAATTTCACCCCTGTTTTGATTATTCTAGTGGCTATTAATCCATTCCCGTGTCCGGTTAAATGAACGATTATTCGTACATATAAATACCCCGCCCATCGTGTCCGATCGAGTGTATATGGTAATTTATAGGGACGCCCAATTGTAAATCTTTATATTAACATTAACAAACTTTCATTTAGTTAAACAAATATAAAGCCCATTAATAGCCCATAGTCTAGTTTCCACAAGTGTCGTTCTTTTGTCCAAACCCCAATTATGGTACAAAGCCCAATTACCCAATTTTAGTAATTAGCCCAACATCATGATTACTTCGTTTTAAACAAGCATAATAATAACTTAGCTACGAGACATTAATATAAAAAGGTTGAACATAACTTACAATGATTAAAAATAGCGTAGCGTTACACGGACAGAATTTCGACTTACACCCTTACAACATTCGCTAACATACCCTTATTATTAGAATTATAATTAAAATTAAAATATAAATTATAAATATAAATATATTACTTCGTATGAAGAGGAAGAGAAAAAGGATATATTTTGATCAGAATTCGGGTTGATTTTATAGCCAGATTTGATTTTTGGGGCTCCGCGACTCGCGGCCAAATAGCCTTCAAACTCCGCGAGTCGCGGAGAGGTATTTTCATTTTCCACCCTTAGAGTTTCCTGCTGCCGACGGTTTTAAATATATATATATAATATATATATAATTAATATAATTAATTATATATTATATTATATTTATATATATAGTTAACTTGTAATTTTTAGTCCGTTGCGTCGAGCGTTAAGAGTTGACTCTGGTCCCGGTTCCGGATTTTCGAACGTCTTCGCGTACAATTTAATATCTTGTACTTTGCGTTTTGAATCTTGTACTCTTGTGAATTTGAGACGTTTCTTATCAATAATTGGAACCTTTTTGATTGTCTTTTGTACTTTTGAGCTTTTTGGTCGTTTGCGTCTTCAATTCGTCGAATCTGTCTTTTGTCTTCACCTTTTATTATTTAAACGAATATCTCTTGTAAATAGAACAATTGCAACTAAAAGCTTGTCTTTCTTGAGGAATAATGCTATGAAATATATGTTCGTTTTTAGCATTATCAAATATTCCCACACTTGAGCGTTGCTTGTCCTCAAGCAATATCGTCTTGAAATACTAGAATCACTTCTTTATTCTTCACACTTTGTACATCAGTGATTTCTATATGGCGGTATAAACAATGGTAGTAACGATATGGTTTACAGTCCCACATGACTATAAAAATTTAGATCCATTAAGGAAATTGGATCTTTATGAAAACATTTGATCTTTTGAAAATTAAATCTAGTTTTTACCCTAGATAAGTTTTCCGGAATAACCCTTTACCGGTGTTTGCAAAATATTTTTGTGGGTTTGGTGGGTTTTAGATTTGAAAATTTTAGCTCAAAACTTGCGGTTTTGTGTCACCCACTTGCCAACCTTGTATTTGGAAAGCAACACGTCCAGTTTACTTGTTCCGTATATTACCTTTCGGCAAACTACCGTCCGGTTGTAAAGGAAAGCGTTGAACAAGCAACTGTTTAAGGCAATGTCCCGTGACATGCTTTTGATTATGGTCTATAACGTGTCGGACGCAATTACTATCCTTGGTAGGAGCAATAGTAAAGCTCACCCTTATAATTTGTCGGTCTGGCACAAGGTCCTGTCTTTGACCATGCTATGCAACCACCGTTCTTACGGTTGACACCCGATTTGGTTCAGGTGACCTAATGAATTCTAGGTGAATTCCTAGGATTTTACGTTCAATGGTAATGAACGCATTGAAAATAGGGTTTTCAGAAAACAAATCGGTTTATAATTTTGATCAAAATATTTTCTCGTTTAAGCTCGAGTTTAGATATCATTGAATTCCATGAGTTTGTAATTCTCAATCTTTAAGGTCAATCTCTAGGATTGAGTAATATCAGTCTTAAAAGCTGATTTTTAATCTTTAAGGAGATTATCCTTTCTGGGGATCTGATTCATTAGTCTTATCCAGCTAATTTGCACGGTGCCTCCCCATTGTACGAGATAAATCCTTCTCATGGTTAGGATAAATCTGACCACTTGGCGACCCTGTTTAATGCTGAGGTCCGTGGATTTCCTGCTGATTTTAGTGATGACTTTTCTAGATTTTTCGTCAACCTACAGCTGGTCTGGACGACAACTTCATGACCTAAATCAAGAAGCGCGTGTCTTTTTCGGAAGACTTTACTTCCTTTTAATGATGGAATTGATTCATCGTGTAGATCCATCTCTTATTTTCTTTCATCGGGTAAAACAGTTTAGTTTAGTCCAAAGCAAAAGTATTTTTAGTTATTTGTTACAGATATATGTGACATATGTTTAAAATAACTTGGTAAATTTTCCCACACTTGGCTTTTTATTTTTCTTTTTATCGTCCTCTATTCCATTTTAAATGAATTTTAACATTTTAGTTTGTTTCTCAATTTATGTCCTTTCCGAGGTAACAATAATTTCGGTGTTTGAAACCTAGTTTTATCGTTCATAAATATGTATAAACATGATTTTAATTCATTTAATTGAAAAATTTTACTAGAATTGGGTAGTCAGTATATAAGACTAGGGCTGTTCTTTTTATCAGAGAGCACTAGATTCTAATACAACTACTGCTTTACTAGTATTTTTAATGGTAACCAAGTGTTTAATATAAAAATTTTAAAATCCGAAAGAATTTAATCCCTTCCCACACTTAAGATCTTGCAATGCCCTCATTTGCAAGAAATCAGTAACAATTTAAATTATTGAGGGTGATTTGTGTGAAAATGATTAAATTTTTACCAAAGTTTCCAAATATATTGGCGTTTGTTTGCTGAATGATAAATGGTGCACGTCATTTGTTCATTCCGTCTTGTTGTTATTTCACATATTTTGCATCTTTGTCGTCAAAATTACTTGCTTTTGCTGAACTTAATGCCAGTCTTTGAAAATGCGTTGTTTTACCCTGTTGTGTACATAAGATAAACTGCAAACATATATACATATTTTTGAAGTTTGGTTTATTACCCCACATTCAAAAATTATTAAAATCTAAGAATAAAAGTTAGATAATTATAAAAATGATTACAATATTAACAAAAATATTAAACATATCAATAATTACAAATTACAAAATAAAAATAAAAATAAGTAAACTAAGGATGATATTGGTACCAATAGGGGTTCCACGCATAACCATAAGTGCTATAGAATGCCTCGGCAGGGTCATACGTAGGATATGGTGGCTGCATCTCTATCGACCAAGGAGGGAAGACGGGTTTCGGTGTAGGAATATAGTTTCTACCTATGTGTTGGCAATGCGCTATGATCTGGTTCTGATGAACTTGCCAATCTTCAAATGCTCTCTGTCTAGCATTTTCGTATTCCTGAGAAGCTATAAACCTTTGCATTTCTTGCATCTGGTTCCCCCCTCCTACATTACCTTGTTCTTGGTTTCTCTCTACCTGTGGATGTCTACCATTGTATCGTACTGCGGCGTTATTTCGCCGCTTTAACACTTTCGCACCATGGTATACATTTAATCCTATAGTGTCGCGGGGTTCCGGCTCTTCTACTAATAATCCCCCCCGACTTATATCCACACCGAGATATTCACCAATCAAAGTAATAAAAATACCACCTCCTATTATGCTATGTGGACGCATCCCTCGAACCATAGCTGATAAATAATAACCCACACAATATGGTATACTTACAGCGCTGTGTGGGTCTCGAATACACATATGGTAAAACAAATCTTGTTCATTTACCTTTTCTTTGTTTTTACCCCTTTGTGTAATCGAGTTAGCTAAAAACCTATGTATTACTCTTAATTCGGCTCTATCTATATCCAAATAAGAGTAATTTCCCCCTTTAAAACGGTGGTGGCTTGTCATTTGACTCCACACACCGTGTGTATCAAAATTCTCATCTATTTTCCTACCGTTTAGTATCAATCCTCTACAATCGGCAGATGCTAACTCCTCAGGCGTATATATACGTAAAGCCTGAGCCATGTCTAGTAAAGACATGTGGCGCATCGAACCGCCTAACAAAAATCTAATAAAAGAACGATCGGTTAAACTGGCTACCCGATCATTCAACTCTATACTACATAACAACTCTTCACACCATACTTTATATACAGGTCTGCGTATGGTGAATAAACATATCCAGTCATTAAAAGAAGAATTACCATACCTCTGTACCAGTAATTCCCTAATTGGCCCGGCCAATTCTACAGCTTCCAAGGGTCCCCATTCTATGACCCTCGGTACCTCAACAACCTTTGAGTGAAGAGTATGCAAACCCCGTTGATATTTTGGATAATCTATCCAAAGTCTGTCAAATCGCAGGTTCGGGTGCAACTGTTCCAAATGCATATCTGAAAAGGTCATGACTGGATGAGGTACATCCTGCTTGTAGTAGTTATCTACCTCCTGTTGTTCCAAGTTCTCAGCAGGAGCATGGCGGGCTTGGGATGAAGATTCACCCCTTTCAGTCTGCAAAACACATCAAACACAAATTTTGTGCATCCAAATATGCATTAGTGTCAGCAAAATCATCAATCAAAATAATTACAATGACATTATCAATTTATATCAAACTTAAGCTTATTTTCACATTTTTATCAAATCTACACTTTTTCAAATAAGCATATACGAAAATTTTCGCCAAGTTCATAAGCATTCAACTCAAATAACATGTCAAAATAATCATTACTAGCAAATAAACAAGTCTCAAATGGCATTATCTTTCAAAGATCAAGTTCATGAATTTTGGACTTGAAAAAGTCCACTTTAATTCTCAAAATCATGTTTAGGCTCAAAGTTTGGATCATTTAACTACCTAGACATGTTACACTACTCAATTTAGTAATAATTCATGACAAAAATCGGCCATAACCTGTTTATATCAAAAAGCCCCAAATTGCTCAAGAACACAAACCCTAGATTCTAAAGATTTTGAAGTTTTTGGCTTCAAATCATGTTAACAAGCATCAATCTAGGTTATACATGCATAATATACTAACAATTTAACACTAATTACACTAAAAATTAACAAAATTCAAATTATGAAAATATGCTCAAGAACACACTAAAATTCGGATTTAAAGGTGATTTGGGGTGTAATTGTACCTGTTTTCTTGAGTAGTTCCTAGATATCATCCTTCTCAACATGATTGTAGTGAAAAATTTGAAGATTAACGGTGAAAAATCGAGTTTTTGGGATGATTTTCGTGGGTTTTTCGGGGGTTTTTTCGAGCTGTATATTTCTGTGTTTTTGTGTGTGTGTGAGTGATCAGTCGTGTGCAGCTGTTTTATTTTTTTTCTGTAATTTGGTCCCTCCGCGAGTCGCGGAGGTTTGTACTGAAAACTCCGCGAGTCGCGGAGTTATTTTTTTTTTTTTTTTTTTTTTTTTTTTTTTTTTTTTTTTATAATCTTTAACTTATAAAACAATTAAGAAATTAATTTTAAAATTTTGTTTCCCTTGTTATTTAGGACGAGGTCGTTTCGGATCGATGTCCTAGTCCGTCCCTCGACAAAATTTTAAAATTTGTCTTTTTGTAGCGATTGTTTTAAAAGCTAAGATTTTTGGTTTTTTTTTTAATGTTTTTGGCATACTTTAAATCAACAAGATTAAAAATAATGATAATAAAAGTTCTCGTCCCTCCCTCGGGTAAAGCAATTTCGGTTCAAAGACCTAGTCTTCAACTTACGACGAATTTTAAAATCATATTTTTAACTTAATGAGATAAAGTAAATTTTTGTTTTTAAATTCACACAACTTTAAATATAAAATTCAAAATTAAAATTAAAAATTCACACCAAACTCAAAATTTAAAATGCATAAAATTAAAAATTAATATTTTAAAAATTAAAAATTCACACCAAACTTAATTTAAAAATTTATAAATTCATACCAAACTTATATTAATTTTTCAAATATTTACAATTTTAAAAAATATTGTTTTTACAAAGTTTACAATATTAATTTAAGATTTAAATATTAATTCTTTAAAAACATGGTAAAAAATAAAATTAAAAATCTTTTTGTCTTTTTATCCCACTTTAATCAATCAAATATTATCAAAAATATGCGCCCCTCTTTTCGGTAAAGTAATTTCGGTTCCAAGACCTAATTTAACTCATGACGAATTTTTGAAATATTTTGGTTTGATTGGTTAAAGATATTTATACCTTAAGAATAAACGTTAAATTTCGCAGTGATGTAATAAATTTTTGAAGGATATCAATAATTTCGGTCGCCAAACCTAATTTTATTTAATACCAATTTAATACTTTTTAGCGAACAAATTAGCGTTTATTATCAAAAGGTTAAAAATGAAAATAAAAATAAAAACTATACAGACATACCTGTGAAATAGATTTCTTAGTTATATGATCTATTATATTCATAAGATAGTCGGTTTAATTGGTCTTCCATGGCTGCATAGGCGTAACCTCGAGCATTCATTGTCTTTTCTTCTAAACATATGAACGGTCCGTCTCTGCATAAAGTAACAAATTCGGTATTTGAATAGGTTTGATTATTTGAACATTTACCTCCATGTGACCATTTTCCGCATTTGTGACATTTTTCTAGGTGTCGTGCTCTTCTTTTTGCTGCGGATTTTGATTTTCCTTTACCAAATTGTAACTTATTATCTTCGCATCTGGATCCTTTTCTAACTCCGTCCATTCTTTCTCTGATTACTGATACTAATTCACTCGGTAGTATGTCATTATTTCTTTTAGTGATCAAAGCGTGTAGCATTAGACCATGGTTTAGTTCACAGGCAGTCTTCATTACGTAAAAACCTAAAAAAAAAATAAAAATTCAGAATGGGGGGAGAAGACTAGTTCTTTAGGGTCTGCTAGGGAAAGACCATACGTGTTCCATTTTCGAGAACTACACGAAAACAGACAATCTAACTCTAACAGAAATTCATATTATTCTTTAAAGACTTGATTCTCCCCACACTTAGTTAGCTGTGGTGTCGAAATTGTGATTAACTTCGTTGTCGACTTCCATCGGACCATGTATGTAATGTTTAACTCTGTGACCATTAACTTTAAATTCAATCCCATTTGAATTTATTAATTCTATCGTTCCGTATGGGAAAACTCTTTTGATTATGAATGGTCCAGACCATCTTGACTTCAATTTTCCAGGAAATAGCTTGAATCGTGAATTGAAAAGAAGAACTCTGTCTCCTTCTTTAAATTCTTTTGAACTTCTGATTCTTTTATCATGCCATTTCTTCGTTCTTTCTTTATAGATTAACGAATTTTCGTATGCTTCATGTCTTAATTCTTCTAATTCGTTTAGTTGACTTAATCGTAGACGTCCGGCTTCATGTAAATCAAGATTACATGTCTTCAAAGCCCAAAATGCTTTGTGTTCAATTTCTACTGGAAGATGACATGCTTTTCCATACACAAGTCTAAAAGGTGTGGTTCCAATTGGAGTTTTGTAGGCTGTTCTAAAAGCCCAGAGTGCATCCTCCAATTTAATGGACCATTCCTTCGGATTTGATCCTACGGTTTTCTCAAGAATACGTTTTAAAGCTCGGTTGGTATTTTCAACTTGTCCACTTGTTTGTGGATGATATGCGGTGGAGATTTTATGAGTTACTCCATATCTTTTAAGAACTTTCTCAAGTTGATTATTACAGAAATGAGTACCCCGATCACTTATTAAAGCTTTCGGTGTTCCAAACCTTGCAAAAAGACGTTTTAAAAAGTTTACTACAACTCGTGCATCGTTAGTTGGGAGAGCTTGTGCTTCCGCCCATTTAGATACATAATCAATGGCTACGAGTATATATAGATTATTATGAGATTTTGGAAATGGACCCATAAAGTCAATACCCCAAATGTCAAATACTTCACATACTTGGATGACATTTTGTGGCATTTCATCACGTTTACTTATTTTTCCGGCCCTTTGACATGCATCACAGGATTTGCAAAGAAGGTGTGCGTCTTTGTAAATTGTAGGCCAATAGAATCCAGCTTCATAAACTTTTCTTGCTGTTAGTTGAGGCCCATAATGCCCTCCTGTTGGTCCTGTGTGACAATGGTTTAAAATTTTACTAGCTTCATCTCCAAATACACATCGGCGTATTATTCCATCGGGACAACTTTTAAACAGATGTGGATCTTCCCAGAAATAGTGTTTTATATCACTGAAGAATTTCTTTCGTCTTTGGTACGATAATCCTTTTTCAAGGAATCCACAAACTAAGTAGTTTGCATAGTCTGCAAACCATGGGATTTCTTTATAATCTATCTTCAATAGATATTCATCAGGAAAGTTGTCTTGTATGGCCGATTCATTCAGAACTTCTAATTCGGGATTTTCAAGACGAGAAAGATGATCAGCGGCGAGATTTTCTGCTCCTTTTTTATCTCGGATTTCAATATCAAACTCTTGTAAGAGTAAGATCCAACGGATTAATCTTGGTTTAGCATCTTGTTTTGAAAATAGGTATCTAAGAGCAGAATGGTCGGTATAGACCACCGTTTTTGCTAGAACGAGATATGATCGAAATTTGTCAAAAGCAAAGACAATAGCAAGGAGTTCTTTTTCAGTAGTTGTATAGTTCGTTTGTGCTCCTTGTAATGTCTTACTAGCATAATATATAGGTTGAAATCGTTTTTCAATCCTTTGTCCTAAAACGGCTCCCATTGCAAAATCACTTGCATCGCACATTAGTTCAAATGGTAGATTCCAATTTGGTGTTATCATGATCGGTGCATTAGTGAGTTTTTCTTTAAGAATATTAAAAGATTTGATACATTCATCTGAAAAGATGAATGGCGCATCCTTTTCTAGGAGTTTATTCATAGGAGTGGCAATTTTAGAAAAATCTTTTATGAAACGTCGGTAAAAACCGGCATGCCCTAGAAAACTCCTAACTCCTCTAACATTGGTGGGATGTGGAAGTTTAGCAATTACATCTACTTTAGCTCTATCCACTTCAATTCCTTCTTTTGAAATTTTATGTCCAAGAACGATGCCTTCTTTAACCATGAAATGGCATTTCTCCCAATTAAGTACTAGATTTGATTTTTCGCATCTAATTAGCATTCGTTCCAGATTAACTAGACATGATTTAAATGTATCACCGAAGACTGAAAAGTCATCCATGAATACTTCCATGCATTCTTCTATCATGTCGTGAAAAATCGCCATCATGCACCTTTGAAAGGTTGCAGGGGCGTTGCAAAGTCCAAATGGCATGCGTTTGTAAGCAAAAGTACCATAAGGGCACGTGAATGTGGTTTTCTCTTGGTCTTCGGGTGCTATTGGAATTTGAAAATATCCGGAAAATCCATCTAGAAAACAATAGTAACTATTTCCGGCTAATCTTTCCAACATTTGATCTATGAAAGGTAAGGGAAAGTGATCTTTTCTGGTGGCGTCATTTAATTTTCTATAATCAATACATACACGCCATCCTGTTACAGTCCTAGTAGGAATAAGCTCATTTTTCTCATTTGTGATGACAGTCATGCCACCTTTCTTAGGCACGCATTGAACTGGGCTTACCCATGGACTATCAGAGATTGGATATATCAAACCTGCATCTAGCAGTTTAATAATCTCTTTCTTAACTACATCTTGCATATTAGGATTTAGTCTTCGTTGGCGTTGCACATACGTTTTATGACCTTCTTCCATAAGGATTTTATGTGTGCAATACGAAGGACTTATTCCTTTAATATCATGAATCTTCCATGCAATGGCTGGTTTATGAGCTTTCAACACAGAAATGAGTTGTGATTTCTCATTTTCAGTAAGAGAAGACGATATTATTACAGGTAATTCAGATTCACCATGTAAATAAGCGTATTCCAAATGGTTTGGAAGTGGCTTTAACTCTAATTTCGGAGGTTCTTCTATCGATGATTTATATCGATATCTGTCTTCTTCTTTTAGCATTTGAATTTCTTCTGTTGTTGGTTCATATCCATTAGCTATAAGTGTAGCTAACATTTCAGCTTCATCAATTGGTTCATTTCCTTCTCCTAAAGAACATTCTCCTGTTCCTTGTAATTCTGGAAATTCTTCTAATAATTCTGCATGTGCATCTATAGTTTTAATATAATAACATGTATCATCTGCAGATTGTGGTTGTTGCATTGCTCTATCAACTGAAAAGGTAACACTCTCATCCTCTATACTTAGGGTCAGTTTCTTACCGAACACGTCTATCATTGCTTTAGCCGTGTTTAAGAATGGTCTTCCTAATATGAGAGGAACTTGAGAATCTTCTTCCATGTCTAAAACAACAAAGTCTACTGGAAATACTAAAGTACCAACTTTAACTAGCATGTTCTCCATTATCCCTCTAGGATATTTTATTGATCTATCGGCTAGTTGTATGCTTATTCTGGTTGGTTTCAATTCTCCAAGGTCTAGTTTAGCGTATAGTGAATACGGCATTAGATTTATACTAGCACCTAAATCTGCCAATGCTTCTATTGAACTAAGACTACCCAGAAAACATGGAATTGTGAAACTTCCTGGATCAGATAGTTTTTCTGGTATCTTATTCAACAGCACTGCTGAACAATTAGCATTCATAGTAACAGCCGAGAGTTCTTCCATTTTCTTTCTATTCGTGATTAGATCTTTCAAGAATTTAGCATACCTTGGCATTCCTGAAATCACATCAATGAAAGGAAGATTTACATTTATCTGTTTAAACATATCCAAGAATTTGGATTGCTCGGCTTCAAGTTTTTCTTTCTTCATTTTACTCGGATAAGGAAGTGGTGGTTGATATGGTTTAACATAAGGTTTAGCCTTAACTGTGTTATCTTCATTAACCTTCTCAACTACCGGTTCTTTTTCCTTTTCTTTATCAGGTTGTGGTTCTTGTGGAGTAGGAATAGTTTCATCAGAAGTTACAGGTATTTCAGGTGGTTTAAGTGTTGTACCACTTCTTGTGGTAATAGCTTTAGCTGTTTCATTCCGGGGGTTAGCATTTGTATCGCTTGGTAGACTTCCCGGTTTTCTTTCACCTATTAACCTTGCTAGGTTACTTACTTCTTGTTCCAGATTTTGAATAGAAGCTTGTTGATTTCTAAATGCTTGAGCATTTTGTTCATTTGTTTGTTTTTGAGATGTGAAAAACTGCGTTTGAGTTTCAACTAGCTTCGTCATTATATCTTCTAAATTCGGCTTTTTATCATCGGTTTGTTGTGGTGGTTTGTTTTGAAAATTCGGTCTTTGCTGATTGTAAGTATTATTGGATACTTGTTGATTGCTAGGACCTTGTTGGTTGTTGTATGGAATATTTCGGTTATAATTCTGGTTTTGATTGTAAATCGGTCTTGGCGGTTGATAATTATTCTGATAATTATTTCCAGGCCTTTGGTTTATGTATGAAATATTCTCTCTTTGTTCCATTGTTAATTCAATACTGAGACAATCTTTTGTCAAATGTGGTCCTCCACACTGCTCACAACTAATTCGTATTGAGTGAATATCCTTAGTCATCTTTTCCATTCGTCTCTCCACAGCATCTATCTTTGCGGAAATGGAATCTAAGTCATGGCTAGAATCGGCTCTAGCTGCTTTAGATGATCTAATGATATCTTTTTCTTGGTGCCACTCATGTGAGTGGGAAGCAGTGTTATCAATAATTTTGTAAGCATCAGTTTCGGTTTTCTTCATAATCGAACCACCAGCTGCTATATCTATGTCTTTTCTTGTAGTGATGTCGCATCCTTGGTAGAATATTTGTACTATTTGACAGGTGTCTAAACCATGTTGCGGACATCCTCTTAACAACTTTCCATATCTTGTCCATGCCTCATATAGAGTTTCATTTGGCTTTTGTGTGAACGTAACAATTTCTGCTTGAAGTCTTACGGCTTTAGATGCAGGAAAGAATTGTTTAAGAAATTTATCAATTAAAACGTCCCATGTATCGATCGCTCCTTCAGGTAACGATTCCAACCAATCTTTGGCTTCTCCCTTTAAAGTCCAGGGAAATAACATGAGATATATCTGTTCATCCTCCACTTCTCGGATTTTAAATAGTGTGCAGATCCTATTAAAGGTACGTAGATGTTCATTTGGATCTTCCTTCGGCGCACCACTAAATTGGCATTGATTAGTCACCATGTGTAAAATTTGTCCTTTGATTTCATAATCTGGCGCATTAATGTCTGGATGAGTAATTGCGTGACCTTGGCCAGTGCGTTTAGCTCTCATTCGGTCTTCCATACTTAAAGGTTCCAGATTCTCCATAATTGAATTTGTTGACTCGGTATCACTAGATGATTCTGATTTAATAGTTCGTTTCTCAACAATCTCTGTTTGAATGATTGTTGGTTCCGGAGGAAAGTTTAATGGTTCAGGATCTATGAACCGTTCCTGAATATTTTCTGGATTCTCAATTGTGAGGTTTGTTTCAAAAACTGGATTATCGGAAATTTGAACTGAAGTACTTGGTCGACTGGATGACGATTCTAAAGAAAAATCAACAGCGGTTATATTTGTTAAACGATGTCTTGATCGAGTTACAGGTGGTGAACGTACAAAAGGTGATGAACGTCTTGCTCGGTGCATTCACTGAATATCCTATTAGTTTTTAAAAGGAAAGAAAAATTATAATAAGTTATCCAATCAATAGACTTTTCTGATTTTGCCCACGTTTCGAATAGCCAAAAGATGCAGCAGAGGGGCAGGATTCGTTTGGTCTCAATATAATTGAGGACTGTTTGGCTCCAATAACCCGGTCCACGTACAAATCCAACTATTACTACGAACCAGAAAATTTTGATGTCTATTAATTTAACCACTTAAAATAAATTTTCGTAATTTTAAGAAATTTAGATAAGAAGTAGAAAGAAAAAAAAATTCTAAGTCCTAAAACTAGAATGGCGAGAAATAAGAGAGAAAAAGATTGCGCGTCGAAAAATGTCGAAAAAGAAAAAAATGGTTGAAAAATAAAAGGTGACGGAAAAATAAAAGAAACTTATAAAAACTTAAAAATACTTAACTAATTTAACCTTATTACTACAACTAACTTAAAATTATAATCGCAAATTGATATTACTAATTGGAATGATAATTGATACATAGTAAAAGGTCTAAAAATATTAAAGCTTACAAGAAAAACTAAATCCCAAATGGAAATAACTTAAAAAGAAACTAAAACTTAAAAAGGCGTCGCAAAATTCTAAAGCACCTAAATCTTAGTCTAAAGAAAAAGCACTTAAGGAATTCTACGGCAAAGCCTAAAAATCTAGGAGTAAAAATAACTATAGTAAAAACTAAGTTTAAAATTAATTATGAGCTAAAAAATACAAAAGTTACGCTACAATGATTAAAAAGGTACAAAATATAAAAATATACAAAAAGTTGTAAAAGGTACAATTTTTATAAAAATATTATTTTTATATTATTTATTTAATAAAACTACAAATAATACAATTTTATTAAAACTAATTTAACAAAATACAACAAATTAAATAAAAAGTAAAATTAAATCTAATAATAATAATAATAGTAATTAGGTTTTAATAATAATAATAATAATAATAAATAATAACCCGTGATTAGGGTTTTTGTCCGAGTGTCAGAGGCCCTCCGCGAGTCGCGGCAAATAAAGAGTAAAACCCCGCAAGTCGCGGGGATCCAGAAATCAGTTGACAGGTTTTGTTTTTTACGCGTTTTTCTTTATATTTTTTTTTTTTTTTATTATTTTCTGTTTTCTGTTTTTAATTTAAATAAACGATTTTTAATAAAATTTATATTTTTATAAATTAAAATAAAGATAAAGAAACTTATAAAACTTAAATATTTAACAAAATCCTAAAAATACTTATATTTTTGTTTTTCTTTTTATATTTTTGAATGATTAAAACGTAATTTTTACAAAAACGACTTTTAATAAAAGTAAATAAAAATCTTTTTTTTTTTTTTTATTATATTAGCGTTGCGCTTCCGGCTTTTAAGATGTTTCCCCGGCAGCGGCGCCAAAAATACTTGTTGTCAAAGCAGAGGGGTATAAAATACTATTAAATTTTAGCAGGAAATACTATTAAATACGATACAATTTTACACAAGATATTTATTTATTTATAGAATGGATATACTTAAACCTTGCTACAACACTTATAGGCAGTGTACCTAATCGTACAGTAGTGTAGTTTTTAGTAAGTCCGGTTCGTTCCACAGGGAGATCTTTAAGCAAAGCTCAACGCTATATTAGTTTACTTTTATTAAAATTACAAATATATATATAAGTAATATTATTATTATAAAGGGGGGGTTTTTACCGTTTAATGACCGGTTTGTCGATTTTAAAACTTTAGTCGCAGTTAAAACCTAATGTAAAATATAAAATAAATACAAGACTTTAAATTAAAGCGTAAAGTAAATAACGATAATGAAATTGCGAATAATAAAAATGCGATAAAATAAAATAACAATAAATAAAAGTGCGATAATTAGAAGTGCAATTAAATATAAAATAAAGGAAATAAAATATGAAATAAAAGAATTATGCTTATTTAAACTTCCGTAATCATGATGTTTGACGTGTTGATTTTAGTTTTATGCCCTTGGGTTAATTGTCCTTTGTCCTGGATTATTCAATATGTCCGTCTGGTTTTTGTCCATAACAGTCCATCAGTCATAAATATAAATTGCAAGTGTCCTTGTCAAATTATTATTATACCCGAAGATAAATATTCCAACTAATTGGGGATTCGAATTGTAACAAGGTTTTAATACTTTGTTTAATGAATACACCAGGTTATCGACTGCGTGTAAACCAAGGTTTTACTACTTTGTTAACAATTACACCAATTACCCTTGAATGTAATTTCACCCCTGTTTTGATTATTCTAGTGGCTATTAATCCATTCCCGTGTCCGGTTAAATGAACGATTATTCGTACATATAAATACCCCGCCCATCGTGTCCGATCGAGTGTATATGGTAATTTATAGGGACGCCCAATTGTAAATCTTTATATTAACATTAACAAACTTTCATTTAGTTAAACAAATATAAAGCCCATTAATAGCCCATAGTCTAGTTTCCACAAGTGTCGTTCTTTTGTCCAAACCCCAATTATGGTACAAAGCCCAATTACCCAATTTTAGTAATTAGCCCAACATCATGATTACTTCGTTTTAAACAAGCATAATAATAACTTAGCTACGAGACATTAATATAAAAAGGTTGAACATAACTTACAATGATTAAAAATAGCGTAGCGTTACACGGACAGAATTTCGACTTACACCCTTACAACATTCGCTAACATACCCTTATTATTAGAATTATAATTAAAATTAAAATATAAATTATAAATATAAATATATTACTTCGTATGAAGAGGAAGAGAAAAAGGATATATTTTGATCAGAATTCGGGTTGATTTTATAGCCAGATTTGATTTTTGGGGCTCCGCGACTCGCGGCCAAATAGCCTTCAAACTCCGCGAGTCGCGGAGAGGTATTTTCATTTTCCACCCTTAGAGTTTCCTGCTGCCGACGGTTTTAAATATATATATATAATATATATATAATTAATATAATTAATTATATATTATATTATATTTATATATATAGTTAACTTGTAATTTTTAGTCCGTTGCGTCGAGCGTTAAGAGTTGACTCTGGTCCCGGTTCCGGATTTTCGAACGTCTTCGCGTACAATTTAATATCTTGTACTTTGCGTTTTGAATCTTGTACTCTTGTGAATTTGAGACGTTTCTTATCAATAATTGGAACCTTTTTGATTGTCTTTTGTACTTTTGAGCTTTTTGGTCGTTTGCGTCTTCAATTCGTCGAATCTGTCTTTTGTCTTCACCTTTTATTATTTAAACGAATATCTCTTGTAAATAGAACAATTGCAACTAAAAGCTTGTCTTTCTTGAGGAATAATGCTATGAAATATATGTTCGTTTTTAGCATTATCAAAACGTCAACAAAAATGTTGGTGAGTTATAGGTTTAACCTATATATATCAAATTATAATAATAGACCACAAGATTTCATATTTCAATACACATCCCATACATAGAGATAAAAATCATTCATATGGTGAACACCTGGTAACCGACAATAACAAGATGCATATATAAGAATATCCCCATCATTCCGGGACACCCTTCGGATATGATATAAATTTCGAAGTACTAAAGCATCCGGTACTTTGGATGGGGTTTGTTAGGCCCAATAGATCTATCTTTAGGATTCGCGTCAATTAGGGTGTCTGTTCCCTAATTCTTAGATTACCAGACTTAATAAAAAGGGGCATATTCGATTTCGATAATTCAACCATAGAATGTAGTTTCACGTACTTGTGTCTATTTTGTAAATCATTTATAAAACCTGCATGTATTCTCATCCCAAAAATATTAGATTTTAAAAGTGGGACTATAACTCACTTTCACAGATTTTTACTTCGTCGGGAAGTAAGACTTGGCCACTGGTTGATTCACGAACCTATAACAATATATACATATATATCAAAGTATGTTCAAAATATATTTACAACACTTTTAATATATTTTGATGTTTTAAGTTTATTAAGTCAGCTGTCCTCGTTAGTAACCTACAACTAGTTGTCCACAGTTAGATGTACAGAAATAAATCGATAAATATTATCTTGAATCAATCCACGACCCAGTGTATACGTATCTCAGTATTGATCACAACTCAAACTATATATATTTTGGAATCAACCTCAACCCTGTATAGCTAACTCCAACATTCACATATAGAGTGTCTATGGTTGTTCCGAAATATATATAGATGTGTCGACATGATAGGTCGAAACATTGTATACGTGTCTATGGTATCTCAAGATTACATAATATATAATACAAGTTGATTAAGTTATGGTTGGAATAGATTTGTTACCAATTTTCACGTAGCTAAAATGAGAAAAATTATCCAATCTTGTTTTACCCATAACTTCTTCATTTTAAATCCGTTTTGAGTGAATCAAATTGCTATGGTTTCATATTGAACTCTATTTTATGAATCTAAACCAAAAAAGTATAGGTTTCTAGTCGGAAAAATAAGTTACAAGTCGTTTTTGTAAAGGTAGTCATTTCAGTCGAAAGAACGACGTCTAGATGACCATTTTAGAAAACATACTTCCACTTTGAGTTTAACCATAATTTTTGGATATAGTTTCATGTTCATAATAAAAATCATTTTCTCAGAATAACAACTTTTAAATCAAAGTTTATCATAGTTTTTAATTAACTAACCCAAAACAGCCCGCGGTGTTACTACGTCGGCGTAAATCCGGTTTTACGGTGTTTTTCGTGTTTCCAGGTTTTAAATCATTAAGTTAGCATATCATATAGATATAGAACATGTGTTTAGTTGATTTTAAAAGTCAAGTTAGAAGGATTAACTTTTGTTTGCGAACAAGTTTAGAATTAACTAAACTATGTTCTAGTGATTACAAGTTTAAACCTTCGAATAAGATAGCTTTATATGTATGAATCGAATGATGTTATGAACATCATTACTACCTTAAGTTCCTTGGATGAACCTACTGGAAAAGAGAAAAATGGATCTAGCTTCAATGGATCCTTGGATGGCTCAAAGTTCTTGAAGCAAAATCATGACACGAAAACAAGTTCAAGTAAGATCATCACTTGAAATAAGATTGTTATAGTTATAGAAATTGAACCAAAGTTTGAATATGATTATTACCTTGTATTAGAATGATAACCTACTGTAAGAAACAAAGATTTCTTGAGGTTGGATGATCACCTTACAAGATTGGAAGTGAGCTAGCAAACTTGAAAGTATTCTTGATTTTATGAAACTAGAACTTTTGGAATTTATGAAGAACACTTAGAACTTGAAGATAGAACTTGAGAGAGTTCAATTAGATGAAGAAAATTGAAGAATTAAAGTGTTTGTAGGTGTTTTTGGTCGTTGGTGTATGGATTAGATATAAAGGATATGTAATTTTGTTTTCATGTAAATAAGTCATGAATGATTACTCATATTTTTGTAATCTTATGAGATATTTCATGCTAGTTGCCAAATGATGGTTCCCACATGTGTTAGGTGACTCACATGGGCTGCTAAGAGCTGATCATTGGAGTGTATATACCAATAGTACATACATCTAAAAGCTGTGTATTGTACGAGTACGAATACGGGTGCATACGAGTAGAATTGTTGATGAAACTGAACGAGAATGTAATTGTAAGCATTTTTGTTAAGTAGAAGTATTTTGATAAGTGTATTGAAGTCTTTCAAAAGTGTATAAATACATATTAAAACACTACATGTATATACATTTTAACTGAGTCGTTAAGTCATCGTTAGTCGTTACATGTAAGTGTTGTTTTGAAACCTTTAGGTTAACGATCTTGTTAAATGTTGTTAACCCAATGTTTATAATATCAAAAGAGATTTTAAATTATTATATTATCATGATATTATGATGTACGAATATCTCTTAATATGATATATATACATTAAATGTCGTTACAACGATAAACGTTACATATATGTCTCGTTTCAAAATCATTAAGTTAGTAGTCTTGTTTTTACATCTGTAGTTCATTGTTAATATAATTAATGATATGTTTACTTATCATAATATCATGTTAACTATATATATAACCATATATATGTCATCATATAGTTTTTTTTTACAAGTTTTAACGTTCGTGAATCACCGGTCAACTTGGGTGGTCAATTGTCTATATGAAACCTATTTCAATTAATCAAGTCTTAACAAGTTTGATTGCTTAACATGTTGGAAACATTTAATCATGTAAACATCAATCTCAATTAATATATATAAACATGGAAAAGTTCGGGTCACTACAGTACCTACCCGTTAAATAAATTTCGTCCCGAAATTTTAAGCTGTTGAAGGTGTTGACGAATCTTCTGGAAATAGATGCGGGTATTTCTTCTTCATCTGATCTTCACGCTCCCAGGTGAACTCGGGTCCTCTACGAGCATTCCATCGAACCTTAACAATTGGTATCTTGTTTTGCTTAAGTCTTTTAACCTCACGATCCATTATTTCGACGGGTTCTTCGATGAATTGGAGTTTTTCGTTGATTTGGATTTCATCTAACGGAATAGTGAGATCTTCTTTAGCAAAACATTTCTTCAAATTCGAGACGTGGAAAGTGTTATGTACAGCCGCGAGTTGTTGAGGTAACTCAAGTCGGTAAGCTACTGGTCCGACACGATCAATAATCTTGAATGGTCCAATATACCTTGGATTTAATTTCCCTCGTTTACCAAATCGAACAACGCCTTTCCAAGGTGAAACTTTAAGCATGACCATCTCTCCAATTTCAAATTCTATATCTTTTCTTTTAATGTCAGCGTAGCTCTTTTGTCGACTTTGGGCGGTTTTCAACCGTTGTTGAATTTGGATGATCTTCTCGGTAGTTTCTTGTATAATCTCCGGACCCGTAATCTGTCTATCCCCCACCTCACTCCAACAAATCGGAGACCTGCACTTTCTACCATAAAGTGCTTCAAACGGCGCCATCTCAATGCTTGAATGGTAGCTGTTGTTGTAGGAAAATTCTGCTAACGGTAGATGTCGATCCCAACTGTTTCCGAAATCAATAACACATGCTCGTAGCATGTCTTCAAGCGTTTGTATCGTCCTTTCGCTTTGCCCATCAGTTTGTGGATGATAGGCAGTACTCATGTCTAGACGAGTTCCTAATGCTTGCTGTAATGTCTGCCAGAATCTTGAAATAAATCTGCCATCCCTATCAGAGATAATAGAGATTGGTATTCCATGTCTGGAGACGACTTCCTTCAAATACAGTCGTGCTAACTTCTCCATCTTGTCATCTTCTCTTATTGGTAGGAAGTGTGCTGATTTGGTGAGACGATCAACTATTACCCAAATAGTATCAAAACCACTTGCAGTCCTTGGCAATTTAGTGATGAAATCCATGGTAATGTTTTCCCATTTCCATTCCGGGATTTCGGGTTGTTGAAGTAGACCTGATGGTTTCTGATGCTCAGCTTTGACCTTAGAACACGTCAAACATTCTCCTACGTATTTAGCAACATCGGCTTTCATACCCGGCCACCAAAAATGTTTCTTGAGATCCTTGTACATCTTTCCCGTTCCAGGATGTATTGAGTATCTGGTTTTATGAGCTTCTCTAAGTACCATTTCTCTCATATCTCCAAATTTTGGTACCCAAATCCTTTCAGCCCTATACCGGGTTCCGTCTTCCCGAATATTAAGATGCTTCTCCGATCCTTTGGGTATTTCATCCTTTAAATTTCCCTCTTTTAAAACTCCTTGTTGCGCCTCCTTTATTTGAGTAGTAATGTTATTATGAATCATTATATTCATAGATTTTACTCGAATGGGTTCTCTATCCTTCCTGCTCAAGGCATCGGCTACCACATTTGCCTTCCCCGGGTGGTAACGAATCTCAAAATCGTAATCATTCAATAATTCAATCCACCTACGCTGCCTCATATTCAGTTGTTTCTGATTAAATATGTGTTGAAGACTTTTGTGGTCGGTATATATAATACTTTTGACCCCATATAAGTAGTGCCTCCAAGTCTTTAATGCAAAAACAACCGCGCCTAATTCCAAATCATGCGTCGTATAATTTTGTTCGTGAATCTTCAATTGTCTAGACGCATAAGCAATCACCTTCGTTCGTTGCATTAATACACAACCGAGACCTTGCTTTGATGCGTCACAATAAATCACAAAATCATCATTCCCTTCAGGCAATGACAATATAGGTGCCGTAGTTAGCTTTTTCTTCAATAACTGAAACGCTTTCTCTTGTTCATCATTCCATTCAAATTTCTTCCCTTTATGCGTTAATGCAGTCAAGGGTTTTGCTATTCTGGAAAAGTCTTGGATGAACCTTCTGTAGTAACCAGCTAGTCCTAAAAACTGGCGTATGTGTTTCGGAGTTTTCGGGGTTTCCCACTTTTCAACAGTTTCTATCTTTGCCGGATCCACCTTAATACCTTCTTTGTTCACTATGTGACCGAGGAATTGAACTTCTTCCAACCAAAATGCACACTTTGAAAACTTAGCGTACAATTCTTCCTTCCTCAATACTTCTAACACCTTTCTCAAATGTTCACCGTGTTCTTGGTCATTCTTTGAGTAAATAAGTATGTCATCAATGAAAACAATGACAAACTTGTCAAGGTATGGTCCACACACTCGGTTCATAAGGTCCATGAACACAGCTGGTGCATTAGTTAAACCAAACGGCATGACCATAAACTCGTAATGACCGTAACGTGTTCTGAAAGCAGTCTTTGGAATATCATCTTCTTTCACCCGCATTTGATGATACCCGGAACGTAAGTCAATCTTTGAATAAACAGACGAGCCTTGTAGTTGATCAAATAAGTCGTCGATTCTCGGTAGTGGGTAGCGGTTCTTGATGGTAAGTTTGTTCAACTCTCGGTAGTCGATACACAACCTGAATGTACCATCTTTCTTCTTGACAAACAAAACAGGAGCTCCCCACGGTGATGTGCTTGGTCGAATGAAACCACGCTCTAAAAGTTCTTGTAATTGGCTTTGCAGTTCTTTCATCTCGCTGGGTACGAGTCTGTAAGGAGCACGAGCTATTGGTGCAGCTCCTGGTACAAGATCTATTTGAAATTCAACGGATCGATGTGGGGGTAATCCCGGTAATTCTTTCGGAAATACATCGGGAAATTCTTTTGCAATGGGAACATCATTAATGCTCTTTTCTTCAGTTTGTACTTTCTCGACGTGTGCTAGAACAGCATAGCAACCTTTTCTTATTAGTTTTTGTGCCTTCAAATTACTAATAAGATGTAGCTTCGTGTTGCCCTTTTCTCCGTACACCATTAAGGGTTTTCCTTTTTCTCGTATAATGCGATTTGCATTTTTGTAACAAACGATCTCCGCTTTCACTTCTTTCAACCAGTCCATACCGATTATCACATCAAAACTCCCTAACTCTACTGGTATCAAATCAATCTTAAATGTTTCGCTAACCAGTTTAATTTCTCGATTCCGACATATATTATCTGCTGAAATTAATTTACCATTTGCTAATTCGAGTAAAAATTTACTATTCAAAGGCGTCAATGGACAACTTAATTTAGCACAAAAATCTCTACTCATATAGCTTCTATCCGCACCCGAATCAAATAAAACGTAAGCAGATTTATTGTCAATAAGAAACGTACCCGTAACAAGCTCCGGGTCTTCCTGTGCCTCTACCGCATTAATATTGAAAACTCTTCCACGGCCTTGTCCATTCGTGTTCTCCTGGTTCGGGCAATTTCTAATAATGTGGCCTGGTTTTCCACATTTATAACAAACTACATTGGCATAACTTGCTCCGACACTACTTGCTCCGCCATTACTCGTTTCGACACCATTTGTTCCTTTCGTTCTATTAACCCCTGGTCCGTAGACCTCACACTTCGCCGCGCTATGACCATTTCTTTTACACTTGTTGCAAATTTTGGTGCAGAACCCCGAGTGATTCTTTTCACACCTTTGGCATAGTTGCTTCTGATTGTTGTTGTTGTTGTTGCGGTTATTATTGTTGTTGGGATGATTGTTGTAGTTGCTGTTGTTGTTGTTGTTGTTGTTGTTGGGCCGTTTGTTGTAGTTGCGATTGATGTTGCGATTGTTGGGATAATTGTTGCGATTATTGTTGTAATTGCTGTTGTTGTTGTATTGGTGATTCTTATCACCGTTTTCCTCCCACTTTCTTTTGACTTGCTTCACATTGGCCTCTTCAGCAGTCTGTTCTTTAATTCTTTCTTCAATCTGGTTCACTAGTTTGTGAGCCATTCTACATGCCTGTTGTATGGAGGCGGGCTCGTGTGAACTTATATCTTCTTGGATTCTTTCCGGTAATCCTTTCACAAACGCGTCGATCTTCTCTTCCTCATCTTCGAATGCTCCCGGACACAATAGGCACAATTCTGTGAATCGTCTTTCGTATGTGGTAATATCAAATCCTTGGGTTCGTAACCCTCTAAGTTCTGTCTTGAGCTTATTGACCTCGGTTCTGGGACGATACTTCTCGTTCATCAAGTGCTTGAATGCTGACCACGGTAGTGCGTACGCATCATCTTGTCCCACTTGCTCTAGATAGGTATTCCACCATGTTAACGCAGAACCTGTGAAGGTATGCGTAGCGTACTTCACTTTGTCCTCTTCAGTACACTTACTTATGGCAAACACCGATTCAACCTTCTCGGTCCACCGTTTCAATCCGATCGGTCCTTCGGTTCCATCAAATTCCAAAGGTTTGCAGGCAGTGAATTCTTTGTAGGTGCATCCTACACGATTTCCTGTACTGCTAGATCCAAGGTTATTGTTGGTATGTAGCGCAGCCTGTACTGCGGCTATGTTTGAAGCTAGAAAAGTACGGAATTCCTCTTCATTCATATTCACGGTGTGTCGAGTAGTCGGTGCCATTTCCTTCAAAATAGTTAAATGGAACAAGTTAATCATACAGAATATTAAGAGTAGTTAATAGTATTTCGTAGCATAATATGAACTCATTTATAAAAGCTTTTTCTTCATATTAGCGTTTTATAAGTTTAAATTCGGGTAGTACCTACCCGTTAAGTTCATACTTAGTAGCTAATATACAATTCAACTACTACAATTCTATATGAAAAACTGATTATAATAATATTTCGCGTTCAAACTTTTATACAATATTTTACAAACTTACAATACCGCTTATTTTACATAAAGCATGAAATATAGCACACAATAACTTTGATACAAGATAGTTGTGAAGACAATTCTAGCTAGTACACAAGTCGTTCAGCAAAGGCAATAAAGACACGTAATTCATACGTCCAGAAACAAGTCATGCATTCTGGTTTTACTAGGACTACTTCCCATCCTTGGTCTTGTGCAACATAACCGTTATGGCCGTTGATAAGACAGCGTGTTGTAACGTCATCAAAGGGACGAGGGTTACGTAATGTCCAACAGTCCCGTAATAATCTAAAAACCTCATTTCTTACCCCAATTACCGACTCCGTCACTTGTGGAAACGTTTTGTTTAATAGTTGTAGCCCGATGTTCTTGTTCTCACTTTGGTGAGAAGCGAACATTACTAATCCGTAAGCATAACATGCTTCTTTATGTTGCATGTTAGCCGCTTTTTCTAAATCACGAAGTCCAATATTCGGATATATTGAGTCAAAATAATTTCTTAACCCGTTGCGTAAAATAGCATTTGGGTTCCCCGCAATATATGCGTCAAAGTAAACACATCGTAACTTATGGGTTTCCCAATCTGATATCCCCCATCTTTCAAACGAAAGTCTCTTATAAACCAAGACATTCTTGGAACGTTCTTCGAATGTCTTACAAACTGATCTCGCCTTAAATAGTTGTGCCGAAGAATTCTGGCCGACTCTAGACAAGATTTCATCAATCATGTCTCCGGGTAGGTCTCTTAAAATATTGGGTTGTCTATCCATTTTGTGTTTTTAAACTGTAAAATAGACAAGAGTTAGATTCATAAAAAAATACTTATTAATACCAGCAATTTTTACATATATCATAAAGCATAAGAACACTATATTCCATATATTACACCACACGAATACAACTATCTTATTCCGACTCGCTCGTTTCTTCTTCTTCGGTTTTGGTTCGTTTTGCCAAGTTTCTAGGGATATATGATGTTCCCCTAATACGAGCCGTCGTTGTCCACATTGGTTTAGAAAAACCTGGTGGTTTAGAGGTTCCCGGGTCATTGTTACAACTTAAGGACTTCGGGGGTTGACGATACATATAAAGTTCATCGGGGTTGGAATTAGATTTCTCTATTTTTATGCCCTTTCCCTTATTATTTTCTTTTGCCTTTTTAAATTCAGTTGGGGTAATTTCTATAACATCATCGGAATTCTCGTCGGAATCCGATTCATCGGAGAATTGGTAATCCTCCCAATATTTTGCTTCCTTGGCGGAAACACCATTGACCATAATTAACTTTGGTCGGTTGGTTGAGGATTTTCTTTTACTTAACCGTTTTATTATTTCCCCCACCGGTTCTATTTCTTCATCTGGTTCCGATTCTTCTTCCGGTTCCGATTCTTCTTCCGGTTCCGACTCTTCTTCCGATTCCTCTTCGGGAACTTGTGAATCAGTCCACGAATCATTCCAATTTACATTTGACTCTTCATTATTATTAGGTGAGTCAATGGGACTTGTTCTAGAGGTAGACATCTATCACATAATATCAAACGCGTTAAGAGATTAATATATCACATAATATTCACATGTTAAAAATATATAGTTTCCAACAAAATTTGTTAAGCAATCATTTTTCAAGTAAACACGGTCGAAGTCCAGACTCACTAATGCATCCTAACAAACTCGATAAGACACACTAATGCAAAATTCTGGTTCTCTAAGACCAACGCTCGGATACCAACTGAAATGTCCCGTTCTTATTGATTAAAAACGTTCCATATTAATTGATTTCGTTGCGAGGTTTTGACCTCTATATGAGACGTTTTTCAAAGACTGCATTCATTTTAAAACAAACCATAACCTTTATTTCATTAATAAAGGTTTAAAAAGCTTTACGTAGATTATCAAATAATGATAATCTAAAATATCCTGTTTACACACGACCTTTACATAATGGTTTACAATACAAATATGTTACAACAAAATAAGTTTCTTGAATGCAGTTTTTACACAATATCATACAAGCATGGACTCCAAATCTCGTCCTTATTTAAGTATGCGACAGCGGAAGCTCTTAATAATCACCTGAGAATAAACATGCTTAAAACGTCAACAAAAATGTTGGTGAGTTATAGGTTTAACCTATATATATCAAATTATAATAATAGACCACAAGATTTCATATTTCAATACACATCCCATACATAGAGATAAAAATCATTCATATGGTGAACACCTGGTAACCGACAATAACAAGATGCATATATAAGAATATCCCCATCATTCCGGGACACCCTTCGGATATGATATAAATTTCGAAGTACTAAAGCATCCGGTACTTTGGATGGGGTTTGTTAGGCCCAATAGATCTATCTTTAGGATTCGCGTCAATTAGGGTGTCTGTTCCCTAATTCTTAGATTACCAGACTTAATAAAAAGGGACATATTCGATTTCGATAATTCAACCATAGAATGTAGTTTCACGTACTTGTGTCTATTTTGTAAATCATTTATAAAACCTGCATGTATTCTCATCCCAAAAATATTAGATTTTAAAAGTGGGACTATAACTCACTTTCACAGATTTTTACTTCGTTGGGAAGTAAGACTTGGCCACTGGTTGATTCACGAACCTATAACAATATATACATATATATCAAAGTATGTTCAAAATATATTTACAACACTTTTAATATATTTTGATGTTTTAAGTTTATTAAGTCAGCTGTCCTCGTTAGTAACCTACAACTAGTTGTCCACAGTTAGATGTACAGAAATAAATCGATAAATATTATCTTGAATCAATCCACGACCCAGTGTATACGTATCTCAGTATTGATCACAACTCAAACTATATATATTTTGGAATCAACCTCAACCCTGTATAGCTAACTCCAACATTCACATATAGAGTGTCTATGGTTGTTCCGAAATATATATAGATGTGTCGACATGATAGGTCGAAACATTGTATACGTGTCTATGGTATCTCAAGATTACATAATATATAATACAAGTTGATTAAGTTATGGTTGGAATAGATTTGTTACCAATTTTCACGTAGCTAAAATGAGAAAAATTATCCAATCTTGTTTTACCCATAACTTCTTCATTTTAAATCCGTTTTGAGTGAATCAAATTGCTATGGTTTCATATTGAACTCTATTTTATGAATCTAAACCAAAAAAGTATAGGTTTCTAGTCGGAAAAATAAGTTACAAGTCGTTTTTGTAAAGGTAGTCATTTCAGTCGAAAGAACGACGTCTAGATGACCATTTTAGAAAACATACTTCCACTTTGAGTTTAACCATAATTTTTGGATATAGTTTCATGTTCATAATAAAAATCATTTTCTCAGAATAACAACTTTTAAATCAAAGTTTATCATAGTTTTTAATTAACTAACCCAAAACAGCCCGCGGTGTTACTACGTCGGCGTAAATCCGGTTTTACGGTGTTTTTCGTGTTTCCAGGTTTTAAATCATTAAGTTAGCATATCATATAGATATAGAACATGTGTTTAGTTGATTTTAAAAGTCAAGTTAGAAGGATTAACTTTTGTTTGCGAACAAGTTTAGAATTAACTAAACTATGTTCTAGTGATTACAAGTTTAAACCTTCGAATAAGATAGCTTTATATGTATGAATCGAATGATGTTATGAACATCATTACTACCTTAAGTTCCTTGGATGAACCTACTGGAAAAGAGAAAAATGGATCTAGCTTCAATGGATCCTTGGATGGCTCAAAGTTCTTGAAGCAAAATCATGACACGAAAACAAGTTCAAGTAAGATCATCACTTGAAATAAGATTGTTATAGTTATAGAAATTGAACCAAAGTTTGAATATGATTATTACCTTGTATTAGAATGATAACCTACTGTAAGAAACAAAGATTTCTTGAGGTTGGATGATCACCTTACAAGATTGGAAGTGAGCTAGCAAACTTGAAAGTATTCTTGATTTTATGAAACTAGAACTTTTGGAATTTATGAAGAACACTTAGAACTTGAAGATAGAACTTGAGAGAGTTCAATTAGATGAAGAAAATTGAAGAATTAAAGTGTTTGTAGGTGTTTTTGGTCGTTGGTGTATGGATTAGATATAAAGGATATGTAATTTTGTTTTCATGTAAATAAGTCATGAATGATTACTCATATTTTTGTAATCTTATGAGATATTTCATGCTAGTTGCCAAATGATGGTTCCCACATGTGTTAGGTGACTCACATGGGCTGCTAAGAGCTGATCATTGGAGTGTATATACCAATAGTACATACATCTAAAAGCTGTGTATTGTACGAGTACGAATACGGGTGCATACGAGTAGAATTGTTGATGAAACTGAACGAGAATGTAATTGTAAGCATTTTTGTTAAGTAGAAGTATTTTGATAAGTGTATTGAAGTCTTTCAAAAGTGTATAAATACATATTAAAACACTACATGTATATACATTTTAACTGAGTCGTTAAGTCATCGTTAGTCGTTACATGTAAGTGTTGTTTTGAAACCTTTAGGTTAACGATCTTGTTAAATGTTGTTAACCCAATGTTTATAATATCAAAAGAGATTTTAAATTATTATATTATCATGATATTATGATGTACGAATATCTCTTAATATGATATATATACATTAAATGTCGTTACAACGATAAACGTTACATATATGTCTCGTTTCAAAATCATTAAGTTAGTAGTCTTGTTTTTACATCTGTAGTTCATTGTTAATATAATTAATGATATGTTTACTTATCATAATATCATGTTAACTATATATATAACCATATATATGTCATCATATAGTTTTTTTTTACAAGTTTTAACGTTCGTGAATCACCGGTCAACTTGGGTGGTCAATTGTCTATATGAAACCTATTTCAATTAATCAAGTCTTAACAAGTTTGATTGCTTAACATGTTGGAAACATTTAATCATGTAAACATCAATCTCAATTAATATATATAAACATGGAAAAGTTCGGGTCACTACAAATATTCTACCAAGGATGCGACATCACTACAAGGAAAGACATAGATATAGCAGCTGGTGGTTCTATTATGAAGAAAACCGAAACTGATGCTTACAAAATTATTGATAACACTGCTTCCCACTCACATGAGTGGCACCAAGAAAAAGATATCGTTAGATCATCTAAAGCAGCTAGAGCCGATTCTAGCCATGACTTAGATTCCATTTCCGCAAAGATAGATGCTGTGGAGAGACGAATGGAAAAGATGACTAAGGATATTCACTCAATACGAATTAGTTGTGAGCAGTGTGGAGGACCACATTTGACAAAAGATTGTCTCAGTATTGAATTAACAATGGAACAAAGAGAGAATATTTCATACATAAACCAAAGGCCTGGAAATAATTATCAGAATAATTATCAACCGCCAAGACCGATTTACAATCAAAACCAGAATTATAACCGAAATATTCCATACAACAACCAACAAGGTCCTAGCAATCAACAAGTATCCAATAATACTTACAATCAGCAAAGACCTAATTTTCAAAACAAACCACCACAACAAACCGAAGATAAAAAGCCGAATTTAGAAGATATGATGACAAAGCTAGTTGAAACTCAAACGCAGTTTTTCACATCTCAGAAACAAACCAATGAACAAAATGCTCAAGCATTTAGAAATCAACAAGCATCTATTCAAAATCTGGAACAAGAAGTGAGTAACCTAGCAAGGTTAATAGGTGAAAGAAAACCGGGAAGTCTACCTAGTGATACAAATGCTAACCCCAGGAATGAAACAGCTAAAGCTATTACCACAAGAAGTGGTACAACACTTAAACCACCTGAAATACCTGTAACTTCTGATGAAACTATTCCTACTCCACAAGAACCACAACCTGATCAAGATAAGGAAAAAGAACCGGTAGTTGAAAAAGTTAATGAAGATAACACAGTTAAGGATAAACCTTATGTTAAACCATACCAACCACCACTTCCTTACCCGAGTAAAATGAAGAAAGAAAAACTTGAAGCCGAGCAATCCAAATTTTTGGATATGTTTAAACAGATAAATGTAAATCTTCCTTTCATTGATGTGATTTCAGGAATGCCAAGATATGCTAAATTCTTGAAAGATCTAATCTCAAATAGAAAGAAAACGGAAGAACTCTCGGCTGTTACTATGAATGCTAATTGTTCAGCAGTGCTGTTGAATAAGATACCAGAAAAATTATCTGATCCAGGAAGTTTCACAATTCCATGTTTTCTGGGTAGTCTTAGTTTAATAGAAGCATTGGCAGACTTAGGTGCTAGTATAAATCTAATGCCGTATTCACTATACGCTAAACTAGACCTAGGAGAATTGAAACCAACCAGAATAAGCATACAACTAGCCGATAGATCAATAAAATATCCTAGAGGGATAATGGAGAACATGCTAGTTAAAGTTGGTACTTTAGTATTTCCAGTAGATTTTGTTGTTCTGGACATGGAAGAAGATTCTCAAGTTCCTCTCATATTAGGAAGACCATTCTTAAACACGGCTAAAGCAATGATAGACGTGTTCGGTAAGAAACTGACCCTAAGTATAGAGGATGAGAGTGTTACCTTTTCAGTTGATAGAGCAATGCAACAACCACAATCTGCAGATGATACATGTTATTATATTCAAACTATAGATGCACATGCAGAATTATTAGAAGAATTTCCAGAATTACAAGGAACAGGAGAATGTTCTTTAGGAGAAGGTAATGAATCAATTGATGAAGCTGAAATGTTAGCTACACTAATAGCTAATGGATATGAACCAACAACAGAAGAAATTCAAATGCTAAAAGAAGAAGACAGATATCGATATAAATCATCGATAGAAGAACCTCCGAAATTAGAGTTAAAGCCACTTCCAAACCATTTGGAATACGCTTATTTACATGGTGAATCTGAATTACCTGTAATAATATCGTCTTCTCTTACTGAAAATGAGAAATCACAACTCATTTCTGTGTTGAAAGCTCATAAACCAGCCATTGCATGGAAGATTCATGATATTAAAGGAATAAGTCCTTCGTATTGCACACATAAAATCCTTATGGAAGAAGGTCATAAAACGTATGTGCAACGCCAACGAAGACTAAATCCTAATATGCAAGATGTAGTTAAGAAAGAGATTATTAAACTGCTAGATGCAGGTTTGATATATCCAATTTCTGATAGTCCATGGGTAAGCCCAGTTCAATGCGTACCTAAAAAGGGTGGCATGACTGTCATTACAAATGAGAAAAATGAGCTTATTCCTACTAGGACTGTAACAGGATGGCGTGTATGTATTGATTATAGAAAATTAAATGACGCCACCAGAAAAGATCATTTTCCCTTACCTTTCATAGATCAAATGTTGGAAAGATTAGCCGGAAATAGTTACTATTGTTTTCTAGATGGATTTTCCGGATATTTTCAAATTCCAATAGCACCCGAAGATCAAGAGAAAACCACATTCACGTGCCCTTATGGTACTTTTGCTTACAAACGCATGCCATTTGGACTTTGTAACGCCCCTGCAACCTTTCAAAGATGCATGATGGCAATTTTTCATGACATGATAGAAGAATGCATGGAAGTATTCATGGATGACTTTTCAGTCTTCGGTGATACATTTAAATCATGTCTAGTTAATCTGGAACGAATGCTAATTAGATGCGAACAATCAAATCTAGTACTTAATTGGGATAAATGCCATTTCATGGTTAAAGAAGGCATCGTTCTTGGACATAAAATTTCAAAAGAAGGAATTGAAGTGGATAGAGCTAAAGTAGATGTAATTGCTAAACTTCCACATCCCACCAATGTTAGAGGAGTTAGGAGTTTTCTAGGGCATGCCGGTTTTTACCGACGTTTCATAAAAGATTTTTCTAAAATTGCCACTCCCATGAATAAACTCCTAGAAAAGGATGCTCCATTCATCTTTTCAGATGAGTGTATCAAATCTTTTAATATTCTTAAAGAAAAACTCACTAATGCGCCGATCATGATAACACCAAATTGGAATCTACCATTTGAACTAATGTGCGATGCAAGTGATTTTGCAATGGGAGCCGTTTTAGGACAAAGGATTGAAAAACGATTTCAACCTATATATTATGCTAGTAAGACATTACAAGGAGCACAAACAAACTATACAACTACTGAAAAAGAACTCCTTGCTATTGTCTTTGCTTTTGACAAATTTCGATCATATCTCGTTCTAGCAAAAACGGTGGTCTATACCGACCATTCTGCTCTTAGATACCTATTTTCAAAACAAGATGCTAAACCAAGATTAATCCGTTGGATCTTACTCTTACAAGAGTTTGATATTGAAATCCGAGATAAAAGAGGAGCAGAAAATCTCGCCGCTGATCATCTTTCTCGTCTTGAAAATCCCGAATTAGAAGTTCTAAATGAATCGGCCATACAAGACAACTTTCCTGATGAATATCTATTGAAGATAGATTATAATGAAATCCCATGGTTTGCAGACTATGCAAACTACTTAGTTTGTGGATTCCTTGAAAAAGGATTATCGTACCAAAGACGAAAGAAATTCTTCAGTGATATAAAACACTATTTTTGGAAAGATCCACATCTGTTTAAAAGTTGTCCCGATGGAATAATACGCCGATGTGTATTTGGAGATGAAGCTAGTAAAATTTTAAACCATTGTCACACAGGACCAACAGGAGGGCATTATGGGCCTCAACTAACAGCAAGAAAAGTTTATGAAGCTGGATTCTATTGGCCTACAATTTACAAAGACGCACACCTTCTTTGAAAATCCTGTGATGCATGTCAAAGGGCCGGAAAAATAAGTCAACGTGATGAAATGCCACAAAATGTCATCCAAGTATGTGAAGTATTTGACATTTGGGGTATTGACTTTATGGGTCCATTTCCAAAATCTCATAATAATCTATATATACTCGTAGCCATTGATTATGTATCTAAATGGGCGGAAGCACAAGCTCTCCCAACTAACGATGCACGAGTTGTAGTCAACTTTTTAAAACGTCTTTTTGCAAGGTTTGGAACACCGAAAGCTTTAATAAGTGATCGGGGTACTCATTTCTGTAATAATCAAGTTGAGAAATTCTCAAACGTTATGGAGTAACTCATAAAATCTCAACCGCATATCATCCACAAACAAGTGGACAAGTTGAAAATACCAACCGAGCTTTAAAACGTATTCTAGAGAAAACCGTAGGATCAAATCCGAAGGAATGGTCCATTAAATTGGAGGATGCACTCTGGGCTTTTAGAACAGCCTACAAAACTCCAATTGGAACCACACCTTTTAGACTTGTTTATGGAAAAGCATGTCATCTTCCAGTAGAAATTGAACACAAAGCATTTTGGGCTTTGAAGACATGTAATCTTGATTTACATGAAGCCGGACGTCTACGATTAAGTCAACTAAACGAATTAGAAGAATTAAGACATGAAGCATACGAAAATTCGTTAATCTATAAAGAAAGAACGAAGAAATGGCATGATAAAAGAATCAGAAGTTCAAAAGAATTTAAAGAAGGAGACAGAGTTCTTCTTTTCAATTCACGATTCAAGCTATTTCCTGGAAAATTGAAATCAAGATGGTCTGGACCATTCATAGTCAAAAGAGTTTTCCCATACGGAACGATAGAATTAATAAATTCAAATGGGATTGAATTTAAAGTTAATGGTCACAGAGTTAAACATTACATACATGGTCCGATGGAAGTCGACAATGAAGTTAATCACAATTTCGACACCACAGCTAACTAAGTGTGGGGAAAATCAAGTCTTTAAAGGATAATATGTATTTCTGTTAGAGTTAGATTTTCTGTTTTCGTGTAGTTCTCGAAAATGGAACCCGAATGGTCTTTCCC